>NW_020174135.1:4184322-4207040 GCF_003031525.2 Neophocaena asiaeorientalis asiaeorientalis
GCACGCGGCGGCCGGGCCCAGGCGCGCGCGCTCAGCGGTGTGGCGCTCAGCTTCCTGGACATGGTCCGCCACTTCGAGCACGACTTCTCGCACCGCCTGCACCTCTGCGACGTCAAGCCCGAGAACTTTGCCATCAGGAGCGACTTCACGGTGAGTGGCTGCGGCGTGTGTTTCGCCCGTGAAGGGCAGACTTGGGTCCGGGTGGTCCTAAACGAGGGGGTTTCTGAGATTGGGGGAGACCCTGCAGCGTTATGCAACCTTCTAGCCAGGACAGCTCCGACCTGCCAAACCTTCCGAGTGGGAATGAGAGAATTTAAAGAACAGAGGCGCCTGCCCAGTGCCGAACTGGGAGGACGGCCGCTCGCAGCCGGAGGCGTGGTCTGTCGTCCTTAAGGGCTGCTCTGTTTTCTCCAAAGCGACATCGCGTCTTAGGGCTATTTTGAAAGCAAGCAAATTGTGCAGAAAACAGTCTTCAGGAGACAAGGAGCCTCGGAGGATGAGGAGAGAGGACGGCCTTTGGGGGCTTTTGTACAAAGGCTCAGTAGGGGGACACTGTTTTCAAGGTGTCCATGCTCTAGGATGATGGGCAACTTTTTCTAATACTTTCCTCTGGAGACGTTCTAGTTTCCCTTCTGTGGGTAAGACTTCTAGAGGGACAACTGGCGTTTTGGTGCCTTACACGAGGGAGAATCCTGCCTGGGTGGACACGTCAGCCTCTGCAGGCTCTGCAGAAGGCAGGTGAATTTTATGTCCCACTCCAGGCAGTGCAGGCCTACAAAGAACGACCGAGGTGGAGAAGCAGCAGCAGGAGGCCCGGGGCTCCGGGGTCGGGTGCGGTCCTCTGTGTTTTAAAAGCAAGCCCTCCAGGCGATTCTGATGCACGCTCAGTGTGAGAACTAGCGAACCGACGGACCAGCAGGAGGGTTCCCCCTTTGGTCCGTGTTGCAGTGGGGAAGGAGCGCTGTCCTTCAGGTAACGTGTTAAGAATCGATGATTCGCGGTCATTCACTTTCTCGGGTCCCCCCTTGCGGGTCTTGAGAATCTGTCCAGCGGTTGCAAAAGAACTAGGAAAACATCTTTACTTCTTGCTCCCAAACTGTTGCCAGAAAGTGCTCTTTTCAAACAGATGACGTTTCCTGCTCTAGAGGCACACTTTTCAGTGGAGAACAAAATAATCCTCGTCAATCCGTTCTAGGCCGATGTCTGAAAATGATGCAAGTTAGGTAATTTTGTGCAGGAAAAATTTTATGATTCTCCCGATGTTATCTAAGAAAGTTCAGGCAGGTTTTTCTGTTCATTTTGTTCCTGTTCTTATTTTAGGTGCATGGGAGTTATGCTTCCAGGAGCTGTAATCCATTCTACAGCACACACTAAAATTAAAAAATAAACCTGGCTCTTCCTGGGAGATGAACAGGGAACAATCAGAGCCAGAAGACAGAAGTAACAGGGAGCTGAAATTCCACCAGGGGCCCAGGGGAAGCTGGGGAGATGGCCAGGAACTATCAAAAGAAGTGTCTTGTAGCCCCCCAAATAAATTATGAAAGACAACAGACTCATTAGCACAGCCGCATATATTTCTAGTGTATTAACCGGTATAAGTAATGAAATGAGCTATTTCTTTTGTCTGAATAATAAGATAGGAAACATTGATTAAAATGATAATTTCTGTTTGCAGAGCCTGGAGTAGTAATTAGACAAGGCTGTTAAATAGGGAAAAGTTCCCTGTTCTCTATTTTCATTATTCTCCACATAGTTTGAAATAAAGTATTTTTCCCTCCTCTGTTTTACTCAATAATCCCCAAGAAGCTTTACTGCATTCTGGCATCAATCTTGAAGGAAAAAACAGGAACAACAACCTGGGAATGTGCCTCACTTTGCAGAGAACTGAGATGTAAATGAACACTTTTTTGAGACGCTACCAGAGGGAGAAGGCTGATATTTTGAGGTTGATCTGTGGAGGCTTGTGAAATGCCACAGACTCCATTAGCCTCATCGAGCCTTCTAGTAGCTCTTTAATACCTTGAAGCTATACACTGCTCGATTTGGGCAGAGTCCAGGTTTTCTCAGGTTTGAGCTCATCTTTTTTTTTTTTTTTAATTCAGATGGTGGAGGAACATCTGCATAATTTAGACATTATTCTTTTTCTGGTTTTGAAGTCTATTTGGGTTGACACTAGGAAGATAAATCTGAAATTCCAGCGGCTCATCACATTTTCATGCTGATAGTGGGACTTAGTTTTTGATGCTGCTGGACCAGGGTCCATATGTATCGACCCTAATTTAAGAACTTTGGCTTTGCCACTCCCTGCACTCCCCCAGCTCCCCACAGCTGGAAACCAGTCACCTCAGGTAACAGACAGCATAAATAGACGACCTACGTACTGCCCACCCCACTCTCACCATCACACCCTCCACCTGTCCCTTGAATATAGTTTTCTTTTGTTGCTTATATTCATAGGGATAGATTATCTGTGTCTCACAGCTTTTGTGTTCCTGAGCCTTGAATGTCAGAAACCAAAGTGATAAAGCAACAGAAGGGGAAACCAATTCATTTTAAAGATACTTCAGAGATTCAAATTTAAATCTGAGAAGACTTTTAAAGATGAAAAGTGACACTAGTTCCACATTCTAGGCTTTCACTGGTGACCACAAAGGTCCTTTTTGCAGTTAAAGCCTTGCCATACCATCTATGCCGGTGGCTTGCATGCCCCCAGCACAACCTGGCCCCTCTTCCCTGCTGGTAGATTTCTGTGACACTTGCACCTGCAAAGGGGAACAGGGGCGGGGTGGCACTGCAGGGCTCCCTCCGTGCTGGGCCTTGGGGGTCCTCTTGAGAGGCGTGTGCTGTTTCAATTACAGGTGGTGGCTATTGACGTGGACATGGCCTTTTTTGAACCTAAAATGAGGGAAATTCTTGAGCAGAACTGCACGGGAGATGAAGACTGCAATTTCTTTGACTGTTTTTCAAAGTGTGATTTACGAGTGCAGAGGTGTGGAGCCCAGAGAACCAACAGCAACCTGCAGGTGAGCAATGCTGCTGTCCTCTCTGGGGGGGGGGGGGACCCTGGCCTCTCTGCCGGGGGGGGACCCTATCCTCTCTGTGGGGGGGAACCCTGTCCTCTCTCGGGGGGGACCCTGTTCTCTCTGGGTGCCTCTGCCTGCCACGCTGTGACATCCCGGTGATGTAGCTGAAGGTCATCACCCTTGCCATGTCACCTGGGCTCGATGTGTCCAGTAAGGGCAGGGATGGTGGGAGACGGGGATCATTTGTTCTTAGTCGTCTACCCTGGAGGTTGTCGGCCAAGTGACCCCATGGGGCTAATGGATGGTGCTCCCAGCACAGCCTTTACTGGGTCCCCCAGAGCCATGGGGACTTGGGTAGCCCTTCTCTCTAGGTCTAGTTTCTACATCTACACACACACACACACACACACACACACACACACACACACCCAGAATGAGCACCCAGAGACTGATTCACCAAGGATAAATCTAGAAAAAGGGCAAAGCAGTCCTGAAAACTGGCCAAACCAGAGAGGGTGGGCGACACCACAGATCCGACAGGCAAGGGGTTAGGCCAGCAGGTGGTTAATAGAAGGAGAAAGTGCATGGGTCCCACATCCAGGAGACCAGTGATAAGTAGGAACGCATCCTGGCTTCCAGCTCTAGGATCCAGTCTAGAGTGAGGGAGACCCAGGTGTGGGGCTGGAGAACCCTGCACTGGGAAGACATCTCCCCTCTTCCGGCAGACGCTGTCTGCTCCCGGCCCTCACTCCAGGCCCTCAGGTGGGTGTGGATGAGCTGGGCTCACAGGTGTTGACCACAACCGGGAAGAGGTCATAGCAGGGAAGCTGGGCGCACCTCCACCACCGCTGATCTGTGCTCTAGCCTCAGCCTTCCTAGTATTCCATTCTCCTAGCCGGTCCACTCCGCAGTCTCACCTCCACCACAGTCTGTGGAGTCTGTGTACAATCCTCCAGCCCATAAGGCCAATATAACCCCGGTGCACACCTGGTGAGGGGGCCAGAGCCTGAGGCTGAGTCACGCCGGCACAGAGGACTGACCTGGGGAGACCTGGACAGTTGTGTAGTTAACCTGGCGGTCCTGGACCAGGCCGAACAAGGCCCTGGCTCGGCAGCCTCTACAACTTAACGTGGACTCACACCCTCGGTGGGTCTGCAGCGCAATCGTTCTTCTCCAGATGTGGGAACAATATGCTTTCACTAGAGCACCAACCACCCTGTGACCTCAAACCACAAAGCGGAAACACTAACACCTGCCCTCTGCAGCATAACTGGAGACTAGGGTTGTATCCTTAATATATAAACGGCTCTTACAGAGCCGTTAAGCGGTGAGAGGTACACACACACAAAACTGGCCAGAGAAGAACATATGACAGATACGCGAGAGCTGAAGTGCAGACGGACAGAGAACCTGGAAAATATTTAATCTTACTATTCAAAGACATGCAAGTTAAAACCCAGCGATAATAATTTTTTACCTTTAACTATTGGGAATAGTTGTTAAAATGCTATTAATTAACAGGTGAGGCTTCAGAGAAATCGAGGTAAGAGTCTGTATTGTTAACATGACTGTAAAATTCTACATCCCTCTGGAGGGCGCGTGAGTGCTGGAAATACTCTCTTTAGCTGAGCAATTTCATTTGTGCACCTTTTCTGATTATTGCCTTTGAATAAAGACCTAGAAACGAAATTTCGCTTCCTTTAAGGATATGAGAAAATATGAAGCATTCATTAAGCGGAAAAATGCAGGTTACAAATCAGGATTTACCCATGATCTCATTTTCCTTAAGTAGTACGTGATTGGGAAAGAAGATATGAAAACGTCAAAAGCAATTACTTACGGATGATAGGATTACAGATAATTTTTATTTTCTTCCTTTTGCCCTATATTTTATAAATTTTCTACGGTGGTATGTATTACTTTTCTAACTTACACTTTTACTCAAAAAAAAAAAAAAAAAATCCCTGCCCTGCATCAGTTGATTGACAGATCAAAGGAATAGAATTTTTAAAAATTGCAGAAGTATACCTAATGACATATGGGCATTCAGTGTGTTATAAAGGCAGCCTCTCAGGCCAGTGAGAGGGAAGCTGGGTTATACAGTGAGTGATGCTGGTAAAGTGGGTATTCAGGAACAACAAATGATCACATTAACTCCTGGTCCACTCCTTATATCAAACTAAACTTCAGATGGCTCAAATACTTACACCTAAAAAATGGAATCCTGAATGTTCCAGAAAAAAAACTGGGAGAAATTAAAGTACTACCCTAGAGTTCGGAAGGCCTTTCTGAGTACAGAACAAAGTTCAGAGGCTATAAGAGGAACAACTGACACATTTAACAATTTTTTTAAAAATCCACATGGCAAAAACAAAACAAAGTTACAAAAAATATGAGCAAATTTAAAGGTTAAATGAGAAAATTGGCAAAATATTTGCAACTGCTCTTACAGACGAGGAGCATAGAGGACAGAGACAGCCCTTATCTGTCTGAGACTCAGAGCTGCTGAGACTCACGGCATCCCCCAGCATCGTCCTTGGCTCACGGTAACCCCACATCCCAGGGGCAGCGTCTAGTGATTGGTCAGTGGGGAGGGGGGAAATGCAAAGCCCAGCCCCCTGGCCTCTATAAGGAAAACTCTGTAGGCCATTCCAGTACCAGAAGTTTTCCTTCTCCCTTAGTTCCATGGAAAGATGGTTCCTGAGAATGCCCCTCAATAAATCCCTGCATGCAAACCTCCACCTTACAGTCTGCTCCCCAGGAAACCAATCTAAGCAGGGGGTTAATGTCCTTAATATATAAAGAGCATTTACATATCAATATGAAAAAAGTTAACAATCTGATGGAAATGTGGGCAAAGAACATCACCTTGACCACTCACTGGAAAGGAAGCACAGATACTTTCAACCTGACTGATACGAAGAGCAATACAAATTAAACCACTTTCATTCATCAGTTAACAAAAAAGAAAGACGACGCGTGTTGTTGAGGGCATTCTTGTCATACGCTGCTATGAGAGTGTAACTCGGTACAACTTTTATGGGGTGAATCTGGCAATATCTATCAAAACAAAAAATATGCATACCCCTTGGCCCAGAAATTTCATTTCCAGAAATTTAGTCATATGCAAAATGAAAAAGATATCTGCAAGGTATGTACTGAAGCATTTTTCATAATAGCAAAAGTTAGTGAACAACCTAAATTTCCACCAGTAGGGAACTAGCTAAATAATTTATGATATGCATTTGAGGTACAGCCATTAAAACAAATGGAATATCCTTATAAGGACTGATTTGGAAGGCTCTCCCTTATATTTCATTAACTGGGAACGGAAGCTACAAAACAGTGAGTGCAATATACTCCCATCCATGTAAAGTAAAAGAAAAAGGAAATGCGTGTATATTTATAGACTCTCCAGAAGGACATTCAAGGGAGTGGTTGCCTCTCAGAGCCAGGAGCCGAGTGTCCGGTTATGAGGAGTGGGATGGAGACTTACAGCCTATCTTTTGGGACATTTTCCATGTTTGCCCCTGAAAATGTATTATCAACTCAAAAGAGAAATAAGATAATTTGTTTTTAAACAGAATCCTCAGTCTTGCAGAGGTTGGGAAACACAAGTCAAAATTATAGAAACAGTAGCTCTATAAAATTGAGGCATTTGTTAACTGAGTCTAATATAAAGTGTGACATAGAAAAATGGAGCAGAATATTAATTATGCAGCGCTCCATCCAACAGGGAGGAAACCATGACGGCTGTAAAACACGGTGTGTTTAAATGGAGAATTTAAAGAGATCTTCAGCCTCAGTGAATTTCATACCCAAGGAGAACTAAAGGCTGTGAGATAGTGGCTTAATTTTTACTTCTCCTAAAATAAAACATCTCAAAGCCTCCTCAGAAAGAGTCTGCAGCCTTTCCCTTCCAATATACCTTTTTTTCAGTGAGCCTCAAAGTACTATCACGTTTGCATAACCCTCGTCACCAGCGTGTCCTGGGGCCCTCAGGACAACCCTGCCAGGTGGCGATGACTGTCACCGTGACCAACCTATGGATAAGAAAGTGCGCCCTCAGAGGTGCGGTGACGGCGGGGCTGGCAGCCTTGCTGCCCAGGGTCACTCCTTACGCAGCAGCTCCCGCCTGTGACTTTCTGCTGCAGTGTCCTCAGTCCTTTCTGAGTGTCACCCGGAGCTTCCCCCTCGGCATTTCCACCACACCCGGGGTGGCCTTTTCCCCGCTGGGCGGGTTAGGGTCCAGGAAAGGCCCTTCCAGGAGGCCCCCGGGCCTGGGCTGCCCGCCCCCTCCCGCCCTCCCCCAACGAGTAGCCGCGGCCCCCGCGGGGTGAGGGAGCGCGTCCGCAGCGCGGACAAGGGCCTCGGGGACGCTTACTGTGTGCGGAGGGGGCCGCCCGGCGCCGTTCGTCCCTCAGCCGCCTCCTCCCTCTGCTCTGCTTTGAGGAACCCTCCGGGCCTTGCCCGTCACCCCTTCGAAGTGACACAAGGGAGGGGGTCCCGGCGCCGGGTTCTCGGAAGGAGGCTCCGCTGTGCTGGAGCAAGAGCCCCGCCGGCGCCCTGCAGACGTCACCACGTCACAGAGCGCACCTGCGTGCGCGCACACGCGCATGCGCGAGGGTGAGTGCGCACGTGGCCGTGAAAGTTGTGCAGGTGTGTGGACGTGTGTGCACGCGTGTGTGAGCGGGTGAGGGTGTGGGCCCTGTGCGCCTCCGGGCGGGGAAGGTGCCTTCTCTGGCGTAGCCACTGGCACCGCGGGCCTCGCTAGCAGAGAAGAGTCATCTTGCTTTTGGAAATGAAAACAATAAAAAAACCCAAGTCTCATCTCTGGGAACTGTAGTTTGTACTGGCAAGGGTGTGAAAGCACAGTTTACGGTGTTTTTCATTTTGAGGAATGAATGGATTTTACGGATTGTAACATCGCTTTTAGGGAGCACTTCATCTCATCACAGTACATCCTCCCTGGGAGCAGGGGTTGCAGGCTTGGTGAATTCAAGGCAGAGCCAGGGCCAGGTGGCCTGTGCTCAGTGCCTGTCTGTGACCCAGCGCCACTCTGCCGCTCCAGCGAAGACCAGGCCGCAGGCCCCGTGTCACCTGTTGGCAGAATTGGTTCCAGGGCGTTCCCAATGCTGCGGCTCTGCTGCGAGAGCAAACGAGAGGAAACTGCATGCTGGTCACTCCCCGGGTCGGGCACGTGGAGCCGGCCAGAGGTCTGTCCACCTTGGGGGGGACACAGCCTTAGTCCACATCTGGGGAGGGTGAGAGCTCAGCACACCACCACAGGCCACCCTCAAGGTAAACCCAGAAAGACGCCAAGAGAGGATTAGGGATTCTGTTGATGGTTTACAAACAGGAGAAGACAAATTAATCTGAAGTTTTAAAATATCACAAATTCCAAGTATTTCTTTTTTCCTTGCCCAAACCCCTTCTGATGCAGACAAAGAGCAATTGCCTATGTATGCTGGTTCAGCTGCACCTCCACTCACCCTGCGGAAGGACGTGTTGGGGGGTGTAGTCTAAGGCCCCCCAGTTCTAACTCTGTGACTCCCCACACTCTGGTTGGAAGGACCCCTCCCCTCTCCCATCACCACTGGCATTTTCCACATGACTGAATTTCATCAACGGCCTCCTCTAATCAAATATATGAATGACCCACTCTGCCTAGCAGGCAGTAAAAATCCACATCTGTCACTTTTGTGGCAGAAATAAACTAAAACTAAAGTTTGAGCACAGGCCCTGGATTAGCAGATTCTAAAAGAAAAAGAGAATTGGCTGTGGTGTTCCCAGCAGAGGCTTGTTGCACCCGAGCTGTGCTATTCGAAGTTGTGTCTGCAGTGGTGAGGGTCTTAACGAGCCTCCGGGCCCTCAGGGCAGGTTCTCTTTCTGAGCCAAAGGTTCCCACAAAGACAGTGAGAAATAGACAGCCAGGGAGGGAGACGCAGGGGCTTTGCGGTCTGTGCCCTCAAAACAGTCGTCTTTTGCATTGTGAGGGCACATGGGTCTCCTGTGGTTGCCCTGGGGTTACAGCCGTTCCTTGGCCTTTGAGCTAACCGCCCAGGCAGCGGAGGGAAAAGGTTCCTTTTCACTTCAACCAGAATGGAAACAAATGTTTCTGTTTGTCATGGAGGCTGTGCAATATGTAATTACCCAACACAATAGTGTTTTTATTATTGAAAATTGCAGTTTATTCCTTCCCCTGCGTCTGACCACCCATCTCACACACAAACACACACAGACACACACCACGCCCCTTTCCCATCCCGCCTGGAGAATTCCCTCTATGGCAGTATCTCTTAGACTGTGGTGAATTCAGTTTTTGTTTTTTTTTTTTTTTCAATTTTCAAACCCTTGCAAAATAATACTTTTATATAATACAATAAACAAACACTGTATCTGTATTTAATATTTTCAATGTGACAAGTGAGATTGTTTCTTGCTTATCTGATTAAACAACCACCTTATTTGTAGGGGAAAATGTCTCCCTAAATATTTCTATGTTTTGTTTTAATAACATGCATAGTAGACAAAACACGCTCAGTGCTGTGTGGACGGGACTCGAAGAGATTATAAAGTGAGCTCAGCAAGCACGGTTTATTCCTTTTAAAGTTTTATCCAAATTACAGCAAGTAAGTGCTTTATTCATTTATAAACCCTCATCAGAAGTCAATTTTCACAATTTATCTTAATAAACTACAGTTAAAATGATCTTTTGATGAAATGATTCCAGATTTTATGCCCTGTTGGATTACAGGTGACAAACCTTAACTGCACAGAAATTGTTGGCAGCTCAGGCCACACGCTATGACCGCGTGATGCCTGAACTGTTCCACGAGGCGTGGACGACGTCAAGTGGCCACAAATGTCCCTAACCCTCCTCTCAGTTCTTATCTCCTCACAGGAAGTGAGCAGTAAGCAGTTCACAGATGTGCCACCTCCAAGAAGTCCTCTAGGCTTGCCTCCCATGGGTCTGCCCCCATGTTCGGCACCAGCCATCTGGGAACACCCAGGACAAACACCTAGCATTTTAACTTAAATTATTGGAAGAGCAGCTATTTTAAAAACTTGATTTGGAAGCTGTTTTTTGAGCAGCTGGGGTGGGAGAGTTAGGCTGGAAATTTCTGAACCCAAGGAACATAAAGAAACTGTAACATTTACTGTGCTAGTAACTGCAGTGTAGGGGAAAAACGCCACTCTGGCTCTGTAACATACGTGATTTCTCCCACCTTTTGGGTCCTGAAATCTGTGTTGAAGACGTTGATTCTTGACTTTGGCCTCAATCTTACTCCTTGTGTTTTTCCAGTGGACTGTATTTCATTCCTCTTAAAGATCGCTGAAGTGAAGCTTCATGAGAAATCCCATGGGAAAATGTTAAGAGCCGATGCATTTGCTGGGCCCACTTTGAGTCCCTTGGTGGGGCACCTGATGGGTGAGGAGTTCCGGTTTTTCTTCCTGTCTTTGGGAGAAGTCTCCATGCACCCCCTTCTCTCTGCTTCTTCCTCGTGGTGCTCTGGGTTCAGCCTTTCTCCCTTTCTTCTTCTAAAACTGCCAGCATCTCCTGTATTTCCCACGAGTCTATGGTATTTTGTTATAGCAACCTGGGCTGACTAAGAGGACTGCCCTGCCCTGGACGCTGTCCTTGACCTTCCCTGAGAGTGGTGGGCTCAGCAGTGCCGGGGTGCGTGGCAGAGAGCCTGCTAGGGTGTGAGTGGAGCAATGCCGGAGCTGCCAGGGTCTCCAACTCCCACTTACCTGTGAGTGCCCAAGGTGCCTCCTGGGCAGAGCTGCTGGTAATGGCATTGGCCGTGAAGAAGGGAGCCAGCTGCTCCCCAGTAAGTCTGAGCCGGTGGGAGGGGTGCCTGCGGGAACGGTCTCTCCCTCACCTCCTAGGGCCCGCTTCCCAGTGCAGACAGCGCGGACGCCCAGCTAGCACCTGTGCCTCCGCGTGTTGGGAGGCTCTGACCCTGCGAAGGCCTCTGTGCGCAGCGCTTTCCTGCAGTGTCCGTTTGCTCTCAGTGCCCTGAGCTCAATGCTTCAGAAAGACACTGTAGCCAGGGCTGCGTGCAGGGATCAGGGAGATGCTTGTGGCACTTCGTGGTTAAGAAACTAAACTGGGGTATTTGGGCTCACGTGATCGCTTTGTCCTTTATTTTCCCCAATAGAAACCTGAGAGGAGGAATGGAATGCATTGTAGTTATGAAACAAGAGTCAGGACAAATGGTCAGTTCTGACGTTCAAGATGTATTAACTTGAAAAGTACACAATTAAAGCATTTACCAAGTCGATTTATGGACAGGGACATGCTTAATGGGAATGACAGCTGCCTTGGCGACTGCAAGCTGATTGGTCAGCACATTTCTGGAGAACAAGGAAACAAAGCGCATTTAGAGAACTTTCTGGAGAAAAGCACTGTGAGAAACACCCCACTCTTCATTTTTATGTTGTTCCAAAGCAGCTTGTCATCTGGATAGGTTTTCACGAGAGGAGTGAATTTTCTCTCAGCCGCTTTAAATTATTTTCTCTCTTTAGGCCCAGCTTTATTTTACTGCTGTGTGTCAGGATATACAGATTGACCTGGCATTTGAATGAAAGTAAGTATGTGCTTATTGGAAGGCTCCCGAACTTGGAGCCAGAAGCCTGGGGTTAAGGTTCTGGTTCTCATGTTAACTAGTTGTGTAACTTTAGGTGAGGCAATTACCTTCTGCCTCAATTTTCTCACCTGCAAAATGTGACATAAATGTTCTTCAGGGAACTGAATGAGATAAAGTAGGTGAAACAGTCTGTGAACTTGGCAGCGTAGATTCCCTGTAAAAATACCTGCGTTTTCATCCATTTTCTGGCCCATGCTGCTGAAGAGGGCTCCCCAAAGAGCAGGACAGAGCAGAAGCGGGTGGAGGCCAGTGGGGTCTGCTGGATGTAGCCCTTTGTGGGGCTGGCTGGAGCAGAGCTGGGAAAAGGCATTCATTCCTTGATAGGCATAAAAAGCATCTCTACTTACTGCTATCTTTTAAACTCCCCAAAGTCAGTTTTTCTCTCATCTTTTCAGTTTGCAACTGAAAGAACTCTTTCTCTCATGTCAAGAGTAAGGCCTGGCTCATAGAAGTCACGCTGAAAGTGTAGCTGGTTACGAGTATGATTCGATCACTATTACAACTTCTACAAAAGCCACTCGTACTGCAACTACTAAGGAGAACTGGCCCCAGACAATCCTGGAGGGAAGAATTCTACTTTGGACCCAGTCTGGCGCAAAGCAGGGTCTCAGTCACAAAATTCTGCTGACAGAGACACTGGAACCTCTGCCACCATGGCAGCTCCATCTGAACGAGATGGGTTGACGGAAAACTGTGGAGTAGTGATTCTCTGGGAGTCGTCCCAGAATCATCTGGAGGCTTCTTCAAAGTGAAAATTCCTGGGTCTGGAATCAGGGTCTCTGGGGCTGAGGCTGCCCCCAACCCCCATGATTTCCGATGCACCCCAAAAGCTTGAGGATAGCTTCCAAGTCTATCGTTGCGGAGGCCGTTACCAGTTGGCTCCCAGGGGCCTTGGCTGGAGTGTGATGCCTACAGAAGGTCTTTCCTCCAGCAAGCTCCTCTGAGCTGCAGGGTGTTGAGTCAGTTTTTCTACAAAGGATCATCTTTACATAAAATAATGGCCTGCTGACCAATCACTTTTGCATAATAGACACGGAGGTACGACTTCTGTCCTTCCAACTCCGATTCCTTAACACCAACTGTCACCAGCCCGTTTACCAAACTCCCGACTGGTGGTCCAGAAGCACCACGCCCTGGCCCTTCAGCTGCCTGTCCTGGCCGAAGAAGTGCCACTTTGTCCCCGTTTCGTTGGGAAGCGCCCCCTCTGACCGCTCCTTGCTCCATCCCTCTCACAGCCCTAAGAGAATGCCCCTTGCTCAGGGCCAGGACAGAAAATATGCAGCCACCCACTTGCTGTGTGATTGCTAGCTGAGACAGGTTCCCCCCAACTCCACTGAGATCGTGCTAACTCACTTACTCTCTCTCACTCCACCTTTTTTGCCGAAGCTTGACGTGCCCTGAAAGAAATCTCTGGCCTGGGACAAGCAGAGTCTAGGACACTTACCAGCTGTCACATTTAAAAACACATCTCAAGAAACTGCATGACTGTTTTCAATGGCTGTGGAAGGGTTCTCCCTGGTTGCTTTGGCTCCCCTTCTTCTTAGCAGGACCACGTTTCCTCCCTCACATTTCTGAAGACTGTGGGCATTTTGATTTGGTTTTCCAGTGGTGATGATGAGAAACTCGGGGCCATTCATCCCTTCTCACCTGTTCCTTTCCTGCGCAGGGTACCTGTGGGTGTTCTAGAAATATCTGCCTATCTGGAGAGGACCTGGCTGACCTGGGTCCTCGCCGTCCTTCAAACCCCGTCTTGCAGGCACCACACGGTTTCAGAGCCGGAAAGAGTGGGCTAGGCCCTGCTCGTTAGCAATGCTTCGGATTGCGTCATCACACCGCTTCCCCGAACGGAAGGCAGCGTATCATCCCCAAACCTCCTTTCTCCAGACTCTTCGGCACTTTCAAAACTTCATTCTTTGCTACTGTTTTCCTTCTCTCTAAGCACTTTTCCTTTTATCCTCTCCAGCCTCCTGACAGGCCTTTGAAGGCAGGGAGAAGAAACTGGAGGCGTCTAACAAGGAGGCATGTCATTCTGAGAAAGCTACAAAAGTCTCCAAATTAGTGCTTTTTGAATCAATACTTTGACTCACTATAAAAAATTCCTGCTTACCTTCTGCTCCTGCCACATCTTTAATCTTGCTGTTTCCTCTGAAAATACTCGGCTGAACCCCCTGCAAGCCAGCCTTCCCCAGAGCCCCCTGGGACCCTGGGCCCTGTGGGTGCTCTGCTGTGCAGAGACCAGGGGACTCGAGGGCTGCCCTGTGAGGGGCAGCCTCTCTGTGGGTGGTGGGGCTGGGTCCCCGGGAGGGGAGGGGAGACTGCATCCCATGAGCACAGCTTCTCGGGGTCAGGGCGCTTGCAGCAGCAGAGGGGCGGAGGGGCCCTCTGGTCCCTCGTCCTTGCAGAGAGTCCTGTTCCAGGGGTGTTAACGCTGTAGGCTTTCAGTTCTAGGAGGGCAAAGTACAAAGCGTTTACAGGCGATTCTGATTTATTGCGATTCTTTCCCACACGTTCTGTGCAGTTCTGTGCACCTGGGACCTCGCCTCATACCCACACGTTTTCCTAAAGGAGGCCAATGTCTACAGCAACGCTTGAGAAAGAGGCAAAGAGCAGGCAGGAACGTGTAGCTCGGACTTGACAGGTAAAATCGATGCACTCCATAGGTTCTTTTCTTGTGGTAAATATACGTAACATGACAGTTACCATCTTCAGGTGTACAGTTCAGTGGTGTGACGCACACTGACGATGCTGTATGACTGTTTCTGTCTGCAAATTGAGACTCGTGCCTGCTCTGGGGCTGCTGGGCCGAGGCAGGGTGGACCCTGGCTTGGTGGGGACTCTGCACACAGCAGTGGCTCCTGTGACCCTCCCCGACGCCCACTGTAGAGCAGGGTCCCGCGCCGTGTGGGTGCCCTGCGAACATGGGCTTAATTCTCATCTCAACACTGAGGCTGGAACGAGCTCGTGTTAGAGATGAGAGAACAATATGTGAGGTCAAATCCGAATTCTGTCCAAGGCAGAAAACCCTCAGTCTTTTGACCTTGGCCATCACTGGACAGAGATCAAACGCTTCATCAAACTCCACCTACGCGTCATGCGTGGGGCTTCCAGTACTCCAGGGAGCTCCAGGGGCCTCTGAGCTGACTGCGAGTAAACGCTTTGCTCAGGGGCTGCTCTTGCAGGGGGACCAGCAGAATCTCTCTGCATCTGCATCTCCAGGACGTTTAGGGTGCTCAGGGCGCTAGGAGCACCGTTGCTGAGCCCAAACTCCTGGGAGGTCTAGGATGCAGGCTTGGACCAACCACCAGGCTTGGTAGGACGGGGCTGGCAAAGAGTGAAGACCCCAGAGTGGCCCTGCACGGACGACCCAGTGGCATGCACGGAGGAGGTCTGTGTCTGCAGGACGCAGGCTCCCTCAGGCTGGCATGCTTAGCAGGACCAGGCGGGACCTTGCAAAATCATGCCCCTTTTATCCCGTTTGCATCCACCACGTTCTCTGCACTCACTCACAGCACCATAGCTTCTTACATGGGAAGAAAATGTCACAGCAGCAAGAGCGCCTGACATTGTTTCCGCACTAACTATGGGTCAGGCATTAAGTAAACAGCTCACATGTGTTATGTCATCTAATCATCTCGATCCTAACAGGGCTGGGTGACTAACGTGCACATAACCCAGAGTTGCAGCCTAGGGTGTAGAAAGGCCAATAACTTGCCTGAATTCACGCAGCTTGTACACGACTGGGGCTGATGCCTGGGCCCTAGGCTGTCCGGCTCCAAGGCTTTCAGACTGAGCAGCAGTCATTGCCAGATGCTGCTCCTGAGATGATGGGGTTCGACCTTCTCATCAGAAAACACAGGAATGACAGGCCCAAGTGTGACTGGCCCATGACCAAGGACTGAGAGCTCTACCATGTGCGATGCTTGCCTTCCCAGGCTCAGTTGGCAGGAAGAAAACCAGGTGGTATGGATAACTGTAGCGATCGTACCATGTGGTTTCGGTTCTGAGTCCTCTGCCATGGAAGCTGGGCTTCTAGGGGCCTCCCCGTTCTCTTTGAAGGCTGGGACGTTCTCTTGCTGCTTCTGCCCATCACGGCCCCTCTCACCGCTGCGTCTTCGGTTGCCTCCGGCCCTGCCCCTCTGTCCGGGATGGAGAGCACCGAGGACAGGACACAATTAGGCGTCGTGATCCAGGTACCAGGTCATTAAGATGGGACTGCGGTCACGGGAGCTCGGAGTGTAGGACAAAGCACATAGCCCGGAGCTGCAGCATTAGGTCCCGGGGTTAAGCTCGGATCTCCCCAGGTGGTGTATGGAGGCGGGTGTGCCAGTCTGTCCTGCTGCGGTGGAGAAGCATCATCACTCCGAGTGGGTTTTGAAAGATACTGACAGATGGACAGCGGGAGTGGGACCACGGCCAGGGGCAGCTGTGCTGTGGTGAACACCGGGTACATGATGAGGCCCCTCTCCCAACATGACGGGCCCCCCACTCCCGGGCTCTGTTTGGAAGAGTCTGAGAGAAACGGGGGAGGGGATGCCCACTGCAGGTGGAGTTCTGTCTAATTCCAGAGGAGATGCCTTCTTTGAAAGAACAATCGATTCCCTCCTACTTATTAGTGAGGGCATCCCAATCATTTAGAACAGGAGGCTTTAGCTACCACAGACAGCGGTGAAAGGGCAAAGAGGCAAAGCTATCTGTAAAGACCTGAAGCGTGGCTGGCCTGAGTGATGAGAGCTGCGAACACTCCAGAAGACAGGGGCGTGAAGCTAACGCAGCAACTCCACCAAGAAAGGCTGTAGCCTGGAAAACAAATTACAGTGCTCTGCTTTCCATAATCAAGTGATTTATGCAGACGCTTGGAGGGAAAATGGCCAAATTCTCTTCTTTAATAGCATAACAATGCGTAACTTTAAAAGTAGAGTCATCTGGGTCATTGGGGGTATTCACAACCCAGTTTGCTGAGGGCAGGGGTGTGCCCCTTGTTTGCTTGGTTCCGCTGGCATCTGGGAGCAGGCGGTGGGGACAGCAGGGCCCAGGCCGGACTGGGGCATGAACACTTCCAGCAGCCTCTGTAAAGCGCGTCCTCAGGCCAGCGTCTGTAGCACACGCCTCTGGTGACCCCACTGCTCTGTTCCCTCTGGGGTGGAGCCTGCGGGGCTCACTGCCCCCGCCCTGCCTGCCCTCCACCACCCAGGAGAGACAGCCTTGATAAATCCTGACATGACAACAGCCAGCTACAGAACAGTTGGTATATTACAATGCAATTTTTTTTTAAGTTGAAATATAATTGGCATATAACATTGTGTAAGTTTAAGGTATACAACATGTTGATAATATAATATATATGATTCAACATATAATATATATTATATTATGATTACCACCATCATGTTAGCTAACAATTCTATTATGTTACATAATTACCATTTCTTTTTTGTGGCAGGAACAATTAAGATCTAATCTCTTAGCATACATTTCAATTTTTGTTAAAGAATAAAAAGCACCTCTGTGTGCATGTGTGTATATACGAATATTTGAGAATATATGTATATACAAATATATGTATTTAGAACTCTAAAAGTATACACACAAAACTACTAATTGTGATTATCTCTTAGAGAGGGTGGGAAGGATAGATATTCACTTCTTAAATTATATCCTTCTGCATTATTTCTGATTTTTTGGTAATAATCATGTTTGGTAATTAAAAATTCATAACAAATACATATTTTAAAAGTCAAGGTTTTCAAAGTTTTCCAAGAGTCAGTTTTCAAAGTTTCCCAGGGAAACTTATTTTAAACTGTTAAATTTAATAAGATTATGGGCCAAGGCCTTAGAAAAAAATACAAGTCTATAAAAATCAAGGTTATTTTTGTTCGGATCCTTAGTACAGAACTGTTCTGTGAGTTGGGAAGCAAAGCAACTCTGCTCTTACACTCAAAATATGTGCTACCTATTGAGTAACATAAGGGGTACACGGATATTTCTTTGCATGGAAGGGGCTTGGTTTCGTATTTTCTGAAACTTAGAATTTATATTTATGAATACGGTCCTACATAAACACAGCGTCTATGATAGGCTATGCTTGTAGTTTGAGAGAAAACTGCATTATTTGAATGTACTGTTCATTCTTGAAATGCTTTCAAATTCAAGGCACTATTTACTCAACTATGTTGACCAGATGGAATTTGACTTTACTTCTGGTATTGCCTTCTTTTGTTTTGCAGTTTTCTGAAGTAATTAACCCATTTTATTTTGGGGGGACAAGTAGACTATATACCTAAATATAAGTAGAGATAAAAGACGCGCCTTTCAAATCCCTCTCTCTCCACAAGGATGTGGCAAGTTTCTGATTGGTGCTACAACATAATTGATCAAGGACATTGGCGTTGTGAAGCCTTTTCTTAAAATCTTCAAGATACAGGGAGAAAAAAACAGACATGGCAGACAAAGAAAGCAGGTTTGTAAAACTTTGAAGGTAATTCACCAAAAGTATATTTGGGGCCTTTGATACCTTATTTTGCTTTGGTTTGGTTTTTGATTTTTCTGCTTAAGGATTCTTGAGAAAATATATTTCCTTTCAAACCCAAAGGCTGTACCATAGTCATCTCGGAAATACTTTTTGGACAGAGGAGAGAGATAACTAAGCACATCTGTTTGGGTCCAGCATTAGCTGGTGTGCAGGAGTCTGCTGGAAATGAACACCAGCACATCTGCGTCTTGGCCATACCTTTGTCCTTGGATCCATCTTTGTGACTCTGTTTTCCAAAGCTTCCAGGGACTGGAACCTCCCCACAGGGGGACCATTATGGGAGGGGCTCACGGGAGGACAGGAAGCGCCACATGGTGACTTGGCAAGTTCACGGCAGGGTGGGTGAAGAGGCCAGCGGTGCAACTAATTTTCAGGCCCATCGGCAAGGGCCTTGGAAGACAGCTGCTCCTGCTGCCAATTCCCAGGGTCCACGTGGGCTCAGGATAAGTTCTAACGTGGGTTTTCCTGAGAACACGCAGGCCTGAGATCCCTGATGAAGTTGTCAACGCAGCCGTCTCCTCTCCAGCTTCGCTAAAGCTCCTCTTCAGCTGAGTCTGAAGATTAAAATGGGAGGCCCAGTTTCAACTAATAAACAGCCAGAAGGTTTAGGCACCTGTTCTAAGGAAATGGCTGGAATGTGTTAGATTAGGAGACAGAAGTTATTATCTTATCTATCCATCGATCCATGGATCCATCCATCATGTATCTATATCTATCTATCTATCTATCTATGTACTGTATTTAAGATAGATGGTCTTTCCTTAAAAAATAGCATGTGCAGAAAGTAGAAATGACAGATCAGCACGGGAATTGGAAACCTTTCACAGTTGGGTGCCAAGTCCTCATAAACGCACTGGTGGAGCCTTTCGGCCAACATGCTTGCAGAGTACTCAGTGTTCCTGAGAGGAGAGATGAGAAGAGTCAGGGGAACAGGAGCGAGGTCCTCCCTGACCCTTCTCCCCATCTTGAAAGTTTCCTTTTAAAATGCAAACCCTCCGTGTATAAGTGAAAGAACAAATCACACTCCCTTTCAATTTCCCACTTCCCTCCCCTCTTCCCCAGCTGGAGAGGATGGTCCAGCCCCCTATGCCTTTGTAAGAAATGGGCTCATTTCTCCAGCCCAAGGAAGCATAATCTGAAAAGGTGCTGGCGGGATGGGGCGGTGAGCAAACACACTAAGACAAGATGCAGTTACGCACCCACCCCTCTGGCGGCATCACGACCTTGAAAACCGTGGGGTTCTTAGGAGAATGTTTGCATTCCTCTGTTTGGATGTGATTCCGTTACTCCTCACTGAGGTTGAATTTGGGAGCGGGTGTGCACGTGTTTGTGTGCGTGCGCATGGGTGTACGTGTGTGTGTCCGTATGTTGTACCAGTTGGTACCAGCTTGATGTTTGGAAGGAAAGGATGAAGAGGCCTGAGGGGGCCACTGAGGGAGCCCATGCCAGCTTAGCCTGTTCTTCCATCAATAACACCCTCAGGGCATATTCTGAAGGCAAACTCTAGCAAGGGGACAGGCAGCCCTGGGTTGAGGACGGGTTCTGTGCCCGGGGCAGCTTTGTGGCCTAGAGAAGGGGTGAGCCTGTGAAGGTCTTAGCTTGTTTTGGGTGCTCTTCCCCTTGGACCTATGGAGGTGATGCCATCTCGTACTGTTAAAAATCTCCTTCTTTGGGACTTCCCTGGTGGCGCAGTGGTTAAGAATCCGCCTGCCAGTGCAGGGGACACCGGTTTGAGCCCTGGTCCGGGAAGATCCCACATGCTGCAGAGCAACTAAGCCCATGTGCTACAGCTACCGAGCCTGCGCTCTAGCGCCCGCGAGCCACAACTACTGAAGCCTGTGCACCTAGAGTCTGTGCTCTGCAACAAGAGAAGCCACCGCAATGAGAAGCCCGCGCACCGCAACCAAGAGTAGCCCCTGCTCGCCGCAACTAGAGAAAGTGTAGCAATGAAGACCCAAAGCAGCAAAAAAAACCCCACGAAAACCCAAAATAACTCCTTCTTCCACCGTGTGATTCCTTTTAGTTGTTGTTCTAAACCCTTCAGGAGACTCTTCCTCAACTTCACAGGAGGTGGTACGCAAAATGGGGGCTGGGCAGAGAGGCAGGGGAGCAGGCCAGCATCTCCCTCTGCTTTGCCTGGGAGAGGAGCATGTAGTGTCCCCAAGTCTAGGAAGGGAGTTCCGGGGAGAAAGCTGGGGGGGAGGGGTGCTCACGGAGGAGCAGCTGCAGAAGGACCCGGGGGCGCCCCTAGAGGAATAACTGAACTTCACACCTAGAGTGGAAACAATCGAAACCTTTTTGGTCCAATAAGAAAGGGCCCCAACAAGTCAATTAGCGACTGTAAATAACTTATAATTCCTGAGTAAATTGCTGACGTGGACGGCAAAGTCGTCCATTCGACATCACAGGGAGGAAAAGAGATGTCCACACACAGCTGGCAGAACAAGTCACGAAGGGACTCTTGCCAAACGGACCTAATTTCTGGATGTGATAAGCTTAGTGGATAATGGGAGTGCAGTGAACTAGAGTGTCTTTCGGCTTCTTTTGAGCGTTTGTGGCCTCTCCATAAAACCTATCTCAGGGAAAACCAGCTAGTTCTATATCCATTGATTGCATGGATTTATTGGCTCCTATTTTTTTCCCAGTGAAATCATACACCAAGTAATCATTAATAGCTCAATGTCAAGTCAGGAGGAAGTATTGATCTGAAGAAGCACTTTTCTCAATTGCTCCCAGGTTCGGAAATTGAAATTGACATTAAGCTTTCTGATTCCTTGGAAGAAATAAATGGGAATCAATAAAAGAAGACTCAGTGAGACCTAAACAAAGAAATTGGTTGGGAAAAGAAAAACTAAAAAAGTAAATGAAAAATGGTGGAGACAGACATTTGAGCAGGGAAAGAGAAGCATGCCATAGAGAAAGACCAACAGTCGTATGAGACCCTTTCTGGATGCCTAATGTAAAATGATTGGAGTTTATCCCTCATTCCTAAGGAGGGTGGCCAAGTATCTACCAGTCATACATGGGTGCTTTGCCATGCATGCCAGCTCTACCCTGAAGGCTTCCTGACCAAGTTCACTAACTCATGGGTGGAACTCATCTCTGTTAATAACCCAGCACGGGTAAGGTGCTTCCTCCTCTCTCAAAAGGAGGATGCCTAGAATCTATTATGGCAAAATTCAGGGATAAGAGAAAGTAGATTGGAGTTTTCCTTGGGCCTGTGAAAGAATTCTGCTGGTCCCGCATGTTTCTAAGGTAAATGATTTGGGAGCATTGAGGCAGGAGGAGGCCTGCCACACAGTCCTGATGGGTCCCCGGATTCCTTGCTAGCTCAACTAATCCCCATTCAACCATCTTCCTAAAACCCATTAATCTCATCATTTTTCGGCTTTAAAATCTGCATTGCCTCTAGAAAAAGTCCAGGTGCCAGCTGGGATAACATGGGTTAGTATGAGCTGCAGGAGCTAGTCTGCATTGAACTGAGTCATGCTAGCTCTACACCAAGCCATGACATCCAAAAAAAAAAAAAAGACTTTATTTCTTGGAGCAGTTTTAGGTTCACAGTAAAACTGAGCAGAAAGTATAGAGAGTTCCCATATACGCCCTGTCCCACAAAAGCACAGACTCTGCCACTATCAACCCCCCCACCACCAGAGTGGTGCTTTTGTCATAACTGATGAACCAGCATCCATTATCATTATAACCAAAGTCCACGGTTTATATTAGGGTTCACTTTATGGGTGTTGGCAAATGTACAAGGACACGTATCCACTATCACAGTATCATACAGAGTAGTTTCACTGCCCTAAAAATCCTCTGTGCTCCACCTATTCACGAAGGAAGAAGGGGAATCTGGAGGGGGATGCAGAAAAGAGCCATAAGGTTGATGGGTGGATTGCAGTCAGGGCTGGACTGGAAGATGGTCAAAGAATAAAAGGATGGATTGGGTTTCCTCATCCTTGAAAGGAGAAATCAGACACAGTGGTCAACCCCTTTAGGGGGCCTTTCAGATTGGTGGGTGAGAGGATGGGATGCCCCCGTGTGGATTAAAGGGCGGGGATTTGTATGTGTTAATTCACTTTTATATTCCGAGTTCCTGGCACGTAACAGGTGCTCAATAAACACCTTGGATGAATAAGCCAGACAAACTAAAGAATAGGGAACTTAGCTGAGCGAGATGAAGGGTTTCCATGCCGCGCCCATTACCAGCCTCTGGAACTGATGGTGAAATCCTGCCTCAGGAGGCAATCAAGGCAACACGCATTTCCTGAGTGCTAGAAGTGTGGGGTGTTCAGCGTGACTAAACAGTTTCTTAAGTATTATCTGATCTGGGAAAGCAGTAGATGCGCAGTTAGCTATAAAAATAGAGTGAGGCAATGCTCTCAGAAGAAGGAATATTGGTGCACGCACAGCAGTGTTTCCCCAAGCTGGCTGAGCGTGAAGACTCTCCAAGACAGCAAAGGTACAGGCTCCATCCCACACCTTCTAAACCAGAATCTCTGGCAGCGACTC
>NW_020174135.1:4207054-4301033 GCF_003031525.2 Neophocaena asiaeorientalis asiaeorientalis
CCCCCCCCCCCGACCTTTTACAAAAGCTTCCCCGTGTGATTCTGATGATCAGCTAGGTTGGTTTGCCAAATGTTGGTACAGAAAAACAATCAAGTGGGACGTCTTTAAAAGCTGGCTGGCGCTGGCCTGTTCAAAGTGATCTTGGTGCAGTCCTTTGTGGAGGCCGGGGGGGCCAGCCTTATGCTAGTGAGCTGAGGCAGGGTCTGCTGGCTGAAGGACGCCCCTCACCAATCTTCCCTTCTTCTGCCGAACACTCCACCACCTGTAGATGAATCCCCCATTGCAAGGACTTGCTTCTACGGAAGCAAATACTGCATTTCCGGGAGTGTAAACTATCATATCATACACCTGCATTTGTTTCCTGCAGCTGCTGTAACAAATTTCCACGAATCTAGTGGCTTAAAACAACAAAAGTATATTCCCTTAAGTTCTGGAGGCCAGAAGTCCAAAATCAGTCTCCCTGGGCTGGAGTCAAGGTGTCGGCAGGGCTGGCTCCTCCTGAGCCCCCAGGGAGAATCCCTTTCCTCACCTCCTCTAGCTTCTGGTGGCTGCCGATTCCCCTCGGCTTGTGGCCGCATACCTCCCCTTACCATAGTCTGATCTCCTTCTGCCTCCCTCTTATTTTTTTTTTTTGCCGTACGCGGGCCTCTCACTGCTGTGGCCTCTCCCGTTGCGGAGCACAGGCTCCGGACGCGCAGGCTCAGCGGCCATGGCTCACGGGCCCAGCCGCTCCGCGGCATGTGGGATCTTCCCGGACCGGGGCATGAACCCGTGTCCCCTGCATCGGCAGGCGGACTCTCAACCACTGCGCCACCAGGGAAGCCCCTGCCTCCCTCTTTTAAGGACATCTATGATTATTTAGGGCCACGAGGTAATCCAGGATAATCTCTCCATCGCAAGGTCCTTAATTTGATCACATCTGCCTTTTGTCACATCAGGAAGCGTCCGCAGGTTCCAGGAATTAGGATGTGGGCCTCTGGGGGGGGGGTGGTCGCTAGTCAGCGCACCCCAACACTGTTCTGAGTGAAGGACCAAACGCAGGCATTTAGCAAATTCACTGACTTCCTAACTAGAAGCCAAACCAGCTGCACGGAGTGATAAGCATTTTGTTTGATGAGAAGGAGAACTGTAGAGCTGAGAGGAGGCCTGGGCTGTGCAAACAAAGGCAGAGGATGCTGGGTTCCCCAGGAATTTAGTGGACTCCGGACTCCCGGGCTAGAAAGCAAAGCTCAGGGCTGGGAGTGGGAGGGGAAGGGCAGGAAAGCCCCAGGGACAAAGGCCCCCCAGCTTCTGCAGGGATGTGCCTGAGGGTCCTGCTCTGCTTACCTCCGCGTGTGACAGTGAGGCTCGCGGGAAAGGACGGTCGTGAACGTCTTGGGTCACATGGTAGTTATTATCATCATTGCTTCGACCTGTTCCGAAGATCGTTTCTGGGCTGAGCTATCAAGTTCCCAAAGGAGATACTCAATTTTCACTTGTTTTCTTTTGTCCTTTTAACCTAAAACCACACTGCTCTGAGAAACTTTATTCTTCTGTGAAGCAAGAGTTCACTAACGCAAACGATGGGGGGAGTTGCTAAGCGTCGCAGCTGCAAATATTGAAATGGAGACCAGCAGATTACAAATCATCAGGAGCCTGTCCACAAGTCTTTCTGATGAGGTCGGAGGGAAGGGAGTATTTTTAAAAAGTGCCTCAAGACTATGAATAGAAGGTCACGGAACTTAAATAACTGTATTTTAAAAAGAGACATTCTTTTCCTAAAAGCAATACTTGAATAATAATGTTTTTCTCTTTGACACCAAATAAAGTCATTTAAGATGAGAAGCTCCTTCGAGCTGACCTGCTAATGCTTGGAACTGACTTAGACGTGAGTGCCCGTGCCCCCGACCCTGAGTGTGTGGGAATGTGTTCTTCTCTCAAGAGTGTCCCAAAGGGCACATGCGCTGTGGGACCAGCACAAAGCCAAGAGGAGAACCCGGGCAGGTTATCGCCAGCAGGGCCCCTGGGGAGCGGGGTGGAGTCTCTCAAAGAACCCTCTCAAGTCTGTGTCCTTAAGGAGGATGCCGGGATGATTCGTGGGGACTGGCCCTGGTTCCTGCGTACCCATCATGGGAGCGGGCTGGGTTAGCGCCGCAGGCTGGTCTGATGGCCGTGGGGAGCCGCCTGGGGCGCTGAAGACCCACACCCAGATTGCTGTTGGCCCGGGGGTCAGGCCACTCGAGATGGCTGTTCTCTTGCTCTCTGTACATCCCCTGCCCAACCACTCCCTGCCTCACCGACACTACTCACAGGAACCACTTGTCCCCTGCCCCAGCTAGTGACTGTTCTAATCCCCAGGCCAGAACGACTCCAACCAGCTAGTTTATTAAAGGGAAACATCTGCCCTGATGGTCATTAACCTGTGGGGCTGTGTGGGACGTGCCCCAGCTGCTGGTTTCCCTGGTAACTGATGAGCCCACCTGACATCAGTTCCCCTGTAAACTGTAGCCTCCTCCCCGAGTAGCGAAGATTGCTGCCATGTCCTGCCTGCCGTCTACCGTAAATGGTGGGGCGTCGCTCCAGGGCCTTTGTTTTGGGTGTGTTAGGTCCCCTGTCCACTAAGCCATTGACGTCTCTGTTGTTGTCTCCCGGCTCTTTCTTTGGTCTCAAGGCTGGGCAACTACAAGGCTTGCAGTTCTGCAGGGTGCGGTCCAACACCTTGAATGAACACTGCCTCTTTCTGAGCTCTGTTTTTCTTGGTTGGTTTGTTTTTGTTTTATTAGGTAGAATCCAGTGCCCCCAAACTTCATAGGGGTCTGAAGTCAATAAGGTATAGTGCTGAAGTGTGCATGTCACCACTCGTGGATGTGTGCCTCAGTTTCCTCATCTGGGATCGGATGCTGTGGCCTCTGAAGGGCACTGGGCACAATGCCTGCCAAGCTGCCAGGGCCTGTGCAAGTGGCTGTCTGCTCCCCAGCGCTACACAGTGCCTGGCACAGGGGTGGTGCTGAAACGACTGTGACAGTGTTTTCCAAACCAGAGCACTCCATGCACGGCTGTTCCCGTCCCAGCACTCGGTTTTCCTACTTAGGAATGGCCCCTCTAACTTGTCTCTCGGCTGTATGGACGACTCTCTTCACACAACACGGTAACGCAAGGACTGTTACCCAAACCGAGCAACGCGGTCATGGTGGGGGACACGCTCCCATTGACACTGGCTCTGAAGCTGGGGAGCGGGGCTCCGGGGCCCCTTCTCTAGCTGCCACTCCCGCCTGTTGTCCTGGCTCAGGTCTGGCCTGCAGAGTTGCTTGAAGGGGCTGTGGCTCCTGGGCTAAAGTAGCCAGGGGACTCGTGCCTCCGTGTGCAGTGACTTGATCTGGGGCCTTCCATGTCCTGCCTTGGTGCTCTGGAGGTTTTAGCCAGAAAGTGGCCCTGTGGCTGGACACCAACAACATCGGAGAGAGGCCCAGGGGCCTGGCTCTCGTCCAAGTCAAACGACAGGAGTCAGGGAAAAGCCGAGGCCAGGCTGCAGGGTCAAGACGAACAATGCTACAGGGCCATTAGGAGCTGATTGAGAAACCGACTGGGGCCCACCTGCATCATTAAGGAGTTCGGTCAATACCAGCCCTTTAGCTGCTGCCTGGAGAGCTTATCGGATTACAAATGAGTCTCACCCACAAAAACACAGGGATCCACTCCTAAATGGTTCGTGAGTGGTTCACAAGACCACATCTACCTGAAAGAAATAAAAGTGTACTTTGCAAGGGATAAACCCAGCAGGCCCCCGGGGCAGGGAGCGCTGCAGGAGGATGGGAATCTCCATCTCTGGAACTGTGTGGGTCTACTTCTCTCTAGGGTTCTTCCTTCCTGGTCTGTCCCAGCGCTTGGATCAAGATGACACGGAAAAGCCGATTTTTAGTGCAGAGATCTTAGGCTCCATGAGCAGAAGGAGATGTTCGCTATTTAAGTAGCTGTAGGCAGTCGTCTAGAGTAAAGCCCGGATCTGAAGATGAGCACTGGTCAGGATAAAGTCGTCAGCACTTTATAGCCGTCTGCATCCGTTCAGGCTGCTGTAGAGAACAGGTTCCACTGAGTGGGGTTCCACCGCTCACAGCTCTGGAAGCAGGAAGTCCAAGAGCCAGGCAGATTCGGTGTCTGGTGAGGACCCACCTCCGGGTTCTTAGATAGCCGTCTTCTCACTGTGTCCTCACAAGGTGGAAGGGGCAAGGGAGCTCTCTGGAGTCTCTTTATAAGGATGCTAATCTCATCCATGCGGGCTCCACCCTCATGACCTATCACCTCCCAAAGCCCCCACCTCCTCATACCATCACCTTAAAGGGTAGGTTTCAACCTGTGAATTCAGACCATAGCAATATCCTCTTTAAAATGTTAATTCTGGAATGTCAGTCCATGTGCAGGTTTCAGGAAGGAGAGCCTTCCTAAGACAAGAGCCATGGCAACATTTATGGCCCTCCCCTTGAACTCCCAAGGTCAACCACCCTGGGAGGAGGGGAGGGATGGGGGCCAGGGCCCCTGGAGGCCGACGGTGAAGGCGCTACATGGAGCCACACTGAGGCTGAGCCAGCATAAGAGGACACGGTGGAGGAACCATAACTGCTCCCACTAAGGCCCTGTCCCGCGGGACTCAGACACAGGGCACTGAGCTCTGTGTGTGGCTGAGAGAAAGTGCCGGGGCTGGATCTAGCAACCCTGCTCATAAACAAGTCTGCTGGACAGTCACGCTCGCTCGGGGCTTCGCCCCCTCAACCTGGGTGATAGGCACGTCCTGCCTTGTGGACCCCAGAGCAGGGAGCTAATCTCTCTCGTTGGACTGGGGACTAACTGGGCATCAATACTGTCACCTGAGCCCCTGAGTCAGCACAAGCAAAGTGAGCTTCCTTCCGCAGGGGTGAAGGTGGAAGGTAATCAAAATCAGTTGCTGGGAAACACTTTCAAAAGGCTCTCCCTCCCTATCCCCTTCTCTCTTTTCTTCTTTTTCTCCTTCTCAGTTCTACTCCCCTCTGCTCCCTGGTGAGGTCGTGAGCCGTCACGTGGGGACAGGCTGGGGCCCTACCAGCCAAAGATCTCCTTTAGCCTGACACTGGGGGGCTGCCAGGCCGTGCCCACGGTAGAGAGAAAACACTCCCAGTGTCTGCAGCTCCCTGAACTGGATACCCTGCACAATGGCTGGGCCACCTGCTGAGAGCTGCTTAAAGCTATTTGGGTCATCAATTAGATCAAAGAGGCATTATAGTCCAGTGAATGGCCGGCTCTGAATAGATGTGAAAACAGCTTTTGCTAGAGTCCCAGAGTCCCAGAATCCAGGGATTGCAGAGGACCTAAAACCTTCCAGTCTAATCACTCAGCTCAGCTGATGGCTGGAATTCCCTTTGGCAGTATCTCTGCAGGTTATCCAGTCAATATCTGAGCTCTTCTAATGACCGGGAGCTCATTACCATCCAAGGAGGCCCATTTGGATGTGTTAACCGGTATAAAAATTTCTAATGTGAATCGAAGTAAGTTTCCATTTAGCTTCTTCTGCCCGTTAACCTCATTTTATCACTGAGGCTGTGCAGAGTAGGTCCCCTTCTTCTTCTACACTCATTTGTTCAGCAAACATTTGGAAGATTCCAGAGAGCAGTAGAAGTCAAAAACATGGACTTGGGGCTCAGACAAGCCTCAGATAGAATTCCCAGCTTTGCTGTTTTCTGGCTGAATGACCTTGGGCAAGTGACTTAATCTCACTGGGTCATAGTCTCTGCATTTTTAAGTGGGGTTTATAAACACACGGACTTCAGAAAGTTAGGAGCAACAGAGGAGACATCTGTGAAGCATAAGCAGACAGCAGCTGCTGCTGTCTGAGTACGTAGGCTGGGCACAGAGTGTTGGACCCCGGAACTCAAGGGAGATGCACAGACTGCCCCTTCCTCACAGCCCAGGGGAGCAGAGCAGTTTTCAGGCTTAAAGAGTGAACTGCTGGCACTAGGACAGCATCCTTGGATTTTCATATCAAGCTGGACTTGGTTATTTTATTAACTGAAAATTCCAACCCTGCCCCCTGATCTCAGACTTCTGGTCAACACACACATGGTGGATGGAGCTGATATGGGAGACACCACCCCCCTCCATGATGGCCCTGCTCCAAAAACACACAAAAGTGCTTGATAAAACAACAACACATTTGGAAACTCTGATCCAGGCTGAAAATTCCCCAGTGCCAGAAAGAAGGGAACTCAAAGCCATAGCTGAGCACCAGGATGGAAACTTAGTGAGGCTCTCGGACCTCTGCTTCCACCTGCAAGAAGGAAGGAGAGGAGACACAGGTGCCCTTCTTCCACTCTCGGCACAGAGCTGGGATTTGACATTCACTGGGGAGCCAGGGAAGGACCCTACAGTAGGGAGCTAATCACCTTGAAGGTTGGGGGTGAGCAGGGGTAAGAAACTTCTGTTCATCTGACTGAGGACATGGCTCAGAGACACACCACTCACTCTGGGTCATGTGTGCAAAAAGAGTCAGCAGAGTTCTGGGCTACTTGCAGGTTTAGAGTCTGAATCACACCACCTATGAGGTGCAGAAACCCTCAGCTGAGAAATTAACATGTGAATCTGGTCCGGAAATGATGAAATCCAGGGAGTCCCAAGGGATGTTCCCACATCCCAGGGTAGGTGCAGGGCTGCATGTGGAGAGAGCTCATACTGAAGCTGATTTCACAGCCAAATAGTACACATGATGTGAAGAAACAAACTACCACTTGAGAGTAATCAGATGTAGCAACTGGGATAAAGAACCTCCCAGGAAGCACCAATGACAGAGCCATCTGGAACAGACATCATCATAAATATGCTTGAAATCTCGAAAGGGAGGGGAGGCAATGAAACAAGTGCAGGAAGACTTAGAAAGGAACGAGTAGAAACTCTAGGAATAAGAAAGACAGTTATTATAATGAAAACTCAATAGTGGGCAACAGAACAAGGTAGATGTCACTGAAGAGATCACTAATGAATTGGAAAATAGATCTGAAGAAGTCACCTTACAGAACAGAGAGTTAAAGAGAATGAAGATATGAGAAGCAACATGGAAGACAGAATGAAAACTTCCAACATATCTACAGAATATATCAACTGGCTCAGAAAGGAAGGATCCCACAAGGTTTCCTTCAGAAGAAAGAAATGCAGAGAACAGGGAAGATAAACTATTTGAAAAGATAAAGACTGAGGATTTTTAGAATTTAAGAGAGACCTAAGTCTTCAAGTTGAAGAAGCACACAATGTCCTGAACAGGAAAAATAAAAACAACTCCCCATTAGACTCATCATAAACAAACGATGGTATATTAAAGATAAACAACCTTCGGAGAAAAATCACACGTCCCTTATAAAGGAATGACAATTGGACGAAAAACAGACTTTTAATCAGTCATTATAAATGCCAGTAAATAATGTTGAGAGAAAATGATTGTCAGCCTAGAATTCTATATTCAGCTACCTTACCATTCAAGAATGAGGGTAAAATAACATTTTCAGTCTAAGACATTTGCCAGGCCAAACCCTCTCTGAGAGAATTACTAAGGGGTAATGAGAAGAAAGTGGAACCCCTAAAATACAATGGGCAATGCAAGGCCCAGTTTGTTAAAAATGATGAATTTTGAGAAACTTAAAAACAAGGTGGAACTAAAATAACTGACAAAAAATAATGTGGAAATGGAAAGGACTTGGGAATGAAGACATTCTGAGGGAGTGGTTTTGTTCCAGAAAATGATAGAAATTTTAACTAAATTTAAGTCTGAGTGGGAAGAATTAATTGCAGAAGATTTAATTGATGGAGAAACCTACTGTGCAAAGGGAGAGAAAGGAATTTAGCTTAGCTACTAAAATTTAAAGGAGTTAAATTAGGAAATTCAAGTCAGCCAGACCTTGAGGGGAGAAGTCAAGCTGTCGTCCTATTATTAAATTGGAATTCCAGTCTCCTGTTTCGATAATAAATATTGAAATGGATTCTGACCACCTGGATGCAACTCTAGGAAAATGTGAGTTGTGTTTGTTTAGTTTAGCTAAGGAGAATGGCAACCTTGATCATTACACTCCCCAGTATTTTAGTGAAAGATTGGGGGATGTATCATGGACTTTTAGGTAGAAGCCATTTGAAACTGGGAGTCTAGTGGCAACTCGTCAGAGGTCAATCTCTGCTAACCACTTTTCTGAAAATATTGTGACCATTAAGTAGGAAAGGGAGAGGCAATCGCCAGGTACTGCTGATCAATGATTTGAGTGCAATCAGCATTAGGTAATAAATCAATATATAACATCTCGCCCATCGTCTTGTCTTCCCTAGCATTACTGCTTGGAAAGAGCTCCAGAAACCAGAATCTCCTAGACTGGAAAAGGCTGAAGCTATTCCTGATGCCTTGTCCTTCAGAGCAGTTTGATTCAGAGTGAGCCAGGAAGACTATTCCAGGGTGTTGGGCCTGCCCAGAGGGGCATATAGATCAGGGGTTAACGTTTAGAGCGTTTAAAAGAAATTGCTTTTTAAGAAGGCATGTTAAAATAGATGAGAAATACAAGCTGTAACTTGCCGATCGGGAGAAAAAAAGGAGGGGAACTAAAGAAAATTTGATAAATCCAATAGAAAATAGAAATGGTGAAGTAAGAAGACAAATAAAAAGGAAGGCAGACAGAAAACAAAATGACACGGCAGAAATAAATCCACTGTACTAACTGCAGGGGTGAGCCAATGCAACATTACAAGGAAAAGGAATAAAAGTTATAAAAATCAGAAGAAAGAAATAAAAATGTCAGTATTTTTAGATCACATGATTGCATATGTAAAATACTGGAAAGAATTTATTACTTAGAAAACTCAAATGAATTAAGGAATAAAACATATCAATCAATTAAGAGCTAAATATAATTAATATGAAATTTAGTCTTTTTGCTAGAAGCAAACAATGGTTAGAAAATGTACTTGGTAGAGATGTTATTTATAATAGCAAAAGCAACAACAAAAGTCTTTAGTGATAAATCTAATAAAAGATGTGTACATCCTTTATGAACAAAAGACATAATTTTAAGAAGGGACATAAATGAGACTTAAATAAGCGCAAAGACCTACAAAGATCTACATGTGTTCAAAGATCTACATATATTCAAAGACATACTATAAATATGTTTATTTTCCCTCATGGTTGCTACGGCTGTGGTAGTATAAAAACCAAACTTCTTTTATGCTCACAGATTCTATGGGTTAGAGTTTAGAAAGCCAAACTCGAAACAGCAGGAACAGGCAGGAAGGCCCACCTCCAAGACGGCACCTTCCCTCATGAGTCAGGCCCTGGTATGAGCGTAGCCCTGAGCACCTGCATGTGGTCTTGTCAGGGGCCTGGGCTTTGCATGGTTAGTGCTGGGCTCCGAGCAGGAGCTTGCAGATGACATCTGATCCCAAGTTAGAAAGGTCTTGGATTTTCCTGTTATATGCAGCCTAAATTTAATGTTAAGTGATACACTTGCATATCTTTGCACCCCAAAATTCCCTCACAAACTCCAGCAGCATGGATGAGTAATGTTGATTTTACTTATGCTGGAGAGGGATATTATATCGCAAATCACATGAACTCCTAAAATCCTCTTTAAAACGTTCTTTCTCGGGACTTCCCTGGTGGCGCAGTGGTTAGGAATCCACCTGCCAATGCAGGGGACATGGGTTTGAGCCCTAGCCCGGGAAGATCCCACGTGCTGCGGAGCAACTAAGCCCCGTGTGCCACAACTACTGAGCCTGTGCTCTAGAGGCCGTGAGCCACAACTACTGACCCCACGTGCCACAACTACTGAACCCCACGTGCCTAGAGCCTGCTCTCTGCAACAAGAGAAGCCACCACAATGAGAAGACCACTCACTGCAATGAAGAGTAGCCCCCGCTCGCCGCAACTAGAGAAAGCCCGCGTGCAGCAACGAAGATCCAACGCAGCCAAAATAAATTAATTAATTAAAAAAAATTCTTTCTCCAAGATTCTTTTTCCCTACAGCAGCTGTTTCATTCCTAGTTTTTCTCTCCCATCCCTTACCTCCTCTTATCTCTCTCATATCTCCTCTTAAGTTTAGCCAACCATTCTTTTCTCCCACTCTCTCCCTCAAAGTTTTGTCAACCTGCACACTCTGGCCGGCTGTCTGCAGAGTAAGACAAGACCACCAGGTGCTCACCAGGTATGTCCCTCTGGGGCTGCATGTCATTCCTCCACATTTCAGATCATAATTCATGGCTTACACCTTTCCAGCCACTCCACTCCCACCCCCTATATCACATGGTAGGGTGTGGAATGCACAGAACTGCCACCTGCACCTGTGTGTCCCCATGGCCAGCACGGTGTTCGGCAGCTTGGGGAACGAATGATAGGTAGAGTTCAGTAACACCTGGTCCACTTTCCTGTCGCCACACTTCCTATTGCAGCCTCCAAAGCAAATAAGTCTGATCTCTTTGCCACATAAAGAGACTGGCTGAACCAAGGTTATGCTCAGAGCCACTGGGAGTTCTTCACTCCTCCTGACCTGTACTTGGGGGCCATGTATTTCCTCCTTTTGGTCTCCTTCTAAATAGGGAGCAGGAAAGGGAGGACCAACTGCAATTGTTTGGTAATCTACAAATTTTGAAGCAAATGTATGTCAGGGCTTCATGTATTTCTGTGGGCTTTGCTCTGTGCTTTTCTTGGCTTTTATCCCAAGCCTCTTGGGCAATTATTTTTGGCTCATTCAGTGAATGGCTTTAAATCATGTTCTTCTATTCCGAATGCTTAATATAGGGCTTGTCCACATGTAGTATTCATAGTACTATTGGAGAGTGTCCCTTGTTAATAAATCTTTCTGTCCCTAAGCCAGATCCTTCCTCACGGGTGCTGTGCAGTCTGTTTTCCTGGGCTGATGGAGAATCCTAAGTGGGTTCTTCCCTGGAGGAGCTGTTTCTCAGACTCCATTTCCATGGGGTGGTAGGGAAAGGTCTGAAAAATACTGCACTGGAATTTCCACAATCTCTAATCTACCCAGATTAGCATAAGGCCTTTTAAGTCTCTAAAGACTTTTGGTCAACAATGGAGGTGAAGGGGCCAACTACATGTTTTGTGGGTGAAGAAAACCCTTGGGCAGGGTGCTTCCACTACAAATGGAAACCCAGGTTGGTGTCCAACCCCCCCAGTCCCCAGGTGGGAACAAATTATCGTGCCCAGGCCCTGATCAGGGTTGGGGGTGCAGGACTCAGGCTGGTGCTCCAATCTGGGCTGGGAGTGTGGGCCTTGGGCTGCTTGACGTTTTCTAATTCCCTGTCCCTCTGTATCAGTTTCCTATTGCCACTGGAGCAAATTACCACCAACTTTACCTGTGAAACAACACATATTAATCATCTTAGGGTTCTGGAGAAGTCTGAAATGGGTCCTACGGGCTAAATCAAGGTGTCGGTGGGATCGTGTTCCTTTTAGAGGCTCTGGGGATCCTGGGTCTTTCCAGCCTCTGGAGGTCACCTCATTCCTGGGCTCACAGCTCCTTCCTCATCTTCAAAGCCAGAAACATGCCATCTTCAAATCTCTCTCTCTCTCTCTCACCTCTGCTCCATCCTCACATCTCCTTCTCTGACTCCCCTGCCTCCCTCTTTCCCTTAGAAGGGCCCTTGTGCTTACAATGGACCCACACGAATATTCCATGATAATCACATCTGCAAAGTACTTTATGCCACATAAGGTGACATACTCAGAGTTTCTGGGAATTAGGTAGGCGCGTGTTAGTGGGGCCATCATTCTGGCCCCTCCCCGTGTACTGTAAGACCCTGAAGGTAAGGCCTGTGTTGGTCCTTCTAGTTTCCACCCTTCTCACCCCCAAGTCCAGCACAGGCAGCACTACCTCCAATGGCTGGATGGCTGGTAAGTGTAATATGACTGAGTCTGATAAACGGCTTCTCTTGAACATTTATTTCCCTGCACAGAATGATGGCTGTGCTGTCTTTGGAGGGCCCATGGCCCTCCCTCCGCCTCCTCTGTTTTTTATCTTCATTTCTCTATTATCAACTTCCAGCTCATTTTCACGTTTTTTGATTGCATGAGGAACTTCCAGAACTTACCAGTGGAAAGGGAGGAGAAGGACCGCTAACTGAGGACGATGTTTCTTCTGATTCTGTTCCCCAAATGCAGCTGTGGGTAGAGTCAGGGGTCACTGTGTGGCAAGTGGGCCAGCCTGGAACTGGCTTTTTAAAGCACAGAAATGTGCTCGAACTTCAAATCATTTCTGTATCTGCTGTCATTTTCCTCTAGTAGACGGGGCTCTTTAATATTTCTCTGCTCTTCCTTTAAAAAAAAAATCAGTAACAGCCCTTAAATAATTCAGTGGCTGGAAAGACAAGATAAGCTCAGCAGTTGTCTAGGAAGTGTGAGTTTTAAGATTAGGAAGCAGAAAAAGAACACACTGCTTGGGGAGCGCGAGATTCTCAACAGGAATAGATGGACATGATTCCAGCTTAAAGGTGACAGTTCCAGAGCCCAGGAATGTTCTTTAAAGACAAAACCCAAAGCAGTTCATAGTCTCTCTTTTTCACCGTAAACACTTTTTTCCCCCTTAAATTATTTGGCCTAAATCACTTTAAATACAGAAAATATGGGGGTGGGATGCCTTTTGGGTTCCCAGACCCAATTCCAGCACACGTGTGGAGGCTCCCTCACACCAACAGGCAATTCTTGGACTCCAGCTGACAAATTCAACTCAATTCTGATGCCATCTACCAGGAGAGAGAATCAAATTCCACAGGCTAAGGTCTGAGTTCCATAAGCCTGCCCTCCACTTCAGACGCCAATCCCAAGTCCAGGTTGTTACCTGTGCTTCTGACCGACTGGCCATAAATCAGAGGTCCCCATGAGCACCTCCTCAGGTGCAATTAACTTGCTAGAATGGCTCACAGAACTCGGGAAACCTGTTTTTTCACTAGATCGATCTATTACAAAAGGATATTAAAGGATAAGAATCAACCGCCAATGAAAAGGTACATTGGGGAAGGTACCGGGAGGGGTTGTGGAGCTCCCATGCCCACTCCAGGCGCCACTCTCCCCAGATCGCCACGTGTTCTCCAACCCGGTGCTCTCTGAACCCTGTCCTCTTGGGTTAATTACACAGGCACGACTGGTTACATCATTGGCCACTGGTGATTGATTCGACCTCCAGCCCCCTCCCCTCCCAGGAAATCAGGGGGTGGGACTGAAAGTTCCATTCTCTAATCACACGGTTCACATGGCAACCAGCCCCCACGCTTGCGTGGGATCCAGAAGTCACCTTCCCTGAAGTGTTTTCAGGAACTGAGAATGAGAGACCGAATATCATCTCACTGCCCTTATCGCTCAGGGAATTCCAAGGGTTTTGGGACCTATGAGCCAGGAACTGTGGATGAATGACCAAATATATATTTCTCATACTGTTTCTCATCCGAATGGCCAAATATACATTTTTGCTGTAAATCACAATATTGCGGGTGGGCATTGCAGCACACACCATGGTTCAAATCCAATGCTTGTCAACACAGTGAGTAAAGAGAGAAGGCAGGTTTAGATGCTTTTACAAGCACGTGAGATTACCTGAAAAAGGTGCTTGCAGCCCAGTGGTTCTCAGAGCATCACCTGGGAACGTGTAAGAAATGCGGGTCCCAGCCCAGACTCACACGTTTGAGCACCATCCTCCTCTGGTACAGTCAAGGAGTCTAGCCTGTAGGAGCCGTTGTCATCTTCAGGGCCAGCTTGCACTGTCTGAGTTGAGATGTTCAAGGACAGGATCCGTCTTCCAGCCTCCCCAAGCCCTGCAGATACATGGAATTCCACAATTAGCAATGCATTCCTTTTATGTTAGGCATTATGTCCCCCTTTTAAAATAAGGGACATTGAGAAACAGACTTATGCTGTGCTCCTTCTGGGACCGCCAGGGTACCCTCAGATCCACAGCTGTTTTGATTGTACAGCCGAAGAGAGAGCGCCACAGCTCCTGCAAGGACATTCGTGTCATTTGAAAGACTATGGCCCTCTAAACTATTTTAATGTTATAGAATGACATGAAAAAGTATGAGGAAGTTAGGATTTACCATGTCAGAGAAAAATAATACAACTGATCTGTGCATTCTGCGTACGAAAGTCTACCAGGGTGAGGGGTTTCCTTCTTCTGTTGCTAATGGGGTGAGTTGCAGAGGGTGACCCCTTGATTCTGGGTTTGTGCCCAGCTCTGTGCTGAGGAAGTGCCCCTCTAAATTTTACACAAGGTGAACCTGGACTGTAAATCTGGAGAGTTCTAAACTCCCTCACCCGTACAATACTTTGTGGAAATTACCCAGTTTTACTTTTCTGGAGAAGAGCTACCTTCTCATGGGAGAGGTGCTGAGAAATGCATTTTTTAAACATTTATTTACTTATTTTTGGCTGCTTTGGGTCTTCGTTGCTGCGTGCAGGCTTTCTCTAGTTGCAACGAGCGGGGACTACTCTTCGTTGCGGTGCGCGGGCTTCTGATTGCGGTGGCTTCTCTTGTTGCGGAGCACGGGCTCTAAGCACACGGGCTTCAGTAGCTGTGGTACGCGGGCCCAGTAGTTGTGGTGCATGGACTCAGTAGTTGTGGCTCGCGGGCTCTAGAGTGCAGACTCAGTCGTTGTGGCGCACGGGCTTAGCTGCTCCGCGGCATGTGGGATCTTCTCAGACCAGGGCTCGAACCCGTGTCCCCTGCACTGGCAGGCGGATTCTTAACCACTGTGCCACCAGGGAAGTCCGCATATTTTAAAAAGCATTTAAAAACGCTTTTTGCGATTGCAGGGCCCTCTAAAACTTGAGTGGTTGCTAGTCACTCTTTTCTCCAGGCTCCTAATTACTCCAGGTGCCAGAGATGTGTAAGATTAAATTAAACATTAGTAAATACCTTGAGTGCTGCGTTTTTTTTGTTTTTATTTTTAGAGTACTGCGTTTTTAATGTTGATACATTAACTGTGGTATTTCAAGTTGGGAAACATGAGACCGTAATACATAAACTGGAACCCTAAGTACTCAACCACGCTCTCCCTGCGAGCTCTTATAATAGATGTAAGTAGGTGCCCAGAGATCTGGGGCTGGGCAAACATTTGCAAGTCTAAGAGATAAGAAAACGTTGTGTGTTACAGGCCTGAAGCACTTCCTTTCCTCTGTTTCTGACGGTGTTGGGATCCACCCCTCCTTCTCCCTGGCACATGCCTGATGCGCTGCAGCTGGCCTAGAAGCGAATGCACGGTGCTCCTGGCAGTTAACTGTGTGCCTCAGCAGGATGGTGGGGTGGGAGGACCTGCGCCCATGGCTTGGGGGTCTGCTTCCTAGTCCTTGCTTTCCTGGCGCCCCCCTGAGTGGTCTTGGGCAAATCCAGCTTGCGATGTTGACCTCCAGGCTCCGGCTTCCCCTTCTGGACACTGTGGACTGATCTTTCTGGGCTCAGCTGTGTCATCCATGACTCTACTCCCTGGTGACCCGCCAGGTACGAGGTGCCCACCTACCCTGTGGGTGATGCCACCTGTGCACAGATCAGGGGCTGCCAGGCCATAGGCTCTGATGGGAGGACCCTCATGAGCCTCGTTTCACTGTGTCCCAGAGCTTGTGACACGAGATGCCCAAATCAATATCCTGGATGCATGACCCTGGCCTCCCTGAGCTGGGTCTGTCACCTGTGTTAAGTTGAGGAAGGCAAGCTGACTTCTAGGTTAGGGGACAGAACGCTGACAGTCAGCATGGAATTCTTTGCCCTGAGAGCATTGGCAAACCTGGGAGTTGCACAGAAAGAAGCACTTGGCAACACTGGAGGGCCTCACCTGCTGCGGCCTGTCTGGAACCAAGGGATGGTGGACAGGAGGACGCCTGGGTGGACAAGTCTCCGTGTCCAAGCCGAAGGGTGAGGCAGGGGTGGGAGAGGAGGAAGCGCAGGGAGGCCAAGTGTGTGGGAATGCGCAGAGAGGGGCACGAAGCCCGAGGGGAGCGGGTGAGATCACAGGCTGTGCATGCAGCGAGGGGCTGCTCAGAGTTCCCGCCGCCCCACTGCGCAGTCCTCCCGGCCAGTCCCAGCGCACGGAGAACCCGAGTGCTGTCTGCTGCCTTCAGGGTCTCAATAATGCATGAGGAGTAATAGCCTGAAAGCACACGATGGTAAAGTTTCAAGGTGAATTAAATCGAGTAAGAACTGTACCTTGTAAAAAAGTCCATAAAATGTGGGTGTTTCATCAATATGCCCAGTCCTGTTTTCTCCTCTTATTTTAGCTCGGCACCTTTGGGATGGCCATGCCTAGGTTCAAGGGGAAAAACAAAACAAAACAAAAACGGCTGTTCTTTGCGGACACTTAAGCAATGTTAAAGATTGGGAGAGACCTGACCTTTATGTCCCTGGTTCTGCTGGCCGCTCTCCTCCGTCTGGCCATTTTCCTGCTCTTTATGTGATTGTGAGACCCAATTAAAAGTATTTCACACGTGATGAATGTGTATTTGAATTTCCCAGGTAGGGGGACTAGTAACCTCTGATCTTAAGCTCCACGTAAAGAGGAAAGTGCAATGCTCTCAACTTGGAGCATTGCTCGGGGCGTGGCAGGGAGAGGCTGATGTGAGCCAGCAATGGAGAGAAGCCAGCCCCGTGGGAGGGAGCAGAAACACCCCACTGCCCTGGGCAGCAGCTTACCTGTATTCTGCCTCACCTCAGGATGCTCTGGGCAGGTTCACAATTCCTATCAGAGGATACAGTAGAAAGAAATAAATGTAGAACATTCATGAAAGAACTCAGAACTCTTTTGAAGAAAGGTGCTATATTAGTCAGCATTCTCCAGAGAAACAGAACCCATAGGATATACGCATATATATATATATATATATATATATATATAATATATATTTATTGTATTATACATACACACACACAGATTTATTATGAGGAATTGGCTCACGTAATTATGGAGGCATAGTAGCCTCCCTATGATCCGCCGTCTGCCAGTTGTAGATCCACAGAAGCCAGTGCTGTGGTTCCGGTCTGAATCCAAAGTCCTGAGAGCCAGGAGAATGGATGGTATAAGCCCCAACCCGTGGCTGGGAGAAGATGAGATGAGATGTCCCAGCTCAACCAGTCAGGCAGAGGGAGAAAGAATTTGCCCTTCCTCTGCCTTTTGTTCTATCCAGGCCCTCAGTAAATTGGGAGATGCCCACCTGCTTTGGGAAGGGCAATCTGTTCTATTGAGTCCACCCACTGAAACACCAATCTCATGCTCACAGGCAGCCCCGGAAATAATGTTTAGCTAAACTTCTGGGCACCCTGTGATGTAGTCAAGTTGACACATAAAATTAACCATCACAGGGGCCTTTAAGAAATTTCAAGGTAAAGAAGCAGCATAGAACGGTGGAAAGAGTCAGACAGACCTGGTTTCAAATATTGGCTCTGCAGCTCGCTGGCAATGCTATCCTGCCTCCTTTTCTGTACAAGGAGATGATGATAATATCTTCTCAGAGAGGGCTTCCCTGGTGGTGCAGTGGTTGAGAGTCCGCCTGCCGATGCAGGGGACACGGGTTCGTGCCCCGGTCCGGGAAGATCCCACATGCCGCGGAGCGGCTGGGCCCGTGAGCCATGGCCGCTGAGCCTGCGCATCCGGAGCCTGTGCTCTGCAACGGAAGAGGCCACGACAGTGAGAGGTCCGCGTACCGCCAAAAAAAAAAAAAAAAAAAAAAAAATTCTTCTCAGAGATGCTGGTCTTCTTTCAGCAGTCCTGGCCTGTTGGCCATGAGCCAATCTGAAAGGTGTACATTTCTGACCAAAGTTTGTATTACTCACAAGGAAACTTTCTCCCAATTTCAGCCCCCTCCAAGATAAGCCCACCCACACCACATGACAGGGTGTGGGGGAAATAGTATTGGGAATACTGGGATAAATGTTTTCCCAAGCCCTTGGAGGTCCCCTCCCATTTTCGGCTTGTAAGGCCCAGTAGCTTTCTGAGAAGGGGAACACAGGAGTTAATTTATTTTAGACCTTGCATGCCTGAAATGTCTTTGATCTCTCTGACACATGGTTGACAGTTTGGACACAGACTTCTAAGTTGGAAATTTATTTTTCTTTCAGAATGCTGGAGAATTGGACTCCATTGTCTTTTCACTTCTGCTGTTGAGTTATGGAGCTTTCCTCATTCCTCGTCATTCGTATGTCACCTATTTTTTCTTTCTGGACGCTTGTAGGATGTCTTCTTTGCCTCCAATGTTCTGAAATTTCACAATGATGGGAAATTTCATCCACTGTGTTATGTACTCAGTGGGCTTTTCTAGTCAGGAAACTCATGTCCTTTACTTCTAGGAAATTTTCTTGAATTACTTCTTTGATGTGTTCTTTTCTTATATATATCTTATAATATATATAGCTATTTCCTTTTTAGATATTAGAACTCCTGAACTTATTCTCCATTTTATTATCTTTTCTCTCTGGTTTTCCATATTTTTCTTTTTGCTCTATTTTCTGGATATTTCCTCACTTTTACCTTCTAATTCTTCTACTGAGTTTTCCATTTTGCTATCATATTTTAATATCTGAGTTCTTTTATTGTTGTTCTCTGAGGTTTCCTTTCCTGAAAAACAGTATCTTGTTTACAGTGAAATATTTTCCCTTACCTCTCTGAGAATGCTAATAATAGTATTTGTGAAGAAGAAGTTTTCTTCCTCCCCCAGAATCTCTGCTTCCTCCACATGGTTGCCTCCTGTCTGTTGCTCTCCATCTTTTATGTCAGAGAGGCAGATGTCTGGTGATCCTCAGGTTTAAGGATCAGGGACTAAGAAGCTGATCAGTAGCTCTGAGGATTTGGGTGGGCTTTGTGGATCTAGGGCTCACTGTGGGGAGATTTGCTGAGCTTTGTAACTTGGGAACCTGGGACACCAGTATTTGTGTTTTAGGATTTTCCTCTTGAGCTGGTTAGAGTCCCTAGAAAAGTATTTTTCAGTCTCTTGCCTGGTGGACTTAGGCTTGGTGTTAAGAGTTCTGAGAGCACCATGGAGGAAGAAAGATGAGGATCTCTGTGCCCAGAAGGGTTCTCCAGAGAAAGAACCTACAGGAGATAGACAGATAGATAGATAGATAGATAGATAGATAGGACAGGCGACCCTGATCACAGTATAAAGTTAAGCTGGAAAAAAAATCAAACTGCATGATGAGAATGAAACAAAATGTACATAAAAAGTAAAAGAAAAATGACAAAACCCATAATAGCTGTGTTATGGTGGTTAGATTATGAGTAATTTTTTTCCATTTATTTTCTAAACTCGCTGTAATGCATTATATGGCTTATATAGTATTTTACACAAAACACATATTCACTCAACAAATATTTATAGAAACTGTACTGGGTGGCTTAACTTGTTCTAATGTAGGCATTTTTTCCCTTAGATAATTCTCTGGTGGTTTTATTTAGCAAATCAGAATAATCAAAGCCCAAATGTTAAACCTTCTGCCATCTGTAATTTTCACACCTAATTAAAAGGATAGTTGAGATATGCAATCATTAGAAGCACGCTCTCTGTGCTCTCAGATGACCACTCCCACAGGGAGGAAGGAGGTCCTCTCTGACATTGGCTTTGCCGCTGCTCTCTGCCCCTCAGTGCTCCCGGCTTCCACGCTGACAGTCTGGGGCCCTGGTCTGGATTCTGGGTAATTTTATGCAGCAACGCTCCTTGGACTTAGCCCAGAAATGCAGCTCCCTGCAGCCCTGGGGCCCGGCTATCTCCAGCTTTCTAACAGAAGGTGTGCTGGCTGCACTGGGATTCACTCCTTCTCCTCACTGTCTAGGGGAAGTCAAAGGTTAATTACTGGTCTTCCCTGGTGGCGCAGTCGTCGAGAGTCCGCCTGCCGATGCAGGGGACGCGTGTCCGTGCCCCGGTCCGGGAGGATCCCACATGCCGCAGAGCGGCTGGGCCCGTGAGCCATGGCCGCTGAGCCTGCGCGTCCGGAGCCTGTGCTCCGCAACGGGAGAGGCCACAACAGTGAGAGGCCCGCGTACCGCAAAAAAAAAAAAAAAGATTAATTGCTGGCTTTGGGGGATCAGAGTAGGAAGGTGAAAAATAAGGGGAGAGAATTTGTTGGTGGGTGTCAGATGATAAATGAAGGGAGGACGAACTAAGTTTCCTTACAAGAAGCTGAGCAAATACTTCTTGAAAACAGCCTATTTTACTACAGGAACAGACTTTGACACCAATTAAATCCTAAGAAATTGTGAAAATCATAGGTCTGTCATTTCTTCCCAGGTTTCAGACTCTGTCACAATAGAGGGCAGGAAGGCACAGTAAGCACCGTTTGTCTGAATGGCAGGCCTGCGCTCTGCCTGGGAACAGAATTGGAAAGTCTAAGTCTTGCTGCCATTGGGGAAGGCAGCTTCCACATGTAGCCCCATTACGTTAAACAGGTGCCCCTCGTTAGAGAGCTCAGCTGTATCATCTCGATTGTGTCGCTGGCTGAGAAATAGTTGTGCTCCCCAAACTCTGTGCTACAAGCTCCAACCCCAAATTGGCATCCTCAGACTGAACCTCAGAGTCAGTGATTCTATCTGTTGGGGATTCCCAAACTCAATTTGACAAAAGAAGACCAAAGGCACTGGTTTGGGGAACCACTGTTATGAAGACTGTACCAGTCCTTTAACAACCCTTATCCAGGCTGATACAAATAACCAGTAGCAATTGAAAGGCATTTTGAGGCCTCATCTGTCTGGACCCACAGTAGGTCCATACAGATTGAATTTTGTGCATTTATTTGAGGTGCTATCCAGCCTCTCTGCCACCTGAGATGGAGTTGTACAGTATAAACGCACCTCAATTCACACAATAGATGTGTTGTGCTCCGAAAAGTTGCGTGTGAATCCAACCAATTCCCTAAACACGTTTGGATTTGCCAGTTTCAGAATCTTCTATTGCATCTGCATTTCTGTTTATCAGAACCCATTGCATTCTCCAAGGCACGCCTGTAGCCCCACTGGCTCTGTGGCACTTTCCAGGCCAGCTCAGCTCAGCCCAAGTGTTCAAAATGGTCCCAGGCAGGCCCAAAGGCTGGTGCATTTTATGGTTCTCTGAGCCCAGAATTTGAACGCGTTCCCAACCTCTTTAAATTTGGTCGTTGATTAACATTTTACTGGCATTGCCTTGTGCGTGCCTACATCCTCATATCTAACATCTTATTTGCAATTCCAATTAACAGGAAAGATATTACTACAGGACACAGATGGCACAAAGAGAGTAGTGTATGTAGGATGCGGGACTTCATAGCTTGTTGATCCTATCACACCTCTAAGCCCTTGTCACAAACTGCCAGTCGATGGTGTTTTCCTGGCAGCTACGGGCAGGAAAACACCAGACTTCAACTTGTCTTCACTTTTGTCATCTCTGGTGGTGGCTTTTGGAACTCACTCAAGTCACAGGTTTATCTGTACTCAAGATTACTGAGGGCCTTTGTTAAGGCCCTGGATTACATTTCAGGTTAATTCTCACCTAGGATTATGACTCCATAATGAACTAATATTCTGCTGATAACTATTTACACTGGTTTCTCAAATAGTTCTCAGAGCAGTAAACTGGGTGCTGGCCCAAACCAATGAAGAGTGATTTTCAAGGGAAAGAGAGGAGAAGGGGGAAGGATCTCCCCTCCTACACACCTTAGATCTTGAAGGGCTTTTTCAAACTTATAAGTTCCATGCATCACCTCTAAACCCTCACCCTCCACCTTGAGATGCACTGAGTGAAATGAGAAATGTTCCTAAAGGGGGTGAGTTTACATGGGAGCAGTGAAGGAGAGAAAAGACTGAGAATGACTAGTTGAAGAAAGGTTTGTACCTCGGGCAAATGAGCGTGCAAGTGCTTGTAAGACTCAAGAGCAGTGTGTACCTTAAAGGACTATTGTGAAGGAAAATGAATTATTACTGTAAAGCATTGAGAATATTGCCTTATACACAAAGAGTGTTCAATGTATGTTACGAGTCTTCTAACTGCAGTCTGTTACCATCCAAAAACAAACTCATCAAGCACCTCCAAAGGAAGAAAATGCTAAGTGAACTGCTGCATCCTAGCAGGTCTAATGAAAACTAGTTCCATGAAATCCTTTTTACAGGTGCACTTATACTGCATTCAATGACAATAAAACATATTTTTTATTCCAAAATAAAAAACTTTTCATTATAAAACACCTATTAAAAAATTCAAACAATTCAGACATGTATAAAATAGAAAGCAAAAATCGCCCGTATTTTACCCTTTCTCCAAAGAAAACTATTTTTAATAGTTAAGCATGTATTTCTCCATTTTCTATGACTACACACACTTAACAAAATAAAAATCAGTTCATATCACATACAGTTTTGCAACTTGCATTTCCACTTATCATGGGCATAGTTTTTAATAGTGTGTAGGGATCCATTATAAGGACATAATACTGTTTTGATGGGTATCTGTAATGTTTCCAAATTTTTTACCATCTAAAACAATGTTAGCAACCAACATAGTTGATTTCTTATCCAGTGATTCTGTCGACATAAACCTCTAGAAATTGAATTGCTGGATGGAAAACCATGAAGAAACATCCTAACCCCACATTGTTCTAGGCAGGAAAAGGTGAGCCTCATAGGACTAAACAACCTTGTGACCCCACAATTCATGCTGCATTCCTGTTGCCCTTTGCCCTCACTGCACATCCCCACAACCCCCCATAAAGCCCCTCATTCTGCTTTCAAGCCATTGTTACATTCTGAGAGCCCTGAGCGACCACCATCCTTCAGAGAACTGTCAGAATGCAATTGTTATGAACTACAGCCCCATTTTACTACCTTACAGCCCCAAAGGTAAGACCCTTCAGGCTTCTACACTGTGTGAGGGTATTTTTTTGGTATTATTTTTCTCAAAATAAAACACACACACACCACATGAAATATAACCCACACATTGAAAAGTGCATAAACATACAGGTACAGTTTAATGAATAATTATAAAGTCAATGCTTAAATAAATAGCACCCAGGACAGGAAGTAAAATGAATACTACCACTGTTCCAGAAGGACCTCCCTACCATCCCTATCATCTACCTGCCCCAGTCATAATTCCTTCCCTCCCTCATGAGGCACTACTATACTGGATTTTTAAACAATTTCTTGCCTTTCTTTATAATTTTTACACTTATATATGCATCCTTAAACAGGATGGCTGAATCTGTCCTGTTTTTGGACTACGCATGATGAATGGAAGCTCATTCATGTCTTGCTTCTTTGTGTTTGGAAGATCCATAATGGCCACTTAGATTGTGTCTGAGCTATTATAAACAGTGACAGTATGAAATCGTATATGTATCGGCCCATTTCTGGACTCTGTTCCAGTGGTTTGTTAATCTGCATACCAGTATCATATTGGCTATTTTTTCAAAAATTAATTATTTTTTGCTGTGTTGGGTCTTCGTTGCTGCATGTGGGCTATCTCTAGTTGCAGTGAGCGGGGGCTGCTTTCGTTGCGGTGTGTGAGCTCCTCATTGCGGTGGCTTCTCTTGTTGTGGAGCACGGGCTCTAGGGGCGCCAGGCTTGGTAATTGTGGCGCATGGGCTCAGTTGCTCCGCCGCACGTGGGATCTTCCTGGACCAGGGCTCGAACCCAGGTCCCCTGCATTCGCAGGCAGATTCTTAACCACTGCGCCACCAGGGAGGTCCCCCATTTTAATTATTACAACTTTGTATACATCTTGCTATCTGGAGAGCAAGTTCTCCCTTCTTCTTGTTTTTCTCTAAGAGCCTTTGTTTATTCTTGCCTTTGCATTCCCGTATCAATTTTATAATGTTTATCAAGTTTTAAACAAACATGTTGAAATTTGGAACAAAATCACATTCAATCTTTCCAGTATTGAGTTCCAATCTATGAACGTGACATAGTTCTCCATTTACTTGGATATTCTTTAATATAATTCAATAAAGTTTAGTTTTTCTCCCTAAAGGTTTTGGTATTTCTGATAATTTTATATTTCTGATATTATTTTAAACTAAATTCTTGGTTTGAGGTTTCTTGGATCACCTTGGTGATATAAATTTGGGCAGAAATCCACTGGGGGCCCCTTTACAGGGATGTTTTTCTGCCTACTCCTCTCCCACTAAGGCGGTGCACCCTGGTGGCCTGCTGGGGGTGAAGAGAATGGAGCTAGTTACTGGCGGCTCACCTTTGCCATAGGCACAGGCTTCAGGATCCCGGCAAAGTGTGTGTGCTGCAGTGTGTGGTGGGCACTCCAGTTAGGCTTTGCGTCTTTGCAGGCTCTGGACTTTTACATTTCTGTTCCCCTCACTCCTCAACGGCATCAAAACAGCTTAGTTTCAGCTCTGGACTATCATATATCTTATAAGCAAAAGTGCTTTTGAATTCTGTTTACCTTTCTGTTTTTTTCTTAGTGTTTAGACTGTAATTCCTTATGTCATTTTGGTTCTTGGATGTTTTCATGAACTTAAAAAAATTCATCCAGCATTATTAGTTGCTTTCCATGAGAGGGTTAGTTTGAATAACCTAGCTTGCCATTATCAAAAACAGGAACTCCAGAAAGGAAGCTAGTTTTCAAATTCTGATTCAGACTAAAACAAGAATTTACCAAGTTGAGAACCAAAGGGAAATGAGGGTAGTGAGGCTGTCTTTGCTTCATAAAAGTCCCATATTTATTTCTTTTTTTCAGTATGGCAGTATTGGTAAGGAGCAGAGCTAGAAATGAATTTGAAAAAGACTATTTATATAAAATTTTTACTCTTAGCAATAAAACCTTATAATGGTTGAAACAGCATGTTTATAAGATTCCATTATGTCATTCATCTTAGCTAAATGATTATACTGACATATGTTCCCTCTACATGAAGACCCAGGATTTTATTTTAAAGCAGCTTAACTCCTGTTCTTCAGAGATTTAAATATTTTATTCCAAAATGATGAGATAAGTAGATATATAATAAACCACAGAGCCAATTATGTTTTGCCAGATTTCTCCTTGAATATGACTGCAGATTTCTGATTTTTATACAGGAATGTAGGCTACCAAATGTAAATAATTCCTAACGATCCTCTGGATAAAAGCTAGGGGAACAAAATATTACTTGCATACTATATATAATTTCTTTCATCTTTGAATGTTAACAGTAAAATATTCCTTGAATATTTAAATTCAGAAATTTAATAATATAAAGCAGCAAGGATGATCTCTGTGGAATGCAATAAAACATTAATGCATTTTATTTTTTGTAGAAACTAGGAAAAGTTTCACTGGCAGAAAACATATGAAAGATACATGTAATATTAAAAAAAATCAATCATGAGCATTCTTAAAAACACAAGCTGATAAACTAAGATGATCAACTGTTTATGAGTGTTTCTGTTAATATTTAGTGGTAGCAGTTTTCAGAAATTTTACAAATCATAGATGAAAAGCTTAAAATTGAAAAATCCTATTAATTTGTTATATTCTCAGCGTTTCTTTTTTTTCTGGTTATTTTGAAGTGTTTGCACTTTTGTTTCAGATTACAAATGTTCCTTTGATCTTGCCATCTCTTCCAATGACCGTCCTCCCTTCACAGCCGAACTTCTCACAGAAAACTCCAGCACTTGCTTCCTGCACACCTGACCATCCTCTGTGCTTCACCTTTGCACCGCAGCAGCCACTAGGGACCTCTGAGACCGAAGCCTTCTGCCTCTCAGGCCTCCTTCTCCTGGGCTTTTACTGACACCAATGTTGCCACCACACACCCTCCTTTTCCTTGGCTCTGGAACTCCACACCTCTGCTTTCTGACCTTATCCTGACTGCTTTTCTCTGCACCTTCTCCCTCTCCCCCATTCCTTATGCACTGATATCCTGTCCTCAAAGTTGTCATTTGTGTTCTTCTCTTTGCTGCTTACACGCTCACACATGCCTTCAACTAACATTTCTATGTGGACGACTCCCCAAACGATACCATGTCCTGAATTTTAATCTAGTTGTCTACTGATTCAGTCCAACCCAGTTTATGATGGACGGAATCAGTCATCTTCCTGTTACATCTTCCGTACCACTCCTTCATTTCTGTATTTTTAAAGGGGAATGCTCTTCTTGCACTGGTCAAGTTTGAAAATCCAGCTTCATCTCTGAGCCTACCTCTCCAGCATGTGCCATCCACAGCCAGTTTCCCTGACCAGCTATTTCTAGGTCTGTTAGTACTGTCTTATTCTCCACTCTCTGCTCCTTGGATTAGGTTTCTGGAATAGTCTCCAGATGATTTCGACATGCCTAAAACTCTCCTTGATCACCGTGGTCCAGTCTACACTCATTCTGGTCCCCGTATGAAGCACATGCTGACCACACCAGAATCAGTATTCACTGTTCCTTAAACACATGTAACCTCATCGGGCCTTTGTTCGTTTTAGTTCTTCTCTTTGGAATATCCTTACTGTTCCTCCCGTGTCCCAAATGTGTCAGGCATAACCACTGTTTATCCTTCAAGGTCTTTGGGATATTTAATGCCAGTGAGTAAAGGAAACAGAAAAATTGTGTCCAGAGATGTAAGATTACAGACGCCATGGGAGAACAGTGTTTCAAGAAAGGGGTAATCACAGGATAATATTGTTAAGGAGTAAATGAAAATGAGTTAGAAAAGTCCACCGGTGACTGTTCTCAAGTGAGCAGTCTACATTCGTGATTTCCAATCCCCCCCGTGCCCCCCTTCTCTCTTAAACTCACCCAGTCAGGCTTTCACCTCCATCATGACACAGAAATTGCTTGTCAGAGTCATCAATGACCTCCATGCTATGAAATGGTCAATCCTCAGTCCTCCTCTTACTCCAAAGCCTGCTCCTTTTCATCTCAGTTGATAACAGTTCCATCCTCCCAAGGGGTCAAGCCAAAAGCCCTGGAGCCCTCCTCAGCACCTCTTTCTCTCACATCCCTAATCCTGTGGACCTCAGCCTTCACAACATATCCAGAGTCAGCCACTTCTCACCTCCTCCTCTGCTACCAGCCACTTTCATCTTTGCCTGGATTCCTGCAACAGCCTCTCAGCGGGTCTCCCTGTTTCTTCTCCTGAACTCTGCTCTACCCCAGTCTAGTCTAAACACAGCAGTCAGAATGATGCTGCTGAAATCTACGCCAGATGTGTCACCCCTCTGGTCCCAACTCCATTTCACTCAGGGTCAAAGTATGTGTTCTTGATAAGGTCATATCTCCTGGCTTCTCCTCTCCAGCCCATTTAACTCTAGCCACTCTGGGCTCCTTGATGTCTCCCTGAACATATAGGTTGTTCCTTAGACCTGGAGAGCTCATCCTTCAGATATCCATGTGGCTAACTCCCTCTCCTCCTGCATGTCTTTGCCCAAGGAAGCCTACCTAAACCATGTCTCTTACTTTGTTCTATTTTTCTTTGTTCCTACACTTGTCACTTTCTAATACATTATATAATTTATTTATTTGTTATGTTTATTGTCTGTCTTTCCCTGCCAGTGTTCGCTGATATATCCCAAGCATCTACAATAGCTCTTGGCACATGCCAAATACTAAATAAATGTCTGTTGTATGAAAGAATGAAAGACTTTGAGAATAAAGGTTCTATAAAGTGGTGAGAACCTAAAATAGTTTACGTGGGTCCAGCAGCAAATGCATGTTAAGAAATGGAACCACAGAGGTAAAAGAATCTGTAATTTATCTAAGCCTTTCCATTCCTATATAGTCACTCTGACATAGAAAAATACATCTATTTGAAATCGTTTTTTTATTTAAAAATAAGACACTATGACACTATGTAGGATACAGCATAAATATTTTAAGCATCAATAGAGAATGACCATGACATCTTTAAGCATTTATCAATACTGACCATTCTTAAGTATCAATAAATACCCAATATATTGTCAGTTCCAGCATAACAGCAGATGATGAGCAATTTGAAAAAGAAAGCAAGAACTGGCTAGTGAACTGGTTAGTCAGATAAAAGCTAATCATTGACTAACCCGTATTTTTTACTTATTTGCTATGTAAGCAACAAATAAAATATAAATAATATAATGTATAATATAGTAATATCTAATAAAATATCACTAAAATAGTAACATAGTAAGCAACAAATACTGTGAAATTTAAAATATGAAAGGTATAAAAAAGCTTTTTTACATTTCTATGAAGGTGATTTTTAGCATTAATTTCAGCATACTCGGTTTTTAAATGCCATGGCTGATCTATACATAGGCAAACAAAATCATTTGTTTATGGTTTTAAAATTGTAATGGTTCTAAAACTGACATACAATTGGAATGTGAAGAATGATTTGGGGCAGGGTAAGGGGTATTCCACAATGCATATAAATTAAAACAAGGAACCAAAATCTTCTTTATAATGAACCAAAATCTTCACTGATTTCTCCAGTGAATTTGAGCACAACAGTTTGGTCTGGACTCTCGTCTCTGAACATGGAGTAGTAAATAATTAATCAATCAATCACTTTATCTTTACAGTAAAATATATGTATATGTCTTTATATGTTATATGTGTATACATATTTTCTGGTAAATTTTCATTAGGATAAATATTGTAAGATGAAAAATAAACCTACTTTATACCAGAAAATAGACTGATTCTAACATAAGCTGGCTTTGCCATATAAGTTAATATTTATCTAAAGAAGTACTTTCCTATAAATTCTAAATTTCAGACACTAATGGAGTGGAGGAGGGGCTATCAAGATTATTTACATAAAGAACTGGAAGATACTACACACTACTTAAGCATTGGATTTGCTAAGTCTAATAGTAAAATAAGTTTGTATTACCTGAGACATGATAAGTGGACAGTAGCAGGAAGGCAGCCTAAAGCTCCACGGAGCAGGAGGAAGACTGGTTTCAAGAATGAGTACAGGTTGTGGTCGACTGACCAAGTGACCAAATATATATCCTTATTAAGAGCACCTTCACAAACAAATATTTTCACCACGCCCTCACAAAGTGACATACTGTTTTTTTACTGCAGTCTACTAGTTATCTATCATACTAGTTTTAGAATGAGAAAGGCACACTCAAAATAGGCTTTAAACCAGATGTATTTCCCTATGAAAATGGTAAAATAATTATAAAATAGAGATAATTCTGGAAAATAGAAACTTTTTCAGTAAAGCTATACAGTAAATTAATAGGGCACAATTTCAAGAACAAGAATTATATTTACAATTTTGAAGTAAAGTTTGTATTCATTTTTGCCTTTAATTGCAGTGGTTTAGTGAAGTAGCAAAAGCAGTGAGTCACACCAAAAAAATCTAAGTTCAACTTATACTTGACTCTCTGCTGGCTCTTTTTTAATGAAGGATTATTTCAGTGGAATATTAATGAGGATTTTGGTTTCTTTAAATATCTTACCACAACAATTATATCACATTTTGCAAATTAAATTTCTAAAATGTTTGAAAGCCAGAATAATACTAGTTAGGAGAGAAGCTCCATTTCTGTTTCCCTCTTTTTATATATTAGATAATTTATTTGTAATATGGACCAAATATCATTGTTGACATTTGTTTCAATACATTTATACTCCTATGTCTTTGCCAGGCACCCAGAATGGGTTTGCTGGAAAAGAGACCACATGGCCGATTGCAGTCTTATTTCAGTAACCCAGTGTATAACCTACTACCTGGCACATAGCATACATAGGCTTAATAAATAAGGCTGAACAAATAAATCTCCCTCCAATATTTTGATTATATGATTGAAGGCTCTAGTTCTTCTGTGAAATAGATTTTATTTTTATTGAGGGCTTCCTGTTAGTTTGCATATTTACACTAAAATGAAAGTTAGTGAATCAATGAAGATATGGTAGACCCCCACCCCAAATTTAATGTATATATACACATTCTTTTTTTTTCTTTAAAAATATGCTATACCTTATCTGTAAGAGATATACACTAAAGTATTTATGGGTAAAACTATATGACATATTGAATTTGCTTTAAAATAGTATAGGAAAAAAGTGTATCTGTGAGAAATAGATGAAACAGAGTGGCAAAATATTAATAATTGTTGAAGCAGGGTGATAGGTACTGAGAGGTTTTTTATACTATGCATATTGTGTGGTTTGAAAATTTCAACAGTAAAAATAATGAATTCAAATACATTTCAATAATAAAAAGACAAAATAAAGATATTTCCAACTAACAAAACTACTATATAACTGGCATTTTGCAAAGATCTGTACTAGACTATTATATGACGTTGTTATAGTGAAAGGTTGTGAACAACTTAAATGTCAATCAGTAGGGACAGTTAAATATAGGATATCCACATTGCAATGGAACACTATCCAACGATGAAGAAACCTGGTGAGTGATAAAAGAGTTTCCACAGCAGCGTATGGAGCCTGATTCCATGTTCACAGGAGTGCATGTGTGTCCATCCACTGTTCAGAGTGGTTATCTCTGCAAAGAGGAATTGCAGGTGGTTTTTTGTTTTTTTACTTTTTTCTTGAAACTGTTATGTATTATTTAACAATGTTACAGGGGTATATATTAATTTTATATTTTGGGGAAATTCTTTTCTATTATGATATCCTATGATTTTTCTCATTATGTTATTCTTTCTAGCTGATGGACAGATGTTTTAATTGTTAAAAACTGTGTTAGGTCTTAAGTAATTCAAAGTGGGAAAGTGCTATACTTCTAAAAACAATATGAAATCTAGAGTAGATTTATTTTTAAAAATGAAAATAAAAAATTTTAAGGCATTCTAGCTAGCACATACATTTTTTCCTCAACCACCTACTGACTGCATATAGTAAGCCATCAAAAACTACATGAAACTCAACATTATACAATATATGAAAATAGATTTAAGTATCTTTTGGTAATTCAAATCAGGCTGAAAACTCTTTTAATTATAGAAAGAAATAGCATTTGGAAAACAAAATAAGAAAATGCTTTGTAGTTTGTTCATAATAAATTTGAATTGAAAATATTCCAACAGTTCTATGCAAAAAAGTATTTGTGGGTATTTTAGTAATATGTTTGTTAGATTAAACAGATGGCAGAATGGAATAAAATGCAATTTCCAGATGCATGGTTTTGTGATTTCAGTGCTGTGGACTCAGCCTTATCAGCTAAATCTCAAGTTTAACTTTAGCGAGCACCGCAAAATTTTTTGGAGTTAACTTGAACTTAATGATTAATTTTTGAAACATTATTTAAGGTTATTAATCATCTTGGGTAAGTCCGAAGGCAGGTGTTCTCTAATGGCTACGAAATCTTGTATCTTTAGTTAGTCTGCGCCACGCCTTGTTCTTAGTCTGCAAAGACCCCAGAACAGAGGTGGGAGCCAGTGATGGAACCTCTCTCTACCTCATCCCTCTTTAGGGGCCTTTACAACACGTTACAGTTGCTGTGTACAGTCCTTAGTCAAGGATTGTACTGTCCCCACCATTTACTATTTCCTTGCTGATTTTAAGGCTTCAAGGAATTAAAAGTAGCTCCTTTGGTACATGAGGTTGGGGATCCCTAAATTTGGTAATTCCAATTTTGTTAATGTAATAAAAAATAAATCAGGGACTTCCTTGGTGGTACACTGTTTAAGAATACACCTGCCAATGCAGGGGACAAGGGTTTGATCCCTTGTCTGGGAAGATCCCACATGCGGCGGAGCAACTAAGCCCGTGAGCCACAACTACTGAGTCTGCGGTCTAGAGCCCGCGAGCCACAACTACTGAGCCCACACACAATAACTACTTAAGCCTGCTCGCCTAGAGCCCATGCTCCGCAATAAGAGAAGCCACCGCAATGAGAAGCCCGCGCACCACAACGAAGAGTAGCCCTTGCTCACTGCAACTAGAGAAAGCCTGCATGCAGCAACGAGGACCCAACGCAGCCAAATAATAATCAATCAATCAACCAATCAGAAGATATCACCTAAGTTACCTGGTGGATATTTCCTTCTTTCACATCCATGTCCTAAGCTTTAGGAACGATGAGAGATTTCTTATGTTTTGATTTGTCCAAGTTATGTATCTGTAACCAGATTGAAGAATCACATTTTGTTATAAGTTAACTGTATGTACTTGCAGTTGTGTTAGATACTCTGTCTCTTAATGTGTTTCTAGATGATCTTGGGCAAATCATTTAAATCTTTATTTAGGGGTTTTAAAGGTCTATCACATGGTCAATATCTCCAGATTAAAATTGTCTTTAGGTTTTTTACCTGGTTCTTAGAAGAACTGGATTGTCCGTAATGGGTAGTATTGGAGTGAGGCTTCTTTGAAGTTTCTGAAGAGTCCTGACATAATTTCCTTTTAGACCTGTGGGCTGTTCTGCTTACTATTAACCGGTGGTCACTTACATCAGCTTCTTTAGTTTGATCAACTGATTGTTGCTGCAGCAGTTGGGAATCTTCCGTTTCTGTGTCTGATTCAAAAATGTGTGGTGGTCTTTTCACTTTTAGTGACTCGTGGCCTTTCCCTAAAATTTGTGTTATGTATTTCCTTGTCAAATTTTCTTTTTCATTCACTTGGAAGTCAACAGCACTTTTTATTACACCTAACTTGTTATTTGACATCTGAAATACTGAACTATTAGGTAGTTGTTTAATTTCACTTAAACTCATGACCGATAATTTTCCACTAGAAGGGGGATTTTCTGTCATATTTTCAAAGGACTCAGTGTTTTTTTCTTGCAGAGATCTAGAAGTCTTCATCTGAATGCTGCGATTAGATCTTTTTTTAATAGCTGGATCTAAATTCAGTTTATCATCCTGGATCACACTAGTTTTAAGTGAAAGCAACTTAGATTCTGTAACAACATGTTTTCTTTTCAGGTTGTCAGGTTCTAAGATATTTTTGTTCATCTGTAATTGTCGATTTTTGAAAACTGGTATGAATTTAGGGGCAATATTATGTTGGGAGCTAAAATCTGTGTCTTGAACTTGAGTACTTCCTCTGTTGAGCTTTGTTACTTCCAGATGTACTTGTGCTGCCTTGTCGGGCAGGGACTTCTTTCTGCTCTGAACAGATTCTGGCTGGAGGTGCAGAGTTGAGGACACACAGGGCTTCGGCTGGCTGACCGAAAGCTCCACCTTGTGGTCTGTGGCTACTGAATGAAGTGGAATACTTTGAGCCTGGGCAGGTCTTGTGGAAGGGGCCTGAGCCAGAGAGGACCTGAACTTTTGTTTAGTGGTTAGATTAGGCGGCTTGACTTTGTTTTCCTGAAAGGATAAAGATTAGGAAATTTCGAAAATGTAATAATGTCCTTAATGGAAAAGAAATGATATAAGATATCATCAAAATAAGGATAAAAAGTAACACTACAATACATAGAACAGGTAAAGAAAAACAAAAAACAAATGAGCCTTAGTGAGGACATGTGTATATTTCTTATGATTTGTATCCTTCTTTAGATACCATCCTTTCAAGGTAATATTTTAAGATGAAGTTATATTCTAAATTGTATATAAATCAACTATAAAAACTATACCCTTAGCTGCTACCATCGTCCTCCAAATGTGCTCGTTCTGCTGTCTCTCTCAGAATGTCTTTCCCTCTTCTCTCCATTTTTTCCCTCTCAACTTCCCAAGGATCTTCTATCCGTTACTATTTGTCACCAAAAAAATAGGACAAGGTAATGCTCTTATCTTTTAGTGTGCATGTTCAGTCTCCCTAAGTAGATACTAGATTCTTTGAGGGTAGGAACTATGAGTTACTTATTCTTACATCCTTCACATGCTTAAATCTTTCACACAGTTACTAACAAAACATTTACTCAGAAATTAAATTAATGGAGGAGGTGGTTGCATCTACACTACGTCTTTCAGAACAAGTAGGATTTTGAGTATAGGGCAGTGACTGTGTCTTAATCATTTTGCAATCTTATTGCCTACTAGAGTGCCTGGTATCTGGAAGCAATTCAGCAAGTACTTGTCAAACTGACTTGTCAGATACATCAAAGAGAAACAAGTGCTCATAGTCTTCTTAAAAAATTGTTGTAGAAAAATATAAAGCATGAAATATACCATTTTATCCATTGTTAAGCATACAATTCAGTGGCATTAAGTACATTCCCCACTGTACTTCTGTTGTATAATCATCACTATTTCCAAAACTTTATCTTTATCCCAAACAGGAACTTCATAGTCTTTAAGCAGTAACTCATTTCCTTCTCCTCACAGCTTTGGTTACCACCATTCTCCTTTCAGTCACTATGAATTTGCCCACTCTAAGTATTCCATGTAAGTGGAATCACAATATTTGTCTTTTTGTGTCTGGCTTATTTCATTTAGCTTTTCAAAGTTCATCCATGTTGTAGCACATGTCAGAATTTCATTCATTTTTATGGCTGAATTATATTCCATTGTATGTATATATCACATTTTGTTTATCTATTCATCTGTTGCTGGGAAGTGCTTAGTCTTTTAAAATACATACCTATTAAGTCTTAGTGTCTGTAAAAGAGAGACATGTGACAATAATCGGAAACACTGAACACAGAGTTCTTCTCTCACCCTCTGACATAAAAAACACATAGATTCACACCTTGAAATAAAATTAAAAAAAAAAACAATCTGGAACAATATTCAAACCAGAACAATTGGTTTCTCTCCCTTACTGGCGATTCAGTTGTTGAATATAGTTGGGAGGACAGTAGGACAGAATTTTAGGAGATAAGAGTTGTGAACAGGCAGAGGAAAAGTCAGTGAGTGATCCACTTACTTATTAGGCAAATCATACCAAAACTTAGTGGCTTTAAACAAAAATAATTATGTTTTATCTTTAATGATTCTGGGATTTTTCTAAAAAAATTTATTTACTTTTTGATTCTGGGATTTGACATGGTTTAGCTAAGAGTCTCTCAGGCAGTTGTGGTTAGATGACTCTGGGGCTGGAATCACTTCCTCACTCACATGTGTGATGATCGACACTGGTTGTCATTTGGAGTACCTATAAGTAGCCTCTTCATGTAGACTGGGATCCCTCACATGTGGCATAGCAACTGTCCCAAGAGACAGGAAGAAACTGTTTTTCTTTTAATGACCTAGTCTTGGAAGTCATGTAGCATCACTTCTATCACAGGCCTGCCCAGACCCAAAAGGAGGGGACATAGACCCCATACTACAATAGAAGAGTTGTCACTGGTCAGAAGGGCATGTGGCTGGGTGACCTTGTAGCCACCTTGAAAAATGGAGTAGAATGTCAGAGAGCAGTTGGTCTCCTACCAACTTCAAGCCTCTGACATCATAGTACAGATGACCTACAAAAGGGCTGGTGCACTTGGCAATGGAGATGCATACAAACCCGACGCAGGATTTAGAGAGCTGAAGGAGGAGATGTGGTCAGGGCAGATGGAGCTATGGCCCAACTTCTGCTCCACATCAACAAGCTGCCATAGCTTATCCCCATGAGGCTGAGTTGCAATACTGGCCTCACACAGACTTTCTCTGTGTGAACGTAGCTCTTGCTTCGCCTCCACCTTCCAAATCACGTGCCACCCTAAGCCAGAACGATGTAGGAAGGAATTCAAGGACATACCTACAGCGTACTCAGGTTGACATAATACAAAGTCACCACAGAGAATAACGCTCCTCCTCCCACCACGGCTATTTGTGGGAGAAGTGGGAAGTCCCCAGTAAAGTCCTGGGTAAGGTTTGGGTGATGCTCAAAGTAGGTGACTGGGTTCACTTTTGTCTGTAGATTTCTCAAGCCGGAGTCTTATTCATGTCAGTGAGGCAAGAAGACGCCCCTCTTTACTTCCTCATAATTTGCAGAGGGCACAGAAGAGGAACTAGCCAGCTTTCATGACCCTGAGTGAAGTGATGCAGAAGCTAACTGAGGAATGTTTTATAATGCCATGACACAACAAGGAAGCCATCATTCAAATGCAAAATATGGGACATTTTCCAGGTAAATGATCCAGTTTTCCCAGCAAATAACTGGCATAAATAAAAAGGAGGGGAGTTTGGAATGTTATTCAATAAAAGAGATCTAAGAGATAGAACAACCAAATTATGTGGAACTTGCTTGGATTCTGACTTAAACGAAACCTCTAAAATAAATCTTTGAGATAAACAGGGAATTGCAGTATGAACTGGTATTAGGTGATATTAATCAATTATTATTACATAATATTTTTAAAAAGCTCTTATCAGAAAAAGACACATACTAAAGTCTTTACAGATTAAAATAACAGCACATCTTGGATTTGTTTTAAAATACTACAGTTTACCCCCACCCCAAAAATCCGTCAAGGAGGAGCCAGATGATAGGCATACAAGAGTTCGTTATACTATAGTAATTTCTTTTATGTATCTTGGAGAATTCCGGTAAGTTTAAAAAAAAAGCTAGTTTGGCTAAGCACTCCTACTAATTTACTTCTTTAAGTCAGTTGAGTTTTATCAAGCAGTTTGATCAATTTGTTTTTCATTTTTTAAATTTATTCTCTTTAGTACTTAGAGCTAACAAGGTTGTAACAATAATAGGAACTAACATGTACTGAGAGCTCAATTACAAGGAACTGTTCCAAATAGGATTATCTAATCCAAAAACAAAACACAAAAAACCCTATGAAGTACTGGGAAGGAAATGGTGATGTGCTGCCCAGATCCCCTTCAAGAAAGGGCTGCTCCCCTGCTGCTGGGGTACTGTCAGCAAACCACCTTTGGCAGTCAGCCCCTGCAGAGACTGCCTCAGTTAGGAGACCCACCTCACCCTAGAACCTGCCTGTCTCCAGGTGGCCCAAATCCAACGACAGATGGAAGAGGTATAAAGGCCTGGCTATTTTGGCCAATGCAGAACCACTGTGATGGGCCGTTTTAGCCCCTGTGCTCCTCAGAAGGTTGGCCATGGTTATCTGGCACCTGCTTTGCTTTTGACTTCTCCCTTTACCCACTCTTCTTCCTTCCCTGCTGTCTGTAGGTGTTGATTCCAAGGGCACTTCTCGATAAGCATCACACGCACTGGACTCCATTTCAGAGTAGGCCTCCTAGAGAGCCCAATTTGTGACAAGTGCTATTACTACCACTACTACTATGCCCCATTTTACAACTGGAGAAACCGAGGCACAGGGAGATTAAATAACTTGCCCAAGATTATACAAGTAGTAAGGAGTTCAAACCTAGGCAGCCTGTCTCTAGAGTCTGGCTCTTAACCACAAATCTAAACGTTTTCCAATTTTAGAACTAAGAATCCATTCTTTGGGTTTCAGTTTTAATTTTGCAATGTATTTAACTGTGTGGCTTTGGTTAAATTACTTGAATGCTGTGAGCTTCAAGTTTCTTCTGCAAAACTGAGAAAACAATTTTTTACCCCAAGAGTCTATTTTGATGATTAAGTGAGAAGGCACTCAATAAAACTGAGGAGAAATTCTTATTGTCAATGTACCAATTGTCAGAAGCAATATAAAGACCAGAATTTCCAAGTAAGTGTTATTTTACATTTAAGAAGCAAATTTTCACAAATATATTGTCTGGACTCACCACTTTCAAAACAGATGTAGGCTGGAAATATAAGGTATTCAATAAATATATTCAATAAAAATGCATGATGTAATGACATATCTTCTAAATTCCTCACATTTGGACTTGGCCAACAACTAAACTTTTTAAAATGTTATGTCAGGGCAAAATTTTAAGATTCATAAAGATCATAAAGATGTCAATTGGTATTTGTTCATGCACACTCCCTTCTAAGGAAATGGCCTTGCCTTATAGCACTTGATATCTTGGCTGTTATGTTTTTATAGCATTTATATGAGGTGTTAGCCCCTAACCCAAGGATACCAGATCCACAGGCTGGCTAGTGACAGATGGTGTGACCTGGCTAGAAAAGATAAAAGGGGTCTATCAAATACTGGCTCTGGTGAATTTTACTCGAGGATTATAAAGAGAATGAAGCAAGCAGTATGGCAGCAAAAGCTGAAAAAATGCCATGAGGCATAGTGTTTGAGCCGTAGCAAGTCAACACCACAAGAAAGCCTAAATCACTGGAGCAGTGGAAGCTACAATAAAACAAGACGCTAGTATTATAAGTCAAGAAAGGAGACTCAGAAGACACAGAAATATTCAAATAATTCATATTACATTCCAAACTGTTCAAATTATTCAAACCTCCGTCTTTCCTTTTGATGAAAACACACATATTTGTCATTTAAAAGAAAGATCATTGTTGAAAAATTTAAATTGGATTTCCACTTGTTCTTCAAAATTTTCCCTTTTAATTTTGTTTCCTTTTGACAAAGAAATCTTATTTTATTGAGTGTGAAGATAGGCCATCATATTTTCTTCATCAATATTGCTTAATTGCTACTTATTCTTTTTTTTCATAAATAAGATTTCACTTAGCATATCATCTTACAATGAAAATGCTACCATAATTCAATTTCTATAAATGGAATTATTCAAAGGCTTTTTCAATCAATCAGACTCAAATGACTGAAGTGGCAGAATTTCAAAGAAAACTTGGACTTGTATGAGGCAAATGTTTCCAAACTATCCTATATGATCATTTATTCATTTATTCTTTGAAAAAACATTTAATGAACACCTATTAAGTACCAGGAACTTGGAATAAGATGAATATGCTCTTTGCCCTCTAGGAAGTCATGTTAAATTAGAAGAAATAGAACAGTAAACAACTACTACCATCATACCAAGTTAAATACAATAATAATAATAATGGCAATAACAAATGGTTAAGTACAACAGTGACAAATAGTACCAGGGAAACACTGAACTGAGAGAAGACTTACGGCACAGTGGACAGGTAGTCCATCACTGAAAGCAAAAGGTGCATAGCATGTCTTAGAGAACTTGGTAGGATATGAAATCTCTTACCTGCAGATACAGTTTAGTTAGTTCTTGTGTGTAGTACAACGGTTTAGTTGTCATCTTTATGGGAAATCCACATATATGGGGCAGTTTAGATTTTAAATCTGAAAGAAAACTTTTCAACACACTTTCCATATCTACCCTTGGAAAGAACTGTATGGGCTGACTTCTGATGCAACTGAGAGGGTATCTGAACATTGTTAAAGAACAGTGGGAAATTTTCTGTAGATAGAAGACAGCATTTTTTAATGGAAGTAAAACGGTCTTAAAAGGTACACAACTAAATCCTAAATATTTTATGTATTGCTTATTCCATATTATCCAAAGCTATAGAGAACATTTACTCACAGGAATCTTAACTGCTTAAATATTAACACTCACAATAAAGACAACTCACAGTACCCTTACTATATGGCTTTCTACACAGACTGGCAAACTAAGATTTATTTAAAAAAAATGATTTATAAAAAAGATACTATGACCTTTATAGATTATAAAAATAAGTGTTTATAGTAAACAATAAACAGGTTGCATCTCCAAGAGCAGTAAAAATTCAGTACAGAGAAACAACATGTATAGAGTGTACTCAAGCTCTAAAAGCAGTTCTTTGAGAAAAGCAGTTACTTCTTCTGATGAAAAATATTCTGAAGACTTGGAATAATGTCTTAGCATCTCATGAAGGGGAAAAATTGATACCTGTCAACCTCAGCTTTATATTAAGATTTGGGTTAGGAAATGCAGAATACAGAAAGAGAACATTAGGCTCCTCCCTCTTCCATTTGGAAACTCCAGCTGGTCAGAGTATAAAGAGAAAGAAATGGTGAAATAAGTACTAATTAAGATGGAAGAGTTTCACCTGAGCACTTGTGTGCTTTTTGTATGTTGATTTTTAAAAATAACATTAAGAAAAATATTTCCTTGAATCAATGGGGTGCATTAAGTACAACTCAAATCCTCTAAACTTTGACCGTAAAATTAAATACTCTGAAAAGAAAATTTCATTAAATGACTAATTCTTTTAATTCTACCCTTTCAGTAATATCCAGCATGCCACAGGAGGGAGCCCTTGGCTAAGAAGAAGCCTGCAATTATTTTCTTACTTTCTACTAGGAATCATGTAAACATTTTTCCTATCTACTCTAAAGTTTCTTCTACTGTCTAAATTGTTGCAGTAGTGTTTAAGGGGAAAAAATATTTTTATTAAGCTCATCCTCAAATAAAAATAGCAAAATTCTAAGGAAAACAAAAAACACTTATTCAGATAAAAAGAAGTAGAGGGAAAGTAGCTTCATTTGAACTTAGAGAAGGTTGAAAATGATGACATCAGGGCAGGAGTAAGCCTGGATCATAAGGTGGGCAGAGAGCATCTGTAAAGGATACGTGAAGATCCTTCTTCCTATCATTTTGAAGTAGATGCTGCAGTATATTTTAGTAGTTCCATAATTTTCTGGAAGCTTATAGCTATACTAAAAATTAAGAACAAAGTTGAAATTCTCCTGAGAGAGCTAAACTTAAGGTTAAATTACAAGAAGTAAAATCAAATAGCTACTAATGTAATATATGTTTCTATTCCTTACCAGGTCATCCCAGTGCATCTGGAAATCTTCATATGAGTGAAAAGGACAGTCAGGGGGTATGGTGTGAAGAATACTTATTATTTGTCCCATTTTCATACTATAAAACATAGAGGTGGTGAAGTATTATGAGCCAATGCTTAGATACAGTTTAACTATGTGATTTGGAAAGTATTCAAAAATTTTAGCAACTATCAACACATAAGTAAATAAGCTACTCATTTGCTCCCAGTTCTAAATTAACATTGTACTAAATTCTTAACTAGAATGTTTAGAAGATCTAAGTTGAACTGATGCAAACAATAAGCCAGTTATAAACACAAACTAATGAATACAGTGTTGCCACATAGAGGTATGCCTGGTAACTGTTAGACTTTAGGGAAAAGTCTGTTAAGAGCTGAATGAATCAGAGTCAAATCTTGTTCCCTACCTACCTTTTCTTGGCTTCAATGACCAAGGCATTGTGTATATGCTGCTTGAAAGTTCTTTTGCCTAAGCAGGTTAAAATTTCATGCCAAGAGTCATATTTATGTTAATAAGAAGTCATTTTTTCCCCTGAAGACAGTACAAACTTAAAACAGCTCATATCAAATGACAATGAATCATTAATTATATGTACAAGTTTATAATATTCTATTGATATTATTATAATAGTTGTAATTTTGTAATGAGACACCTAGAAATTTTACCGTTTTAAAACTAGGTCTAATAAAAATGTAAATGTATATCAGAGGCCTTTAGAGTCGTGCACTTTAAGATTCTTTCTCTAAAGTGTACTGTGTTTATGTGGTCTGTTTAGCAGAGTTTACCAAATAGAGTAGCATTTTTGGCTTATCAGTATAGTCCCAGGTACTATGTATACACAGTAAAATGATGCTCTCCCTTCATGGCAGTTTGAGGTTTTTCAAGCTGTTTGCTGACCCAGAATGGGGAGCTGTTTGAGTTCTTGTTTCTACTTGCTATTGTCAGATTCTATATATACATTCCCACTTTTAATATATACATTCCCACTTTTAATCATGTACTTGCCTATAGTATCTCCTCCAGGTAAAAAAAATTTGTTAAACTCTTACGTAAAATAAAAAAAAAAAGTAGATAGATATTTTTATTTTTTTGGCCACATCCAGTGGCATGTGGCATCTTAGTTCCCCAACCAGGGATCAAACCCGTGCCCCCTGCAGTGGAAGCACGGAGTCCTAACCACTGGACCACCAGGGAATTCCCAATAGATAGATCTTTTTAAGCAGTTTAATTGAGATGTAACTCACATACCATACAATTAATTAACCCATGTAAAGTATACAATTCAGTGGTTTTTAGTATATTTGCAGATATGTGCAACCATCACCACAGTCAATTTTATTTTTGTTTATTTAAAAATTTTTTGGCCATGCCACATGGCTTGCAGAATCTCAGTTCCCCGAACAGGGATTGAATCTGGGCCAAAGCAGTCAAAGACTGGAATCCTAACCACTAGGCCACAAGGGAACTCCCACCACAGTAAATTTAGAACATTTCATAATCTCAAAAAAACAAACAATGAGTTGAAATAAGGTAGTTTTTTGGTTACAGTTTTATTGAGGTATGATTGACTCTCAATAAACTACATATATTTAAACTGTATGACTTGGTACATTTTGACCTATGTATGTACCATGAAACCATCACCACAATCAAAATAGTAGACATACTCATCGCTCTCCAAACTGTCCTTGTAATCCCTCCAATTCTTCCTTAGTTTGCATTTTCTAGATTTTTATATAAATGGAATAATATAATATGTACTATTTTTTGGTCGGGATTCTTTAGTCATGTTGTGGTATCAATATTTCATTCCTTTTTATTGCCAAATAATATTCCATTGTGTGGATATACCACAGTTTGTTTACCTATTCACTTTTTAATGGGCATTTGGTTGTTTCCAGTTTTTGGGTATTACAAATAAAGCTGCTGTGAACATTTGTGTCTTTTTTTTTTAGATAAATTTTAATTTTTTTTTTATACAGCAGGTTCTTATTAGTCATCAATTTTATACACACATCAGTGTATACATGTCAATCTTTGTATGGACATATGCTTTCCTTTCTCTTGGGTAAACCCCTAGGAGTAGAATGGCTGAACTGCATGGTAAGTATATGTTTAACTTTTAAAGACACTGCCAAACTGTTTTCCAAAGTGGTTGTACCATTTTACATTCTTCCCAATCATGTATAAGTTTTCCAGTTCCTCCACATTCTCATCAATATTATATCAGGCTTTTTAGTTTTGGCTATACTAGTAGGTGTGTAGCAGTATCTTATTGTAGTTTTGATTTGCATTTTCCTAATGACTGCTAATGATGTTGAGCATCTTTCAATGTGCTTACTTGCCACCCATATATCTTTTTGGTGAATTACTTGTTTAAATCTTTAATTATATTTTAATTGAATTGTATATTGTTGAATTCTAAGAGTACTTTATATATTCAATATATTATGTATTCTCAGTAAAGCTGCTTTGCTGGATATATGTTCAGCAAAAAAAAAATGTAAATGTATAACAAAATTATTTTAGTAATTTGATGGCTTCTGTATGACAATATTGTTTCAATATCTTTTTAAAGTGATAATTCAGTTTCAAAAATTCACAAAAATGGTTTATACTTTTGCACATATCAATGTTGAAGCAAAGTAAGAGACAACTACTATCTTGAACCCACCCTAGATATTACACATTTAAATCTCACCTTGGCAAAACATAGCACCGGTTGCTCAAAATCGAATGTCCCGCAATAACAGCATTCTTGTTAGTTTCAAAATCCTTTATAATACTTTGAGAAATATCAAATTCTCTTAGCTTTGAATAGAAATAAGATTTTAAAGCGTTAAGTCCTCAAAAGAATTTGGCAAACAAAAAGAAACATTAAACAACACAGATGTATTACACAGTTATGCATTATATAGTTTCAAAGGCTATTACACTGAATCATACAAAACCACTTTACATAATGTAATCAGTGTTTCAGCTCATCCTGTTTCCCCTCTATACAGTATATCAAATATTTCATGCTTTCCCTCTTATCTTCCAAACCCAAACTCCTATTCTGTACTTATTTGAACTGGTTTTCAGTTTCTTTAATTATGTTAATTTATAAGAAGTTGAATCTCTGTCCAAAGGAAGGTACTTACATTTTGTCAGAATAGCATCTTAACTAAAGTAAAAAAAAATTTTTTAGGGGCTTCCCTGGTGGCGCAGTGGTTGAGAGTCCACCTGCCGATGCAGGGGACTCAGGTTCGTGCCCCGGTCTGGGAAGATCCCACATGCCGCGGAGTGGCTGGGCCCGTGAGCCATGGCCGCTGAGCCTGCGCATCTGGAGCCTGTGCTCCGCAACAGGAGAGGCCACAACAGTGAGAGGCCCATGTACCACAAAAAAAAAAAAAAAAATTTTTTAAGTGGAGGATGTGTTAGGGAGTTATACCTCTATCTGGTCTTTTGGAGGGGAGAGGACAGAGCCAGTACTCTCACTCTCCTTTTGTATCCCTTTTCCATGTCTTGGAATGCTTTTTTCTGCAGTCCTCAGGTGCCCTGTCTGTAGGGTATTTAAGCCTGTAGGCAGCCAACAACTTGCCACTTAAAGTTTTCTCACCCTGGGAAGTGTGGGGCATTTTCTTACAGTGAGCCAGAGATTAGAGAGACCTCAAGTGAGGTGGAAAATAAAGTATTAATGGGTGAGAGGACACTGTATTAAGATTAGAGAGAACGGTTCACAATCATTTGCCCTTATCATCCATCTTTTGGGAAACAACATTCTAACTTTATTGCCTACTGCTTTTCAATGAACTCCAGCTAACCTGGCCAATTTTTTATTGCCTGGACAAGTCATAAGCATTTTAACAATGCACTGGCTTAAAGCATTGCCCCCACTCTGATTTATCTGAGTTCTACCAATACAAACCTTACAGGCCTAAATCTAGACCCTTCTCCTCCACATTCAGTGACTTATCCTTCTCTGAATTTCCACTGCATTTATTAGATTAATGGAAATGGGGAGCAGGGCAGAGCAAAAAACCATGGATGTAGGAAGAGGAAGATGATAAGCGCTGGTCATGTTGAAAGGACACCAAGAATGAAAAGATACCTATTGTGCTGTACACTGGAAATAAATCTTGTGCTGTGATACTCTGTGCTTGAGATTAGTTGCCTGAGCTGTGTGTTAAGAAAAAGATGGTCAGTGCAGGAATGGCTATGACTGTTAGAAAAGACTGGCTGCAGGTGGATGAATAAATTATTTAAGGGAAAACAGAACCTGAAGTCGAATTCAGAGAAGGTGGGTATCAGTTCCAAATGTTTGCAGTTTATGAGTTCTCACATACATCTACTTACACAGCTTGTGTTTATATCCTTCTGAGTATTTTCTACACTATTCAGGGACTCAAGGCAATTGCTGCAGGGATCTCCATGATACTAGCACTATGTTTATATTGGTCTTTCTCAACTTAAGAGTTTTCTGAAGACCAGCAAACCACTCATCTCTTCACTATACACCCCAACAGACTCTGATTTACCTATCATTTACTAACTCTTTGCATTTATTTACTTAACAAATATTTGTGTCCTTATGTGAGCAAACCCACATAAGAAGGTACTCAATAAATATCACTTCCTCCTTATAATGCCAACCTAAAGAATTTGGACTTTATCTTTCCTAGGCAACATTGAGATACTAGAGATATTTAGGTTGGGGACCTCTGTTTTAGAAAGAGAACTCTGCTGACACTGTGAGGAAAAATTAGAGAACAAGAAGGAAAAATGCTGGAAACAGGAAGGCCAAAATGGAAACCATTTTAATAGTTCAAGGAAAGGAAACGAGTCTAAATTAGAGCACTAGAAATGAAGACAGAGAGGAAGAGATTTCAGAGACAAAGGTAGACTATTGAAGAGCGACTGGATATAGCAAGCAAGAACCAAAGATGACCCTGAAGCCTCTGGCTGGGTAACTTACTGGCTGCTGATGCCAGTGACCAAAAGAGTAAATTCAAAGGAGGAGCAGAGTTGGGGCTGGGGAGGGTGATAAGTAAATAATTCAGTTTTAGACACAACTGGGTCTGAGTACCATTAGTACATTCATGTGAAAGTATCAGAGAAAGGACAGACAAGCTGAAATTATACAAGGATGTCTGGGAGGTATCATTGTATAGGTTCAACACTGGAATGGGTGAGCCTGTGAAGGAGAAGAAAAGAGGGCTGAAAATGGAACCCAAGGGTTCCATTTACAGTGTGATAAGCAATATTTACACTGTGATAAGAGAAAGATGAGCCATGAATGAATGGAGGAGATTCTGGGGAAAAAAAACCAAAACAGTTTCAGAGAAATCAAAAAAGGAGCTGATTCAAGAAGAGAGGAAAATTTTGTCAAAGTTCCAAAGGTTTCAAATATGAATTCCCTCAGACATCTCCTTTTTCTCTGAACTCCTAAAGAAACATAGTTCCTATAACAATTATTTTGATACTCTATTGCCAAAAAAACTGCTATTCAATTGTTGTGTTTTTTACTCAATACTTATTAGGTATGTACTTCTGTAAGGCTCTTTGGGACATAAAAATTTGAGCCAAGGAACCCAAGCCTAGGTGAAGGAAGTATGATGTAGTGTAGTAGAAAGAAGAGAGTGGAAGGACAAAATCTAAATCCTGAATCTATTCACCTTTATGACCTACAGCAAATTACTTAAACTCTGTGTCTCGATTTACTTATAAAGTAATAACAATAGCCATCCTTTATGAACCTCTACTATGTACACTTAATGTACTTTATCCCATTAACCTCCTAACATTGTATGAGGTAAATACCATTACCTTCAATTTACAAGAGATCCAGGGCAATTAAGTAACATGCCCAAAGAGGCACTGCTACTAAGTGCAGAACTGGGGACTTTAATGTAGTTCTAAGCCTACACTGAATTTTTTCGGTGTGTGAATTTAACCAGTGCTGAGGAAATGTTCCTTTCTCCTGGTAAGTTGTGTGTGCATGCCTTTTCTTCTGACCAAGATAAAAACTTCTGGAAGGAAAAGATGTCTTCCATCAGCACCATGCACATATACATAATGACAACCAATAAATAGTTGTCTATGGAGTAAATACAAATTTGTTTCAGGTGCCCATTTCTCAAATTTTCCGTATAATTAAATGATCAAGGCAAACAGCTTAAGATTACATAATGCTATTCTGGAATATGTTCCTCATGTAACTGTGGGTTCAATTATAATCGTAAAGCATCAAGTAAAACGGCAGTTTATGCATATAAACTTCTTTTTAAACACTTAACTGTCAGGAATGCATTATTTTAAAGTTTAAAATAGTCTAAAATTCGATAAATGAGTAAATTATTCTTTCAAATACTTCTTGAATCCATTTAAACTCTAAAGATAAAGGCTAAAATCCCATTTCTCATAATGAATTATGATAAACTGTCTTAAAATTTGCCTAGATAGGATCAAAGATCAGAATTTAGAAAACTACTAATTTGTAGCCCACAGGAGTTAAATAGGATATAGAAACAAATGTCACTTAGTTCAACATATAAATTAGTCTTCCACTCCACTCAACCTTCCACTCATTCCACAAATATTTACTGGAGTGACAGGTAGCATGGTAGGCTCTGATGATAGAAAAATCAATTAAGACACAGCTTGTGTTTATATCCTTCTAAGACTTCTAAGTTTAATGAGATAGTTCTAAGACTTCTAAGTTTAATGAGATAGTTACGTGGACTTCTAAGACTTCTAAGTCTTTTTAGACTTCTAAGACTTCTAAGTTTAATGAGATAGCTACATGGACAAGAATATGTGATACACATGGCCAGGGGAGCACAGAGAGAGATGAGTCTTGGGAGCTGTGTAAGTCTTCACAGAGGGGTGATATGTGAAATAAGCCTTGAAAGACGAGTGGGAAGATGAGCCAGAGAATGGACACGACAAGCTTGGAGAACAGTATGAGCAAACACATGTAAGTATGAAAGACCATGTTATCTTTGAGAAACAATTAGTAGTTTGGCTACTTGGAGAGCAATGACGGGGGAGATGAATTTGGGTCAACTGGTATATTATACTAAAGAATTGAGATTTCATCTTATTGATAATAGAAGCCATGGTAGATTTTTAATAAGGAGAATGAAAGTGTAGAAGATGAACTGGAAAGGAGAGAGATGGTAAATCTCCTCCTCCTCACCTTTATTCCCCACTCCGGACCTATAACCAATACTGGATTTTGATAAAATGAAAATCCAATCCAATTATCTTTTAGTATATTGGGAACAAAGGTAAATAAGGCAGGACCCAGACTCTCAAAGAAATTACAACTTAGTAGGAACACAGACATGTATGAAACTAACTTTTATAGCAGTCCGGAGGTGAAAAATGGCATATCAAAAGTATAAGTAAAGTGAGATTTAGAGGAACTGATGAGGAATTATAATTTAGGGAATCAATTTAAATAAACTGAACAAGCATCTGTTGAGTGTAAATGTTGAACAGAAGAGAGGAGCGTATCGCCCCCATTTCTGGTGTTTGCTTCCATGTCGAGAACGATGTACTAACACATATTCATGATGTCACTCTCCTCCTTCACTCACCCCTCCCAGGGCAGATGGGATGGCTTATCTGGTTGGTAAAATTGGGACAACTCCTACCTCGTCCTCTTGGGAGCTGGCCTGCTGGCAAAGAGTGGTGTTCTGTATTCTCTCAGTCATACTGGGAATGGTGCCTGATCTCCCAAGTGAATCTGTGGGTTTCTGTTACTGCCATAAGTTCGTGGGTCAATCTACCTAATTCTAGGGTTCAGACAGGTCACATTCTCGAGTAGCTGTTTTTCTTTTTCAGTAATAAACAGTGTGACCGTATATCTGTTAACATAATTAAAATGGAGACCAAACTTGAAAATTCCTTAGGCAGACAATACCAGTTAAGCTACAACGGCAAAACCTAATTTAGCTTATTCTGCAACCCAAGCAAAATTTAACTTAGATTATTTCTTGTAAATGCCTCCAAAAATCATAAATGAACCACACTGTTTTCCAAAGTGGTATGCTACAATAACTTTAACCAATCCCCTGTCATTTAGAAACCCCACTGCTATAACCAATCATTATAAAGATTAAACAGCTTCCAAATTTTTGCTATATAAGCCGTCCTATAACAACACACCTCTGAGCTTCATTCCACTGTTGGTTTGAAGACTCCCAGTTCACAAACTATATCTTTATGCACAATAAATTCTTAATAAATACAATTTTGATTGATCTGATTTTAATTTTTAGCATATCCCAGTTCATACACATTGGGCCAGTATCCCATTAGGTTAGCTAGTGCCCCTTTCACACTCTCAAAAGTGTTCATTTTGGATGATAAATTATATTCTCATCCTAGTAATAAAGGTGGTGTTCTGATCTCTATATGTCATACTCTTCTTTGTCATTCTCTAATTGGTTCAAATCTCAGATATATAAAACAGAAGTATCATCTGTTGGAAATTCAAAGGGTAGTAAAACACAATATTGGTCCCTAAGAAGCTAATTATAAGGCAAGTTGGAGATACAGAAATGAGTATAACTCTAAAAATACAAATAGGGGGATCTCCCTGGTGGTCCAGTGGCTAAGACTACGTGCTCCCAATGCAGGGGGCCCGGGTTCAATCCCTGGTCAGGAAACAAGATCCTACATGCCGCAACTAAGAGTTTGCATGTCGCAACTAAACATTCCGCATGCCCCAACAAAGATCCCACGTGTCGCAACTAAGACCTGGCACAGCCAGATAAACAAATAATATTAAAGTAACTAACTAAATAAAAATACAAATAAGTATGTGAGCATGGTGAAGAGTAGTGTGAAGGTTTAAAAGAGGGTGAGAGATCACAGTCGGTTTGGAGCCTCGGGAAGGTTCCTCATCAGTACCAGATACTCATGTTATGCCGCCCAATCTGTAACAGAGAAGAACGAATCTGAAATATACACGATGGCCCATTCTCAAGGCTCTGCCTCCCAGGTCTGACCTTTAAAGGTATAACACTTTTCATTCATATAGAGATAAAAAGTTGTGGAACAGAGAATAACACTTGTCTTGTTGGAGGTTTAGAGGAACATCGTGACCTGACCTACATGGACAGCTGCAAGAACAAAGGATTCGGCACGGAGAAGTTTGCAACAACTAGCCACACCCCTCCCTTTTTACTCTAACTCAGGTAAAATGGGTCTCTGGGATACTAGCCCACCACAGTCTCGGTCTGCTGGCAAGTGACTACTCCTTGCCCCAACACCTCATCTTTCAATTTACTGGACTGTTGTGCAGCAGGCAGTACGAACTCTGACTCAGTAACGATTCCAATTATTTATATTCAGGTCAGCTTTCCTACTGGCTTACATAACTCTTGAAGGCCAGAAAGTAGATCCTATTCATTTTTGACTTGTCTATTGCCTCAACATAACAGGTAATCAAAAAATTATAGAGAAATGAATAAAGTAGCATTTGAGCTGGCTCTTAAAGAATAAGCATAATGTATAGCCACTCAGAGGGGCACTCTAAGCAAAGGAAGAGTCATCTGTGCTATGAGTGGGGTTTCTCAATCTGGACACTACTGACAGTTTGGGCTGGAAAACTCTTTGTGGGGATGGGAGTGGGGTTGCTGTCCTGTGTACTGTAGAATATTTAGCAGGATCCTGGCCTCTATCCACTAAATGCCTGTAGCAACACACCCCTCCTACTTTGTGATAGCCAAGTTTTCTCCAGACATTACAAATGTCTCACGGGGAACAAAATCACTAATTTTGCCCTCCACCCTTCTCTGTTGAGAACCACTGTCACAGAAGAAGGAAAATAACATTTACTGAGTTACCATTAATGTGTAAGATTCTATGCTGGGTGCTATGAGAATCAGCAAAATAAAAGACACATCCTTCCACTAAGAAGGAAAAAACTGTTATGTGTAAAAAATAGATGAGAAAGAAAAAGCTCTAATAATGCCAGTGGGGGGTTATTACATTTAGTATGAGCTGAAATAGCATTTTTAATATTTGGAGATGAAAGAAGAGGCACGAAGTGGGTGCTGAGGCAGGGCAGGGTTGTGGAGTCTTGAATGCCACCTAAAAAGATTTTTGAGCAAGGGAGTAATATAATTAGATCTGTGTTAAACTGACAGAATCGTGTTTTCTTTGGTAAACAGATTTAGGACAATATCAATATAGCAAGCATTTAATAATATGGATTTTGATAATAAAAACTTTCATATCACTCTTCTTGTTAAAAATTAAAACCTCCTAGCATATCAGTAATAATAATAAATATATTAATTATACAGTAAGTATAGTAAGGTTAATTATAGAAATCAAAATATGTGGTACCTGAGGTGGTGGCAGTCTGATTGTGTAAGCTTCTATGCTTAGACAAACTTGAGTTTCTGTTACATTGATGTCTAATACTGAAAATAAAATTATTAACCGTGAACTTTCTGGAATTATTACTCCATCCTATCAAATTAAGTATTTTAGTAACAAAAGAAATTAATTTAACTCAATTTATTCAAGTTGGAAACTCAGTTAAGAACGGATTTTTTTCACACATGGTAAAATTCAAATAATCACCATATAATACTTGATGGTCTATAGATGAGACATCTAAAAGAAGACAAAAGCATATGTGGGTATGTATGTGTAGGGTAGGGTTACAATAAGAAAAATGAGACATCCCACAATTGAGAGGAAAACTCAACAAATACTTTTTAGAAGTCTGACATCTATTATATGTGAAAGATGAAGGCTCTTCTTAAATTAGAAGAGGTACCAGGCCATGCTTTTGACTTCACTAGTCTTACTAACAAATGTCCTCAAATATACTGGCAGATATATTCCAGATCTTTCAGAGCCCCAAGGCTTCTATCTTGCTTTCTTATGATTAAAATTACTTATACAAGTCAGATAGTGGTACCTGGAATAAAGCACGAGGGTGCTTCTGGTGTACTGGTAGTGTTACACATCTACAATTTGTCAGTTTTGCCACAGAATATTACATTCAGTAAAACTAGAAGAAAAAATTCTAACACGTGAGTGAGGAATTTTGCTCTCCTAAGCTGTTATCTTTAACCTCCGACAGCTGTAGTCTCCTGACAGTGTTTGGGGATGGAACTAAATTTAGGTAATGAACCCGTTCATCCAGAGCTAATACACAGTGACTGCCACTGTCCAACTTAAACATAAAACCAGAGCAATGAGGGCAAACAGGCTTCAGCTTGGAAGTCAACTCAGAGCAAATACTCTGTGGATTACAGGTGCTAGTCCGAGATTTAAGGCTATGGCCAAATGGTGGTAAAAGCTACCATGACTGACAATAACGTCTACTTGGCTCAGGATTTCCCCCATCTGCTATCTCTGGACTACTATTTAGGAACATGTCTAGCTGCAATACAACCATGCACATCAATGAAAGAATTAGATTAAACCATATTGTAAACTGTGTGTTTTAGATCATCTGTGTCTCTTTAGACAATCATTTTTTTTAAGAAGAAAAAGAATCATGTACTCAAAAGGAAGTTTTTACTTACAACAGTACTAAAGAATTCTTATGATATGGCTCTGGAAACTATACTTTATAAATGCCTGCAGAATTAAACTTCTTTTTGGTCACAGTTTTCTTTAAGTAGAGAAATTAAAAATATAGCTTTTATTCCAATTAAGAGAAGTGAATTTTTTTTCTTATGTAAGTAGAACGTATATTTTGAACCAGAGGTGACTTCCTGAGTAAAACTGTGATTATAACAATATATGATTAAATTCTGATATAACCTAATCATCAAGATTTTAACAACCTAACCATCTGTACCATTCTTTAAACTGTTATTATATTAATGTTGTAACTATTAACTTATGTATTTTTACTTACCAACAGCACTTTGCTTTCCCATCTGAGAAAGAAATTCTCTTCCTTAAAAAATTCATAGGATATGCCATATTATTAAAACTTATAAATCGTGCTTAATATAACCTTTTTATGTAAAATTATCAAAGCTATGAAAAATGCTTTAAAATACAATTTTAGGAACTTCCCTGGTGGTGCAGTGGTTAAGAATCCACCTGCCAATGCAGGGGACACGGGTTCGATCCCTGGTCTGGGAAGATCCCACATGCCGTGGAGCAGCTAAGTCCATGCGCTGCAACTACTGAGCCTGCGCACTAGAGCCCATGAGCCACAACTACTGAGCCTGCATGCCACAACTACTGAAGCCCGTGTGCCTAGAGCCCGTGCTCCGCAACGAAGAGTAGCCCCCGCTCGCTGCAACTAGAGAAAGCCCATGGAGCAATGAAGATCCAACACAGCCAAAATAAATAAATGAATAAATAAATAAAATGAAGTTTTATATGAATATCTAATGACAATTCAGAGAAAAAATATAATCACTCAAGAAGTATCTCTTCAATTAAAAGGACAGAAATACCCAGTTCTTCCCTCAAATATTTATTCCTGGTATAAAATATTTAGAAAACAGTTAGATCTCAACAAAAAATTCGAACAGACTTTTGGTTCCAACAATGCTGGTAATTTGTGTTCATTTTATTATAATGCTACATAACTTATATTTATTCCTCTTTAAACATCAAGTATTCTATAATAAAAACATTTTTTTTCAAAGAAACACTAGGAGCCCTCTAGATATAATCCCAAAGTAAGGAGATGACACTTATGTTGATGTGGGCTTGCTTGAGAATCCTTGGTTGGGGCTATGCTTTAAAAACCATTCCCTAAAAATAATATATCTTAAAATGAAAAACACATGTACATAATAGCAGTAAGCTAGTTCAGAAAGCCCCAATGACTGAAAGAGATAAAGTCACCTTGCACCAAGAGATGGCCAGCTTTATTCCAGGCTGGAGCAAGTCTAGCTGTGAGTGAATATGAAAGGCAGTTTTGAAGAATTACAGGAATTACTCGTTGTGGAGCCTCCACCTAAAATATTAAAGCACAAAATATGGGCACGTTCACAGCAATTGTTATGTCCCTATAAACTCAGAGAAAAATGTCTGTGTGTTTAGATCACCACCTAACAAACTGGGCTATCCTGGATATAAGTTATAGTCATCACTACAGCTAATCCTATCTGGTTCTAAAGTTAAAGAAGTGTTAAAATATATTCACTTTGAAACTATGACTATAATGGGCAAATTCTACCTGCTTATCCTGGCTCAGTAAGTCTAAATTTTTGGAGCTCCGGTGCTAGGACCTTAAACTTTACTTTGTATTTTGCTGTACACAAAGGAAACAAGTCCAGAACTATACTGTAATATTTCTCATTATGGTTCACTCTAGTTCAATATCACAAAACAATTAAATATTTACATGGGCACACATGCAACCAGCAGAGTATCTCTACTTGTACAGAATTTTTAATGATCAGATGGGAAATTCATGAGTACCCCCAGCATATTGATTAAAGAGGGTTTCCAGGCTGCAGTGCAGGGAGGAGGAATCCTGGAAGAGGCAGTGGGCTCTGTGGGTTGAGCAGACAGAACTGAGAGTCCAGGGAGGCCAAAGAAAGTAGAGTTTGGGGGTTAAGTATTGAGAGAAGAGAGCTGCATAGAGAGAAACTCTGAGATCAGCAGAGTCCCTCCTTGAGTATTCAGTTACATATGGAATAGCACATGCATATGAGGAAACTTCTCAGGGCTGTTTGCTATACAAACGTCCTTACAAATGTGGCCCAGAAGAAAACACTGCCATTGCCTTTGCTAGCATGTAGAAAAGTGAGCAAGCCAAAGTAACTGTCACCCAATGAGTAAAAAGGAGGGAATTATTTCCTACTTTAAGATTCCTGAAGGCTGGAAGTTTATCTGGTTCACAGCTTTATCTCCAGAAACAAGTAAAGTGCTCAGTATATTATAGATATCTGCTGTGATTATTATCATGTAGAAAATATCTATATAAAGAAAAACTGAGCATAATCATGAAGTCTCCACAAGGGTGGGAAAGAATACTGCCTTCCCACAGATTGTAAATGACGGCTAAAACCAGCTTTCAGGTTATTCAAACATTTCTCAGGGAACTGCAAACAATCTCCGGGTATTGTTGAGATCTTATCATCCTAGAACTTAAAGGAAGCATCTCATCTTGGAGATGACCGAAAACCTCATTAACCCTAACCCCACTAGGTCTAGGAACAGAGGCCAGCAGTGATGCCTGGATGGGCTGCTAGAATAACCAAGAATGCAGTGCCTCAGAGATCAACGCAGAGACATGAAGGGAGCTCCAGCAAAGTCTCCACGGCCTGAGTAACTGAGACATGACAAGTGCTCAACTCCACGTATTCATTTTTTTTTCTTGCTAAGATCCAGACACTCACCACCACGGGAAATACAATCTACACTGTTTTGTTCCCCTACTTATTAGCTATATGATTGTGGACAATATTTTCACCTCTCTGGGTTTCATTTTCTTCACCTGTAAAAATGGGGATATTTACTTCTTGGAAGATACAGATGATAAGTGAAATTATGCCACATAAAATGCCTGCCAGAAAGTACCCAACAAAATTAAGACTCTTCCCGTCTTTCTCTACTAAATGTGCACAAAATAATTGTTCTGGGGAAAAAAATGTTGGGTTCTTTCACATGCATAGCAATAACTTATGAGAAAGATACTCTAATTTTTGTTTACTCACAAAAGAAGTTGAATACAAAATCAATATAAACAATGTCTGGAATTATTATCCTTTTTAAAACTTACCTTAGCTCCATATTTTTCAATATAGGCATTAAGTTTTCCAGCTTTATAAAATGGTATCTATTAAAAAAATCCACATTGATAAGAAGGACTTAACATAAATATATTATTAAATAATGCACTACGTAAAGAATTTAAACATTATACAGCAGAGCAAAGCAGAGGGCTATCACCTCAACAGTTTCTATGCCCAGGAGACAGAAGCAGGTAATAATCATTCTCTTCCTGAAATAGAATCTGTGGGTACATTCCAAAGTGAGGAAAGCCTTTCTGGGAGTGACCCGAATCCAGAAACCACATAAGTGAAAAGGCCAATGAAGTTCATATAATAAACATTTAATACCTTTCCTAATAAACAATAATTTATTAAACATGAATAAGGAAAATGGACACAAGTGGAAGATCAAGAGAAAGTTCAAAAGGCCAAGGTGTTCCAACTAACCAATGAAACAGAAATTAAAAGAAGATATTATCGATATTTTTAACCTAACTAATTGGCAGATACGCAAAGACTGCTAATATTTAGTGCTTGTGAGGATGTCGAAATGTAGGTTCTCTCATACACTATTTATTAAATGTAATCTAGTACAAGCTTTTCAGAGCACAATTTAGCAGCATGTAGATTATAGTTTAAAATGTACTGAAATCCAACATCTAAGAATTTAACCCACAGAAACTACCAAATAAATAAAAATGATATAATTTCCACTTTCTGAAGCATTGTTTATAATAGCACAAGACTAGAAACTCAGATGAGCATTAGAAGGTAATAATTAAATTATTATACACCCATACAATGAAATCCTTAAAAATGAGTAAAATATATGTACTGACACAGAACAATACCCAGGCTGCTAATGGGGAAATAAAAGGTAAGTTTCAAAATAGTATGTATAATAATCCCATTTTCTATTTTAAATATTTTTGTCAAAATTTTTACAGCGTGTAATATCTTTGTAAGAAAGTAAAACATATTTTTAGATGGCAATTTTCCTCTTACTATTCTTGCTAAGATTAGCATACTAGAATTTACTAGAACTCTAAAACAATGTCCTCTTTGTTTCATAATTTTTGCAGGTAGAAAAGAACACAAATAAGAGACTTTACTGTCTACTGGTTCACCAACAGCTTGTCTTTCTTAAAAGCTATATTAAGGATGAAAAGATAAAAGATGGGCATACAACCATAAAACCTAGAAGAGAAATAAAAGACCTGAAGAAGATTTTGAATGGTCTATCAGCATTGTTATTAAATATTGATTTCACTGGATTCTGGGGAATTAAAATCTCAGAATAAGAGGATTTTCAGAAAGATTTTTGACAAAAATCTCAGGATAATATAATTTTTATAAAGATTCTTGGTACTTCATTTATCATTCCCAGTTATATACAGCACTGGAAATATATTTCTTGTTCCAATTTTACTAAGAAAAAATTTTAATGAAATTTCCAAATTAAAAAAAACTATTGAGCAGGTGGTGGTGGGATGAACTGGGAGATGGGGATTGACATATATACACTACTACGCATAAAATGGATGACTAATAAGGACCTGCTGTATAAAAAATAAATAAAATAAAATTCAAAAGAAAAAAAACCTATTGACCTAAGTTCTTTAAAAACAATTGGAGATTTGCTGGAACAAGAAACTTCTTCTTTTATATTAAATGTAATTCTAAAGAATAAAATATAAGAAAAGGATTAAGTCTGTGCTATCTTGAAATTATGCTGTAACGTATTTTATTCATTGATAATCTTTATCTTAACATTAATGACAGGGAAAACTAAATATGAATTTAGAGCCACAAAAATGGATCTTACACATCAGGTATATCAAAGTTAAAGTCTGTTAATGGTTTGATCAACCTACAACACAACATAATTTGTCTTCATAAACCATGTTCAATTTGAGCTATAATCAATACCTGAATTAATGTTTATCAATATTGCTCCCAATAATTAGTAATAATACTTTATAAAATGTTAAAATACTAACCGCCATCACCACCCAAATTTGGGTAAATATTTCAGGTACAGGTGATGTCAGGATATCTTGGTGCAAAAACAGCAATTGCCTGTGGAGATGAAATGTATTAATTTTAAAGTGGACTGCCCACTCTCTGTTTTTACTTTACCAGAACAATTAAAAATTGCTTAGTTCGGGCTTCCCTGGTGGCTCAGTGGTTGAGAGTCCTCCTGCCGATGCAGGGGACACGGGTTCGTGCCCCGGTCTGGGAAGATCCCACATGCCGCGGAGCGGCTGGGCCTGCGCATCCGGAGCCTGTGCTCCGCAAGGGGAGAGGCCACGACAGTGAGAGGCCCGCGTACAGCAAAAAAAAAAAAACAAAAAAAAAACCCTCCAATTTTATCTTAAGTATAGACCTGAAAAAGTCTAACCACTGTGAAGAATCCAGCTTTTAAAATTCCTGTTTCTTCCATTTTCCCTTTTTTTTTTTTTAAAGTAGTGGTCAGAAGCACTTGAGTAAAGAGTCTAAGGATTCACCCATCAGTGAAGTTATCAACTACTTTAGTGTGAGAACTATTGACTAGATGCTTTTTCTTCAAAAAGGAATTTTTTTCCAAGCCAGAATGAAGTGGGGTAGCAGTTTTAGTTCAGTATTCAAAAGCCAAATGAACTTACAACAACAATCATTACAATTCAAATTACCATCAATAATTTTGTTGGAAAAAATGGGAAAAACATAAAAGGGAATAGAGGTAGAAATGTAAAAATTTTCAAAATTATTAATCATCAAGGAAACAAATTTTAAAAACCAGGAGTGTGCGTGTATGGGATTACATCAAAAGGTGAGATGGGTCAATCTGTTTCTGGTGGCCTCATCTTTGTTGGAACTGTGGTGCAGCAGGTACGTGCTTTTGCAAGGCCTGCCTTTGTCTGACACAACCACGTCTCTGCTCTCTCTGTTCCAGCCTCTTTGTCAGTGATTGGAATGATGAGTCAAAACACCCCTCTCTTTGGGCATGACCCATATGAGGGTGAACAGCAAAAAATCTCTCTTAAGGTTTTCTACTTATTTGTTTCCCAAAGCGGTCACAAGTGAATGCTCAATGAGTATCAAATTGTACTTTAGCAGGAAGGGTACAGACTCCTGGCTGCACCTGAGTGGGAAAATATACAGTGGGCAGGAGAAAAGTTTTATAAATAAGAGCAAAATGGAGGACACCCCAAGAGTGTCTTATTTCTGGCCCCTAGCAATCTTATACGTGTTTGTTCCTCTCCAAGAAATTCAGTTACAGATATACTATTGTTACGTATTCTAGGAGTTCTTTTTTGAATGTCTCAAACAATTTAAGGGACGAATACATGGTGGGACCTCAGTAATCACAGTGTTATACTTTAGGCTTCAACTAAGCCGTTTTTCGAAGACTATCTTGGGTCTTATTTCAAGATAGTTCTTGGAGAAATACTCTTCAGAAATACTCTTATATCAACCTGAAAATTTAAAAATTATATTAATCTAAAATGTTTACAGTATCTCCTAAAGTGCTTCAAAAACAGTAGGTACTTCATATATATTTATTACTATCTCTATGTTTTGGGACCCTGATTTAATTCATCAATGTCTATAAAATATTTAAATTAAAATATCAGACAAGAAGCCACAAATATAAAAACTCAACAGTGCGATAGTCTATCTCAAGTATTTCAAGTCCTCCCCTAAATATAATTCAATATACCTGATTAGAACAAAACTGAATTCCTTTATTTCAAAATTATATAAACAGATTGAGTAAATGAGTATTTTGCTTTAAAGGAGATACTACTAAAACAGCTCTTAAAGGTCTCAAAAAGTTTATAAAGTCTTATTTATAAGATGTGTTTTTTTACCTGCATATCTTCAGCTGTGTACTCCTCATCTCATTATCTGCCACTCCATGACTCAATATTATCCTGACAGCACAGAGTTTGTGTAAATCTGGAAGTGTGATGAAGAACAGTGACTGCTGCCTAGAGTCATTCATACTTTCTTGTTGACTGAATGTCTCAGTAATCCGGCCTTTTAAAATAAACAACAATAAAAGGGTAGCAAACTATTTTACCAATAGGGTTTCAATACAAATTCATTACAGAATATTTGATATTGTGTTAGTATAAGATGATAAAAACAAGTTAGCAAACATCAGCAGTTAAATATCATTCACATTTTACCTTTGAGGTTTTCTAACGATAATCTAGAATTTGGGGGGGGGACAAGTTTTATAAGGATGTAATTCATATAACATACAAGTCACCTATTTAAAGTGTACAATTAGGGCTTCCCTGGTTGGCGCAGCGGTTGAGAGTCCGCCTGCCGATGCAGGGGACACAGGTTCGTGCCCCGGTCCGGGAAGATCCCACATGCCGCGGAGCGGCTGGGCCCGTGAGCCATGGCCGTTGAGCCTGTGCGTCCGGAGCTTGTGCTCCGCAACGGGAGAGGCCACGACAGTGAGAGGCCCGCGTACCGCAAAAAAATAAATAAAGTGTACAATTAAATGGTTTTTATTATATGCACAGAGTTGCAATCATCACGATACATTTTAGAACACTTTTGTCACCCCAAAAATATAAGCTAGAATTTTAAACCTGCAGTTCTACACAACAAATAGAATAATTTGAATACAAATAATGTAAAACCCCCCAGCAATGTGTATTAAATGCCTACTCTGTTCTGGGTACTAGATATGTTTCTACTATATATATATATATAAACAAATTCCTTCTAAAGTTTCTGGCTATTCTTAAGTTTCATTTTGTTTTCAGGAAAATGAAATCTTTCCTATGACAAGAATAATTTTTTAAAAATAAAAGTGTATAGCAAAGTCTTCTGCTGTTTTAGGTTACCTCTTTAAAGCACTTCAAAGTTAAAGACTATATTTTCATTATTTTACACGAAAGAAAATGTTTACTGAGATCTCTAAACTTTTATCTAGTTTCCTTTTCCACTAATTATCTGGCTTTCAAACTTCTATGTGGGACACATTTTACAGTTGATAATTCACAGAGCATACCTTTGGAGTCTATCTTATGTACGACAGAAAAGAAAACTGCAATGTAAAAATAAAGCATATAATTTAAGCTCAATTTCTCTAGGGCACACAAATACATCCAGGGAAGGTAACTGGTATTCTAGTACTTCAAACCTTTAAACACCTACATATTTTCTCTCTTTAAGAAGAAAAGTAGTAACATATCAGTCTTGGAACCTGGAGTGTGACCAGCCTTAGGTCTGATCTCAGTAGCCAAATGTCTCTGTGGTGCCATTCGAGGAATAGTGGCAATGCCCTTCTGCTCTCCACACATCTTTCTCACTCAAGTACCAGAGTGCTTGAAATTTTCATCATTAAAGATCACTTAGATTCTTTTAAAGGTGGAAGTACTCTTGGAAATGATTAACACAAACAAAGTCACACAAGGTATTAAATACCTAATCAAGATGATTTCTGATATTAAAAATAGAAACAGTCCTTCCTTCTCTCTGCTTTTCTACTCTCCTATGTAAATGCTTACTGTTGTGAAATTTTTTTAAAAAAAATGAAGTACAGGGCTTCCCTGGTGGCGCAGTGGTTAAGAATCCGCCTGCCAATGCAGGGGACACGGGTTCGAGCCCTGGTCCGGGAAGATCCCACATGCCGTGGAGCAACTAAGGCCGTGCGTCACAACTACTGAGCCTGCGCTCTAGAGCCTGTGAGCCACAACTACTGAACCCACATGCCTAGAGCCCGTGCTCCGCAACAAGAGAAGCCACAGCAATGAGAAGCCCACGCACCACAACGAAGAGTAGCCCCCGCTCGCCGCAACTAGAGAAAGCCCGCACGCAGCAACGAGGACCCAACACAGCCAAAAATATAAATAAATAAAATAAAAATGAAGTACAAAGTTCCAAGGCCAACACAATCTACTTCACAGTGCTGCTAAAATTCACTTCCTCTGAAGCGTTTTGGTAAAGGGCATCGATAATATATAAAGTCAAATATAAAACAAAGAACTGATTATGGCTTGGGCCCAGAGGTACAACTGTGCATATTTGAATGGAAATAGGTCAAAGACATGGGCGAAAGTTAGAGATTTGTTACTCCCATTTCTAAAACACATTTCCCACTAAAAGTACTTTCTGCCTCACTTTTCCTTTAAATATCTTCCAGCAAAGTCCCCAAGAAATTCCTGCGAGTGGTCCTCCCCTTCTCTTGTCAATCTTCCAAGAGTGCTCGGAAAACTGTATGTAAACAACACCGACCTGTTCAGGAACAGGGGAGAACTTGTTTAACTTTACTCTTTAGAACTACATTAAAACAATTTTTTTTCAGTTCATAATTGGCAAAACTTACAAATTAAAAGTTTGGGTTTTTTCCCTAGATTGTATACGAACGGTAATGTTAAGGCTCGAAACTCGGATATACTATATATAACGTATATGGATAAACTGTTAATTAACATACTGATCGGAGACCAGCATCTTTCACGTCCAAGCTGACAAATGGAAAACTTGCTGACTCCAAAATAAAATTGTGACCACATTTCTGCCCTGGTGAAGTGTTACCAGTGAGGAACAGGTACCTACAAGATGCTCCATGCGATGACTCAAAAACCCCAGGAGAACCAAGCTCGCTGTGCACGCCCGGGCGGTGAGGTCTAAGCAACTTTCGGCCCCTCTGGAGCTGCAGTTTCTCCCTCTGTTGGGGCCCTCGGTGGGAAAAAGCCTGCCTGCAGGTCGGATTCCTGCTGGCCCACCGACGGCTTCCAAGGTCAACAGGCCAGCTCCCCCAGCCCCGCCCCGCCGGGCCCCATCTTCTTAACACACAGCATGGAACTGCTGGAAACATCTCCAAGGTCTTTATTTAGTTTAGGCACCTTATTTAAAAGGCGGTTCTATAAGTTACCGATTAAATAAGGTGCCCTACTATTGGAACCTGTGGGCCTTCGTGAAAGAACGACTCTTTGTTCCTTTCCTTTTCCCTTTTCACAAGCTAGAACTAGCTCTTCAGCACGCGCGTCCCGTCAAAGCAACGCCCTCAGAGCCGTCGCCCCCTGACGCGAACGCACGAGCTTCGCGGTGAGGCGGCCCGGCCTGCAGCGACCACCCCCGCTCGCCCTCTCAGTCTCTGGCTCAGACAAGAAGCTCGTCTCCCGGGTAAGGCCTCCTCACCTCAGTCTCCCGGGCCGCGGGCCCGCGCTTCTCAGCGTCCTCCCGGCGTCTCTGAGGTACCGCTCCCAGAATGCCCCGCGCCCCCCGCGCCCCCAAGCGTAACCCCGAGCGTTCCCAGAATGCCCCGCGCGGCGCACTTTTTCCCGCCAAAGCTTTTGACTGCCTGCGCTGTTCTGCCGACGCTCGTGGTTCCCCGAGAGAAGAGCCGGCGTTGGCGCTGGTGTGGCCCGTCTCGAGGCCCTTGCTGTCTTGCAGAGAGAGGTAGGATGCATCTGCGCGGTATGGCCGCTGGGGAGCCACAGGTGCCGAGACCCGCGCTCGCCGCACTGACGGGCTGTTCGGCCTCATGCGCAGGGCGGCCCTTGGATCCGCTGAATGTCCGGCGGTGGAACTTCCTGAGTGGGGGGCCCTGCAGCGTGGCGTGGCGTGGAGCGGAAGCCGGGCGCAAGGGCTAGTTCCTAGGTACTTATTAAGCGCCTGCTGTGTGCCCGGAGCGTTTGTAGGAGTCACTGATGGAGCATTGAACTAAGAGCGTTCCCTGCCTTCCTGGAGCTTACATTTTACTTGAGGGTTGGGGGATAGATTAATACTATAAGTGCGTAAAATGTCGGTCTGGAAGATGGTGATAGGTGTGCTGGGACAGGGAGACGGAGTGCCGGGAGAGGCCCTTTCGGAGGTCGCGAGGCCTCATGGAGAAGGTGACATGTAGGACAGAAAGGAGATGGGAGTGGGCGGCCACACACAGGTCGGGGGAGGACGTTGTAAGGGAGGGAATCGCGAGTACAAGCAGAACGCCTGAGGCAGGCGGGAGGGTGACCAGCTGGCTGCAGTGGAGCTGGAAGGAGAGGTAGGGACGCGAGGCCGCGAGGTTAAAGCGCGTCAGACAGGCTTGAAAAGCCATGTGTATTGTGAAAATGTATGGCTTTTATTTGGATCTTGATTTAAATAAACTATAAAAACTATTTATGAAAGTCAGAAATTTGCATACTCTGTATATTTAATTGTACTAAGGAATTATTTTCTAGATGGCAAAATAACATCTAAAGATAATACTTATAAGATCCTTATTTCACAGACGTATAGAAGTATTTATGGATGAAATGACATATCTGGGATTTGCTTTAGAATGATCCCGTGGGAGATGAGGGTGGTGACAAAGAGGTAACAGAATTGGCCATGTTTTGATAATTGTTGAAAATGTGTGAAGGTTCCTATTATTATCTGTGCTTTTATGTATTTTACTATCTTCTCCACTTTTGTGGTGTGTTTGAACTCTTCTATAATAAAAAGCTTTTAAAAACTTATGTTTTTCAAAAGTAAAATAAAGTGAAGAGACAGGCCACAAGTTGGGAGAAGATATTTTCATAAAAGTAACCCACAAGTGATTGGTTTCCAGATTATATAAAGAACTCTCACAAATCAATTAGAGTAAGACAGTCAGTCATAGAAAAAAGCACTAAGGTCAAGAACAGGTATTTTGCAGAAGGAAGAAAAAGGATGGCTTATAAGCCTATGAAAAGATATTCAACCTCATTAATTATTAAATCTAAATAAGACCACAACGAAATACCATAGTATTGGCAAAATTTTAAGGGTTAGTAAGGATGCAGAATAAGATCTCCATACACTGTTGGAATGTAGGAATGTAAATTTGAAAACAATGTGATGTAATCTTCTGAAGTTGAATATTAACATACCCTTAGACTTAGAAATTCCTTATATACACTTCCCCTTAAGAGACTCTTACATATGTGCACCAAGAAATATGTTTGTAGCAGCATTGTTTGTTGAATAAAATAAGTAAATGCAAAAACAAACAAAATCCCAAATGTTCAGGGACGGGGGACAGATAGATAAATTGAATTATATTTACAAAATTGGATATTATACAGCAAAGAAAAAAATGAACTACATTTATATGCAACAATATGGATAAAACTTTCAAAATTAAAATGTGAACATATCATAAGTACAGCAGATCCTCTACATAGCAACAAGTTCTGTTCCACGAGCACGTTTGTAAGTCCAATTTGTTTGTAAGTCCAACAGAGTTAGCCTACGTACCCGACTAACATAGTCAGTACTGTAATAGGTTTATAATACTTTTCACACAAATAATACATAAAACAAAAAATAAAACATTTAAAATCTTACAGTACAGTACCTTGAAAAGTACAGTAGTATAGGACAGCAGCTGGCATCCAGGGGCTGGCATTGAGTGAGCAGACAAGAAGTTACTGACTGGAGGAGGGAGAGGAGGTGGGAGATGGTAGAGCTGAAGGATTGTCAGCAATAGGAGACGGAGGGCAAGCTGCCATTTCACTCACGCCCGCTGTTGATGGCACAGGTTCTGGTTCCTTGCTGGATTTAATTCTGTCTACCCTCTTGGAAAATGATGCAGTGATGTCTGCGTAGTAGCTCTTTTTTTCTCGTCATAGGTGACAGTAATACTGGATTGCATTCTGAATGGCTGTTGCAACCTCTGTTTACCATTCTACGTTTGGGTCCTGTGCCTCAAAAGCTAACATTGCCTCCTCAGATAAAGAAAATCCCCTTGCCTTTTCCTGCGTGGTGAATCCCTTCGGTTCTTCAGTTACTTCTTCTTCCTCTTGTCTCTCTTTGTCCTTTCTCTGAGCCTCCAATCCCATCGGGTCTTCATTAGTAAGCTCCTTGTGTTGCCCAGCAGCAGTACCGTACAGTAAAGTACACAAAAGCACAACCACTTGTAGAGGATGCACACACGCGAAAATGTACGCCAGACACGTGAACTAACTTACGTGACTGGACACGTGAATGCACGTTCGCATCTTTGAAAGTTCGCAACTTGAAGGTTTGTATGTAGGGGACTTACTGTAAACACTTAGACAGTTTTTCGAATTTTTTTCAAAAATGACCACCCTTATATACCTACCACCCAGATCTAAAGATAGCACATTACCTGTATCCAGGAAGTACTCCTCATGCCCTCTCCCAGCCACTTACCCACTTCCTCTAAGGTAACTACTGTCCCAACTGCTAACACCATACATTAATTTTGCTTGCTTTGAAAAGTTAATGGAATCATACCACACAAACTCTGTTGTGTATAGCTTCTTTTGTAAATATTATATTCATAAGATTCATCCATATTGTTGAGGGCAGCAGTATTTTATTCATTTTCATTGCTGGATATGGTTCCATTGTGTGTATATATTTATCCTTCCTGAGGTTGAAGGACAATTTGAGTGCTTCCAGTTTAGAATTATTATGAAGAATGCTGCTAAGACCATTCTTGTTCTTTTGTTTTGTATTTCCTTCTATTCAATATGGATGAATTTTTGAAACATAATTTTGAATGGAGAAGAAAGTTCCAGAAGACTACATACAGTATAATCCTATTTTTATGAAGCTCAATAGTTCTCCAGGAAAGCTGAATAAATTGTTTGTTGATATATCCATATGTGCAAAACTAATTTTTTTAATAGGCAAGGACATCATGAACACAATTCAGGATAATAATGATTTTGGGGAGGCAGAAGAATGGGATATGGGAGGAGCCCACTGTCCCCAAGTCAAGTGAAGGGTTCATTGGTGTTCATTTATGGTACTATGCTTCAAAATATATATGTACATCCATTTATATGTATAAAACATTACAGCATAATTTTTAATTAATAAAAAAACACAGAATGTTATAGGGCCAGCAAGAATTTTCATCCAGGGAAAAATTTTCCTCACAGGGATACATTTTGATGACAAGCTTGTGGGCAAGCTTATTCAATTTTCCAAGTATATGAGTTACTTAAGTTTCCCTTTATCTCACTCACAGGCATTCAAGATGGGAAGGAATGCTCTTAAGGATTCCACCCACTAGTTACCTGTATGTATCTTTTATAAAGATTAAGATCCTTGCATTGTGTTAAATCATGTTTAAACCGTTAGGACATGCAAAGATTAGACCATACTTTGTGGGTAGCCAAGTACCACATGAAAATGAAGGTCATTTCTCAGAAGAACTACCTGGGGAAGAGTCAGATCTTTAGACTGGAAACTGGAACTAAGATGACAAGACCTAGATGGGCGTTACGGCTGGGTTCAGCATGCACCTTGGACTGGAATTCGAAGAACTGGGATGTCTGAGATTGTATTTATGGGTAGAGTATAATCATCTGCCCTCAAACATACAGAGGGAGACTGGGACTTAGAAGGAAGGGTCCTTACAAAGGGTCCTCACTGGGTGTGCACCTCACAGTCACCTGAGATTTGACAATCAGACAGACTTTTTGAATTGGCATCACTGCTTCATTTATTAAAGGTGAATGAACTATGTCAGGCTCTCATAGTGGAAAATTCTTTTAGGTTATCCTTTAGCAAAGTTCATTTGAATATTCTGGCTCTGCTGTAAGAAGGCAAAGATAAGGGCTCTTTATACACACTTGTGCTAGAGTGTCAAGGACAGTAGCGCAGTGGTAGGCGGTGGGGAGTGGTATCAGTAATCAGTGAGAGAATCAGGGAAGGAAGGATATGGAGGGATGCAGTTGCATACCTAGAAAGAAGAAACATTTACTTCCTTCTAGCGTCAGCCTTAGAGGTCCTAGATGGTATTTTTATTTAGGTAGGTAGCTGTGTTTCTGATACGGGACTCCCAGCTTTCGAGAACTCCGCTGCCCTCTCCATCATTCATGTTACTTGTACACTTACGTGGCTGCATTGAGCACCTTGGACTGGTGTTAGGTCCACACGCTCATTCATTTTAAACTATTTTCATGCTGCTGCTGCTGCAGCTGCATTTAGCTTCTTTTCCCCACTTTCCTAAACTGGGGAAGAAATAAAACAGTTTTACTTTTTGTAGTGTTACCGAGCCAGGTTTGTTTGTCTGACATGCAAGCCAAACGCTGAGACCCTGAGGTTTGCAGCAGACAAAGGGTTTATTCTCGAGGCCACCAAGCGAGGAGATGGGAGAACAAATCTCAAATCCACTTCCCCAAAGGCAAGGGACTTGGGATATTTATGGAATAAAGCTGGGGTGTCAGGAGCACGGGGAGTGTGAGGAAGGGTAATTAGAGACAAGAAAAAGGTGAGGTAATCATCGTTGTGCAGCTAAGCTACAGGCTTCTTGGGACACGTGCTCAGAAGATGGTGGCATTAGCGTGTTCTGAGGGTGGAGTTTTTGGCCTTCTGACATGAGACATTTTCGCCATCTTAACCAGTCTTAACTGTCTGGAGCTTGAACTGGACACAGCTGACTCCAAGTTCCCAATAAACAACTTGGGCAAACATCTCTTATTATTTGGGCTGTGTGACACTTGGAGTACATGCAAGTTTTTGTAAAGACAGTTAAAGCAAGCTTGGTCAGCAAGGGCAAGTTACAGGTATAATGGATCTAACTGATGATTACCCACCCCACCCCCATTTCAGTAGGTGTCCTGGGAAAAGTTAAAAACTTGGCTAATACTCTTGCTAGTGTCAGATAAATGAATCCACATTTCTCAGTATGATTATAGTGTAATTATGATTTTTCCAAGTACTCACATGCCATCTCCTATATCACATTTATATCCTTATTCATTCAAAAACATTTATGGAGCACGTGCTGAGTGCCAGGCACTGCGCTAGGTTCTGAAGATACAGATGTGACTAACCATTCCTGTCCTTTAGGAACTCTTGGTCCAGTGAGAAAGACAGACATGTTGACCGATGATGTAGTGAGTGCATGATAGCCATGACTGGGGAATAAAGGAGCAGAGAGGGTGCTACTTGGAGGGGAAGGGTGTGGTCAGCTCATGCTTCCTCCACAGTTGACTCCTAAGCTGAGTCAAAAAGGATCCTGAGTCCTTGGCCAGGATAAAGGAAGTAGGAGAAAGGTAAGGAGAGTAAGGTAAACTTAAGAGGCAAAGGACAGGGATTGAGCAAGGGTATGGAAGTGAGGAAAGAATGCAGTGTGTTGGAGATCTAAAAATAGCTCACTGTTGCTAGGCTATAACGCTTGAGGGGGAAATGACAAAGGATGAAGCTAGAGAGAGAGACAGATTTTGAATGACCTTGGATGTTCCGGTAAGGAATTTGAACTTTAGTTATTGGGAAACATTGGAATGTCTTAGGCAAATAATGATATGATCAGATTTTAATTATGGATCCATTACTCATGGAAGATGGGTCTGAGGAGTTCAAGACTAGAGGCAAAAAGCCTGTTAGGAGGTTATTGTAAGCAGATAGGCAGGTAATCATGAAAGGCAAATCTGGGGCAGTGGTAGTTGGGATAAAGAGGAGAGACTGACCTGCATGATTCCCAAGCTTCTGACTTGGGTGACCTGATGATGATAACACTGTCAGCTGTATTACATAGAACTGTCTAGAACCCTGAAGTCTTTACAGAGTTAAATAGAATATCTGGAACTTTCCTTATCTATACCATTTTACTCTTGTTCTGTTTACTTGTGCTGGAGACAAAAAGATTTTTAAAAAGAAGTTTAATATTGCAACCATGTACAATCAAACATCTAATCTTTTTATTTACCTGCTCCTAATTAAAGATGGACATACAAGGAAAATGTGCCTAAGAACGTATTTACAATAAGATGTCCTACATATAATTAACTTGTCTTTGTCTGAAGTTACTGAGGAAAGTTGCCTTACCTCAGCAATGAACTTAAGACCTTTGTATTGACTTTGTGATCAGGTATCTATTATTTTCTGCTCATTTCTGCCTTTGCTATTCAACTGATTAGAGATTATCAACTGACATTCTGGTGTGTTATAAATATGCATGGATTAAAAAAACTTCAAGACATAAGTGCTTTATTTAAGATGAATGAAAATTTAAAAATTTAGAAAATTTTGGATCTTATTGCTAATAGATGGGGAATTGTTTGGAAATCAACTAAATAGGGTATACATACTAGAGATACAGATATTTTTAGAAGGGAAAAGTTAACCTATGCTAACATATTTAAAAGACATGGATTTTAAAAAAATAAAAATAAAAAAATAAAAGACATGGATTTAATACAAATTATCCATGTAGATAATTTGGAGTCCATCTTTTAAGAGTGCCCATTTGTTAAGAGGGAACCTGCTCTCTATGGTTATGGCAAATACAATGATTTGTCAATGGGAAGGAAAGAGCTGATGAAGTGTTTCTTGTGTATTAGTGGCAGAAAGAATTAGAAAAGGAATAAAAAATGCAATAACGTTTGCTTATTTGTGCTTTATGGTAAAAGACTGAGTGCTTTCTACAGTATATTTTACCTGAGGAACTTTAGGAGTAGAGTTGGTTTTCTAAATGTTTATTAAAATTTCTTTGCTGGAGGGGAGGTCAGGAAGAGTTTATAAATTCTTATGTTCCTTTAATTTCTCAGGTTTGTTTGTTTCTAAATTTGCCTAAATTTACTTCACCTTGGAGCACCTTCCACGTAGGATATTTCCTTATACCTGTGTTTTAGAATAAGGAAGTCTTGATTGATAATAGCACTTGCTAAAATCTATTGATTGCTTTCTATGTGCCAGACCCTGTGCTAAGCATTTTATAAGCAGTGGCTTAGATGAGTTAACTGATTAGGTCATAGTCATGCATTTGATAAGTTACTAATCCAGGGATAGTACCAGGTCACTGGCACCAAAGTTTTGTTTTAACCACTTACGGAGTTATTTGGAACTGGGACTGAAATCTGAATCAGTCTTGACATTGGATTATAGAGGTAGCCATGCACTCAAGAGACTCATTGCTCTGCCAGAGTCACAGGGATGTTCAGCAGACCTGGGAACTGTTAGGAAAATAGTATACATAATCTGGTTTACTTTTTTTTTTTTAATATTTATTTATTTGGCTACGTTGGCCCTTAGTTGCGGCACGCGGGATTTTCATTGAGGCATGCAGGATCTTTTGTTGTGGCACTAGGGCTTCTCTCTAGTTGTGGCATGTGGGTTTTTCTCTCTCTAGTTGTGGCGCAAGGGCTTAGTTGCCCCGTGGCATGTGGGATCTTAGTTCCCCGACCAGGGATTGAACCTGCATCCCCTGCATTGGAAGGCGGATTCTTTACCACTGGACCACCAGGGAAGTCCCTGGTTTACTATTTTTAAAGCATTTAAGAAAGTTATAACACTAAATGCATGCATTTGGAAAGAGGAAAAGTCTCAATTCAATAATCTAAACTCTCACCCCAAGAGACTAGGGAAAAAATAAAAAAAGAAAGAAACCCAAAGCAAGCAGAAAGAAGGACTCAATAAAGAGCAGAAATCAGTAATATTTAAAAAAAAAAAAGGAAAAACAATAGAGAAAATCAGAGACAGAAAGCTAGCTCTTTGAAAAAATCAATAAAACTGACAAACCTCTAGCAAGGCTGACAACAATAACAAGAAGAAGAAGAGTGGTCAAATTACTACTACCATCAATTAAACAGAGGATATCACTGCAGACGTTGCAGACATCAAAAGATAATAAGGGACAACTATGAACAACTCTATACATAGATTTGACAATTAAGATGAAGTGGACCAATTCCTCGAAAAGTACAGACTACCACAATTCACCCAGTATGAAACAGATCTGAATAGTCTTATAACTGTTATGGAATTTAAAACTCATAGTTTAAAACTTCCTGGAAAATACATCTGCCAGCCCATATGATTTCACTGGAGAATTCTATCAAGAATTTAAAGAAGAGTAACACCAATTCTACACGTTCTCTTCCAGAAAAATAGAGGAAAAGGGAATACTTCACAACTCATTCTATGAAGCCAGTATTACTCTGATAGCCAAGCCAGACAAATACAATGCACAAAATGAAAACTACACACCAATATCTCTCATAAATATGGATAGAAAATCTCTTAACAAAATATAATTCAGCAATACATAAAAAGAATTACATATCTTTTCAGCAGGTGGTGTTGGGAAAGCTGGACAGCCGCATGTAAAGCAATGCAGTTAGAATACTCCCTCACACCATACACAAAAGTGCACTCAAAATGGCTTAAAGACTTGAATATAAACCATGACATTATAAACCTCCTAGAAGGGAGCATAGGCAAAACATTCTCTGACATAAATTGTAGCAATATTTTCTTAGGTTAGTCTCCCAAGGCAACAGAAATAAAAGCAAAAATAAACAAATGGGACCTAATCAAACTTATAAACTTTTGCATAGCAAAGGAAACCATAAATAAAATGAAAAGACAACCCGCAGAATGGGAGAAAATATTTGCAAACAATGTGACCAGCAAGGGATTAATTTCCAAAGTATACAAACAGCTCATACAACTCAATAACAAAAAAGCAAACAACCCAATCAAAAAATGGGCAGAAGACCTAAATAGATATTTCTGCAACATAGAGATGGATAATAAGCACATGAAAAGATGCTTAACATTTCTAATTATTAGAGAAATGCAAATCAAAACTATAATGCGCTATCACCTCACACAGGTCAGAAACAATACAAATAAGTCTACAAATAATAAATGCTGGAGAGGGTGTGGAGAAAATGGAAGCCTCCTACACCATGGGAATGTAAATTGATGCAGCCATTATGGAGAACAGTATGGAGGTTCCTTAAAAAAACTAGAGTTACCATATGATCTTGTAGTCCTACTGGGCATATATCCAGAGAAAACTCTAATTCAAAAAGAGACATACACCCCAATCAATATTCATAGCAGCACTATTTACAATAGCCAAGACATGGAATCAACCTAAATGTCCATTGACGGATGAATGAATAAAGAAGATGTGGTGTATGTGTATATATATATATACTCACACATATGTACAATGGAATACTACTCAGCTGTAAAATAGAATGAAATTATGACACAGCATATGGACGGGCCTAGAGATTAACATAGTAAATGAAGTCAGAGAAAGACAGATATTATGATACCATCTATACATGGACTCTAAAATATGATACAAATGAACATATTTACAAAACAGAAGCAGACTCACAGACACAGAAAACGAATTCATGGTTACCAAAGGGGAAAGGGGGTGGGATAAATTAGGAGTTTGGGATTAGCAGATACAAACTATATATATATAAAATAGATAAACAACAAAGTCCTACTGTATAATACAGGGAACTATATTCAACATCTTGTAATACACTATAACAGAAAAGAATATGAAAAAACATACATATGTATGTATAACTGAATCACTTTGCTGTACATCAGAAACTAACACAACATTGTATATTAACTATATATACTTCAGTTTTTTAAAACAAATAAAAAAATTATACATCGTAAGCAAGTGGGGTTTATTTCAGAGATGCAAAGCTAGTGCAGTATTTGAAAATCAATGTATTCCATCATATGAAAAGGCTAAAGACTATATTTGGAATGTTTGGAAAAATGTCTTCCATGGCCTTGCATTCCTATGGAAGAGGTAAGCAGGGGGACAGGAAGCTAACATTCATCAGCAACTAGTGTGGAAGAACTGTGCTTAGTTTCTGGGAGGATGACGTACATGTGTAACCTATTGTGTAGTTCTTTTTGGAATTAAATACCATTGCCGAAAAAGACCTTAATAAATATCAGGCGACTTTTTAATATGCTGGAATTCTCTCCCCCGCCTTTTTAAAATAGAACATTTGTAAATCTTCCTATCGGTGCCCAGCTGGGGAGGTACTGTTCCAGACTCTATTCCAAGAGCAATCAATTATTTAGGATTTACCTTAAACAATATACTGTTGAGAATAGCAGGAGACACTAATACAAGTACTCGCCTAGTCAGGGTCAACAGCGAATAACTTCAGAGCGACATATGTCCTACGCACATCAGGACGTTTTTGCTTTTATAGAACAATTTCCCTGGGTTTGTTTATCCTGTGATGGGGCAGTTCTGGGGATGGGTCGGGAAATTACAGAGCACTGTTCTGGGCAACACACTTGTTTTGCCGAGGCTACATGAGGTAACTGCGTCTTTTACCGTCCACGAGGCTCGTTTACATCTCCTCTCACACTAACAGTCCACCTCGACACTCGCAGCGGAACGACTTTGTTACAAATTAACGCCCAGCTCTGCCTGATCTGACCTGATTGGGAAATCGCGGCGATTTTGATGTGGGGTCGCTGCCCTGCACAAGATGGACTCTGCGCCCGACCCGTCGGACCCTCCCTCGTCGGCCACCTCGCCTTGTCCGCCGCGAACACCCACACCCGAGGGCTCAGGCCCTGGCGCCGGATCTCCGCGCCACCACCTTCTGCGCAGACACAAAGCTAGCCCCGCCCTCCGCGTGCTCCCACCGCTGTGACTGTGAAGGGCACCTTCTGCAGCCAATCAACACTCGCGAACTGGGTGCGGCCCGTTGGAGTTGGTGGAGTGTCGGCCGAGGGCGGGACCCTTGAGTGACACGAATTTTGGCCAATCATCGGAAGCCTTGCTTCGACCTCCCCCCACCCCCACCCCAGTGCCTGCCTCCCTGCCCAGGCGCTGAGTAGCGCCGTGGGGAATGTCCCGGGGGAAGTTAGCGGAGACGCCGGTTGCACTCAGCCCGGCTGCGCTGCTCGTTTTAGGGCCTGAGGCTCGCCGCGTTCCGAAATGGCAGAGGAGTCCGACAAAGCCGTGAAGTACTATACCCTGGAAGAGATCCAGAAGCACAACCACAGCAAGAGCACCTGGTTGATCCTGCATTACAAGGTGTACGATTTGACCAAATTTTTGGAGGAGGTGAGTTGGTGGAGGCAGGATGCCGACTGGAGTTTGGGGGTTCCCTGTCGAGACTTGTCGTTCGCAGCGTGGTGGGATTGACCTGCCCGGCTCTATGTGCGCACCTGAGTGTGTTAACCAGTGCGTGCGCACCCGGCTTTGCACACCTGGGAGCTGCTCCCCGCGTCTGCATACTTGTGTGTGCACCCCCTGAGTCTGTACACCTGGGAGCGGACCCCGAGTTTATACACCTGAGGCTGCGCGCCCGCGTGTTCACACCTGGAGGTGCATAAGCCACTGCCGCGACCAGGTGAACCAATTTAGCAGCCCTTGTAGGGCAGAAACTGTCTCCCGAGACCCTTCGCGGGCATGTAGGAGAGCACCACTTCGCACTTCGTGGGAAACAAAATCTCATCTGGAGCTGTCTTCCTAAGAGAGAGCGCAACTACGGAAGGATTTTTGAAGATCCTTTTTATCCTTGAGTGTGCATAGAGCAGGTCTTCATCTAGGACAGGGGTCGTCCCACTTATTATTCCTGGAGTGGATTCCTAATTGGAGCCGGTTGGAGACCACCCACCTTGAGAGCTGTGGGATCCCACAAGAGGGGACCTTGAGTTCGGAGGTCCAGGTGTGGTCTGCGCCGGCTCTCCCCCTGGCATCCACAAGCCCACCCCACCGTCCACGCCCACCCACCCGCTGTTCACCTAGAGGGCGCCCAGTGATATTTAAGGTATCCAGTGAGGACTTCGGTGAGGTACAGTAGGGGACTCCTAGGAGTGAGCGTGGGGATATGTGTGTGGCTTTGATGAGGAGCAAGGGGGAGGGACAGAGAGTGAAAAATGCCAGTGCGACTTCATCCTTAAGCAGCTTTGGGAATTGTAAAGTAACTTTGCTTAACTTGGAGGAAAACATTTCTTTGATGAGATTCTTTGCGTTGATTATAATTTTTGCAATAAATTCTAAGGAGTTTTTCTTTGCTGCCTCTGGCTGTGTTATATCACTGTGGGGGAGTTTCAGTCATAAATCTTCATGTAACGCTTGCTCTCCTTCATTTCCCCAGACAATAGACAGGAATGCTTAGTGATGGGAATTTTCTACATAGTTTGTGAGGAAAATGAAGATAGAGGCCTGGTCTGAGCTGGATCACAATTTATATCAAAGGACATTGGTTTTGTAGAGAATGTTTTAAAAAGAATTTTTTTTAAAGATTGAAGTTGATGGTTATTAGTAAGATATATTATTGTTAAATTGTCCTCAGGTGATGTGCCAGAAGATAAAATAGTGTCCTGATCTGGTTAAGAGTGGTTTATAGTAGGGGGTCAGATCTGATCTGTCCTGTTCCTTCTGCTGAGCTACAGAGCTTATTTGCTATTAGAGATTCTTGAACTAATAATCCTGCATAATAACATCAGGTCTAATTGATACCAGATGTCTGCTTAAAACTGTTCCTTCCCCCTTCCCATGGTATATGTACTTGTAGAATTTTAAGATCCATTGTGTGCTTTCTTTATTTGTGTCTATAAAAAAGAATAGCATGTATAAAATAATAGGATATTTTATGTTATGAAGCTTTGCCATTTTTTTCTTTCTTTTTTGTGGGGTCTGTCCTATTCATTGTGTTGTACAGGGGGCCTCCATGGTCTCCCCCCACCAGATGCCAGTATCACCCCCTCCCCCCGTTGTGACAACCAAAAATGTCTCCAACTATTGCCAGATGTCCCCTTGGGGACAAATAAGTCACTGCTAGTCAAGAATCACTGCCCTAAGATATATTTTGCATAACTTTTATGGGTACATTTCTCAGGAGATAAGGAAGAGAAGATGACTAAGCTTTACTATAAACCATTTACATTTCATTCTTATGAGGCAGAAAAGGAATTGCACAAGGTTTTGTAAGCAAAATGGGAAGAGATGCAAACCAGCTGTTCAATGGGTGAATCAGCTGACAGCAAATTCCTTTATTTTTCACTCAGTTTTCAATACTCTTTCTTTAAAAGTAGCTTGGGGAGAACATCTCTCAAGAAAAACGCGATGAGTCGAGTTTATCACTAATATTTGATAACTAATACTTAGCAAGATAACTCAAAACTACTGTTTATAGTGAGATACATAAAAACAAGTTTACAGCGGTTCCTATAAACTAAACTTTTCTTAATTGCTTCATGGTAGAAACTCCCCAGAATAGCCTATCTGTGACACCACTGCTCTCTGGTACTCACTCACGCCCTTCCTTTTGATCAGTGATCCTGTATCTGCTGAGTTCTTATAGTGGAGACTGTGGAACTCGAGAGGAAGAGATATCAGTTCTATTCTCTGAAGTTTCCGTTTGAGGAAGCAGGAATAACACAGAAAACAATGCATGGGCAGGGATTACACACACAGCTGTGCTGTATCAGCCAGAGTCTAGTTCAGTGGTGGGGAGTGGACCCGGAGTGGCCGTGTGAGGCATCAGGCATCGACTCTGGTGAGTAGGGCCTAACATCAGCGGTGACAGACTGGCTCCCAGAGCTGGTCTGGATTAAGGTAGAACAGGACAGTGGCTGACATTGTGAAATGGGACCGATCAGAAGGATGAAGGTATGCAGCGAGGAGGAGGCTCCTGCAGCCTGTTCTAGCTGGTCATCGGCGGTGCCAGCCTTCCCAGAGCATCTGATTCTACTTTTAGGGGACATATGTTCTATTTACTATTTTCACTATCTGTTTTCACTTTTTGTGACCATCTCTGATTAATGCAGTGTCCTAGGCTTTGGCTTCCTGCCCCAGCTTAGCCATCCTAGGATTCCCTGCCAGTGGCTTACTGCATCTTCAACACACATCTCCTTCAGAGACCTGCAGGGCGCTCTGCCAGAATTTTCACTTCTTCCGAGATTCCTCCTGTTCCGTTGTTAGGGCAGTGCTATTTATCTCATCCCTTCTTTTGAAACAGAAAAAGGAGCCCAGAAGATATGTTTCTCCCCTCTTGCCCTGCCCCCTTTCTTCCATCATTTAAAAGCTCCAGAAATTCATGAAGCCTTTGCGTGGTAACTAAAGAAGATTCTACTTTTGCTAACTTACCCAAATATGAAAGAAGTTTTTTGCCTTCCTACCTCTAAATAGTGAACTTTCATTATGGGCTAGATCTCCGTATATATTATAGATCTATATGCATGTCTGTATTCATGTTGAGACAGTATATACTGTGATGGATGGAAGGGGGTCCTAGTCTGTGCCCACGCTCTCTATGCCTCATATGCCTTATTTAACGTAAAACGGGAGGGTGACAGTAGTGCCAACTTTGAGGGGTTATGATAAGAAACAAAATAATGCTGGTTAAACATATAACGCAACGGCAGGTGTATGGTCTTCACAGTAAATGCAAACTCCTATACCTGTACAGGTCAGCGTGGGGTGTGGCTTTCTTTCTGTAGCATCATAGGCAGCTGAGTGCTAACATGAGATTTTAGGTGAAGGTGAAAATCTGGCAGGTGATGTTGAAACAGGAGAGCATTATAAAAATTATACCCTCTGGGCAAGAACACAAGTGAAGTTTCTAAGTTGTGCAGTGAGCCCCATCTCCTGAAATAATAGCCTTATAAAGCTGTTTTGTTTTCCAGAGAAGGGTAGACACCTGAGAGGGAAGATTGGCTCCTTACTACTGGCAATCTCAATAGTGGCAGGTGTTCAGTTACTATCTGACACTGATCTATGAGATTATGAGCCTTGTTGCCTACATATTTTTTGAAAATTTATTTATTTTATTTATTTATTTTTGGCTGCGTTGGGTCTTTGTTGCTGCGCGCGGGCTTTCTCTAGTTGTGGCAAGCGGGGGCTACTCTTCATTGCGCTGCGTGGGCTTCTCATTGCGGTGGCTTCTCTTGTTGTGGAGCACGGGCTCTAGGCGCGTGGGCTTCAGTAGTTGTGGCATGTGGGCTCAGTAGTTGTGGCTCGTGGGCTCTAGAGTGCAGGCTCACTAATTGTGGCGCACGGGCTTAGTTGCCCTGCGGCATGTGGGATCTTCCCGGACCAGGGATCGAACCTGTTTCCCCTGCACTGGAAGGCGGATTCTTAACCACTGTGCCACCAGGGAAGTCCCTGCCTACGTATTTTGAAGTAGGTGGGTTTTGTTTTTCAATTCTGAGTTATAGTTTTTGAACTTATATTTGTGAATTTGAGTCTTGTCATTTCTGATTATATCATTAACAAGGTTAACGACTGTAGAACTTTGAATGAAAATGCAGGCATTTGGGGCCAGGGAGAAAAATGGTTTGCTTTTCCCTTTCTGTGATTTGGGCAATAGCATTTATTCAGGTTTTATGAGTGCTGTGGAACATGAGAAGAAAATATCACATAATTGATGGCAGTAATATTAACTTGCTTTCAGTTCAAGTCTTTACATGTTTAATTTGTGAAATAGACACCTTCCTGAAAAATACTATAAAGCATGATATTTTGTGTCAAGTTGTCCTCCTTTACATGATCAAAATGGAAACTTGTTTCTGTAGAACTTTTTCTGGTGATCTTGGGATTCTGATGCTCTGTATCTGCATCTTAGATGTTCTTTAACAGCATTCTGCCTTACAAAGCTGTTGGCTTCTGACTCACTTTTGCCTTTTGAGTCTTAGGCAGTATTCTCTATAGCAGGTTTTGTTTTAAGGACTTAATTTTTGTTGTTTTCCTTGAACATGGCTGCCTGCTTTGCAGAGACGAGTGGTTCCAAGCCTGGGGGACCTCGGTGCCCTGGGGAGCCAGGAGGAGAGTGTGGGTGCTTGAAACTCAGTGTCCTTAATTTTGAAAAACACAGAGGACCCTACATCCTTACTGTTGGTAGGACTGTCATGTTTAGTGCTAAAATCCCAAGTGCCTTTGTTTTTTTCAAGGAAGTTTGATAATATCCTGAATCTTATACTACTATAAAGCTGCAGTTGCAAATATGTCTTTGATGAGTGTGAAATGGAAAAGTTATTATTATTTAACATACATAGTTTGGTAAATAAACCTCAGAAAATATGAAATCCATAGGAGGAAAATGTAAAGGGATCCTTGGTGGTAAAGGTGGTTCAGGCATCTTGGGTAAATAGGCATCAGAGCCTCATCTCACAATGGTGAATGTGAGAATTTATATGTTGAAAAAATCCAGGAGCTGTGAGCACATATAAAGTTGTGACACTGGATGAGATGGCCGAGGGAAGGTGGAAAACAGTAACTCTGTGACTAGGGCAGGGGACCTAAGATAACTAGTACAGCTTTAAAAGAAAACACATCCAGTTGGTACACAGCTGCTGTTATTTGCTTTGAGATTCCCCCCCACCCCCATATCCAGGGTTCTCCATAGGAACCAGGGAGAAAGTAAAGGGAAGTTGTGAAAGAATAAAAAGAAAACCTTTGGAAGGTCAAAGGGCTATAAATGTGCTTTTCTTCCCATCTGCTGTCGTTTTACTGTGTTGCCTTCTAGAAGGTGGAGAAAACAGCCATTCCAGTTGCCCATGGGGAGTTTTTAAGTAGAGAAAGTTCTGAAGGAGTCTTCAAGGATGCCATTTGTTCCTAACACAGATGACATCTGCATGATTTTAAGAATCTGTATTATTTCATTCAAGAAAGAGATTGTTGGGCATGCGTGCAGAGGTTAAATGTTGTTTTCTAAAGGCCTCTTAAATAACTGGCCTGGAAGGGCTTGTTCTGAATGGAAATCTGATGAGGTTACTGCTCTGATGAAATCCTTCTGTGGATTTAGCTAATCCCCTGCCCTCTCCTTCTCACCCCCTCGCTGATTTCGGTCCTGCCCTCTGAGTTGTGGGTGGTACTGTGTTTGCTTGTCTGCCAAAGTCCCCGTCTCACTTACACGTGGTTCCTGGGGGCCTCAGGAAGGGTCTCTCCCTCCTTCCTTCATACCGTTGTCCGTCTTCACCTTCCTTTCTTGTGGCTCTAGTTGTTAGACTGTCTTCCTCTTCAGAGCCCCTTTCCTGACATAGTCTTCGGGATTTCAGTGGTTCCATCACATTGTTTGTTGATTTATGAGTTTTCAGTTCAGGCAATGTATGTTGTTATTATGTTAAAGAATGTGATTTCTAGAAGAACATAAAAAACTTCATTTTGTAGAAACAGACTGTCATTTCTCTGCTTAGTCCCTTTCCATGGCTTCCCAATGCATTTAGAATAAAATGCCATCTCTCTCCTGGTGTAACAAACTCTGCGTGATCTGGCCCCTTCCTTCCTCTCCCACCTCAGCTGGTAACACTGTTGCCTTGCCCTCCACACCTTTCTGTGTCCCTAACAAGTCAGGCTTGTTTCTGCCTTAAGACCTTTGTGCAGTTTTCCTTCTGCCTGGTGTGCCCTCCTTTCACCACCCTCTTCAGGTCACCGCCCAATGTCTTCTACCAGAAAGGGGGATGTTCTGTCTCATCCTGCAGTGTCGGAGGCCCCGGGGCCCAGTGTTTTCCACTTTCCCTCAGCCGTCTCATCCAGCGTCACAACTTTAAATGTGCTGACAGCTCCTGGATTTCTATCTCCGGGTCACAAAGACGTCTCTCCTACACTCAGGACTCTTGTATCGGCAACTCACTTCGCATCTCCACTCAGCTCTCTAACATGCCTCTCAGACACAGCGTGTTGAAGACTGAACTGACCTTCCCTCACACATCTTGCTGCCACCTTCCCTATCTCAGTGATGACACTTCCATCCATTTGCTCAGGTCGAAAACCCTGGGGTCATGTCTGATCCTTCTGTCTCTCTCACACCCACACTGAATCCCCCAGAACATTCTGTGGGCTCAACTTTTATAAAGGAGTCAGAATCCAACTAATCTCTCCCCCTCTACGCCGGCTCCCTGCTCAAGCACCATCACTCCAGCCTGGTGACCCTCACCCCCGACTGTGTATTTTTGGTAGTAGAGTGCTATTTCAAGATGTCAGATCCTATCACTTTCCTATTCAAACCCTTCAGTGGCTAATGACACCACCCAGTTTAAGACTTTGGATATAGCTGCAGTAATCAAGAAAGCGTGGTCCTGGCAAAGAGACATATACGTAGATCAGTGGAACAGAGTAGAGAAACCAGAAGTAGACCCATGCAGATACTCTGACAGAGATGCAAAAGCAATTTGATGGAGGAAGGACAGCCTTTTCAACAAATGGTTCTGGAACAATTGGACGACAGTAGTCAAAAATATAAATCTTGACCCAAACCTCACACTTTATATAAAAATTAACCCCAAGTAGATCATAGATCTAAATATAAAATTTTAAAATTTTGAAGAGACTTAGGATTAGGCAAAGTTCTTAGACACAACAGCAGAAGCATGATCCATATAAGAAAAAGTGGATAAATTGGACTTCATAAAAATGAAAAACTCTGTTCTTTAAAAGATCCTGTTAATAGAATGAAATGATGGGGCCATTGACTAGGAGAAAACTTTTTCTAATCTCATATCTGACAAAGGACTTATATCCAGAATATATAAAGAATTTTCTAATCTCAACAATAAGGAAACAAATAATCCAAATAGAAAATGGGAAAAAGACTTGAATAGACATTTCCTCCAAGAAGCTATGTGAACGGCAAATGAATACATGAAAAGATGTCCAACATCATTAGCTGCTAAGGAAGTGCAAATTAAAACCACAGTGAGATACTATAACATACTTGTTAGAATAAAAATTACTGATAACCCAAATTCTGGTGAGGATGTGGAAATGCTGAATTGGTCATGCATTGCTGGTGAGGATGCAGAATGGTACAGACACTCTGGAAATCAATCTACCTGTTTTAAAAAGCTAAACATAGGCTTACTGTATGACCCAGCAGTAGCACTCCTTGACATTTGTCCTAGAGAAATGAAAGTTTATGTCCACATAAAAGCCTGTACGCAAATCCCAGCAACTAGAACAATGCTGGCACAGAGAGAGGACTCAATATTGATTGATTGAATGAATAAAAGTTTGTAAGTGTAAACAATATCAGACAATTGATACAGAGTGGCTGTTGGGCTGGCAGCTTTATTTGTAAAGCCCCGAACTGGAAACAACTCAACATGTTCCTCAGTGGGTCCCTGGTGAGACTGGTACATGCGTAGAGGGAAGACAACTCAGCAGTAAAAAGGGAATAAAGCAACCTGACTGGGTGTCAAGGGTATTATGCTAAGTGAAAAAAGACAGTCTCAAAAGATTGCACACAGTGTGTTTCCATTTCTGTGACATTCTCAGAATGACGAGGTCACAGAAGTGAAGAACAGACGATAGGTGGCGGGGGAGGGGGACTGCAAAGGGGCAGGAGGGGGAGCGCCTTTGTGGTGGCAGAATGGTCCCGTGTTCTGTGAATCTACATGTGGGAAAGTGCCACAGACCAGGACACAGAGATACACCAGACAGACACACAAGTGCACACAACAACTCTAAGTCGGTCTAGTGACTCCTATTTAAGATATTTGCTGGTTTTGACGATGCATTACAGTTATGGAAAATGTTGCCCATTGAAGGAATCTGAGTGATGGGCACATGGCACCTCTCTGCAGCTATTTTCAATATAAAGAGTTAAAACAAAAAACACATTCATCAGCTCCCTCTCTTTCGTGGTTAAAGCCGAGCCTGTAAGGCAGCTACGAGGTCCCACCGCCTTCTGGCATGTCCTGCGTCATGCGTGCTGATGCCCTTGCTCTTCTGTGAACGTGCCAGGAAGCCGTCCACCATATGACCCTTTGCGCTGGAAGGTTATCCCCCAGATAGCAGCATTCTCACTCCTTCACTGTCTCGGCGAGGCCTCTCCTGAAACCCGTTTACAACTGGTCACCCCCCAGCCCCTGCATTCTGGGCCCACCACCCTGCTCTGGTGTTTCTTTTTCCTGTAGCACATGTCACCTTCTGACATGCCATGTAACCTATTTCTCACGTTTACTGCTTATCTGTCTCCCTCCACTGGAATGTAGACTCTGTGAATGCAGGAAGTATCCCAGCAACTGGAACAATGCTGGCACATAGAAAAGACTCAATAAATAGTTATTTATTGAATGAATAAGTGAAAGTTTATGAGTGTAAGATATTAGAAAATCGATGCAGAATGGCTGTTGGGCCAGCGTGGATAATTTCCTGACAGCTTGTTTTATTTCTCTCCTGCCTCCAGGAGAGAAATAAAATTGCCTGTTTTAGCCAATTTTTAAAATTCTTAACGCCAGATATAAAAGGAAAAATAGGCCTAATGATTTGGTATTGAGGAGGACAGGTTCCACCCTCAATCCTCCTTTTCAGTCTCAATTGTAGCCTGTCCTGTCCTCTCATCTTTTGGCCATTCCAACTCAAGATGGATCCTAGCGTAGATAGAGCAATAGCCCCTCTTAGATCATAACCCATCTTCCACTGGGCCCTCAATTTTGGTGGCTTTGCCTGTTCTTATGAGGAGCGTTGGGTTGAGCTGGGTCACAAGGCAAGCGGTGCGTGTTCTAACTCTCCTGGCCTCGGTGTCCCCTGCTCTTGTCCCTCGGAGGCAGACCTGTCCCTGCCCCTTCCTCTACCCCAGGGTCATTACTTCTCAGTCTGGGACTTACTCTTCCCTTCACAGATCCCAGGAGTTGTTACGTCTCCAGTGAACTCACTTATTTTACCTAATGATATAAGTTTAGTGATGGTAGAATTAAAAATATTGGTCAGGGTACACTGACTAAATGCAAAATTATCTTTGATTCATGGTAAATTTGGGGCCAAACATTTACTGTCTCAACTCTAAAAGTAACCATGGGGCTTCCCTGGTGGTGCAGTGGTTGAGAATCTGCCTGCCAATTCAGGGGACACGGGTTCGAGCCCTGGTCTGGGAAGATCCCACATGCCGCGGAGCAGCTGGGCCCGTGAGCAACAGCTACTGAGCCTGCGCGTCTGGAGACTGTGCTCTGCAACAAGAGAGGCCGTGATAGTGAGAGGCCCGTGCACCGCGATGAAGAGTGGTCCCCGCTCGCTGCAACTAGAGGAAGCCCTCGCACGGAAATGAAGACCCAACAGCCAAAAAAATATATATATATATAAAATAAAATAAAAGTAACCATGAATGATTTTTCTTCTCTTTCTTTTCAAGGAGAGAACACTATAACAGCACTGCAGGATGGTTATCAGCTCACAGCTGCATTGCTTATCTGTTCTCATCCTAATGACCTTTAAGAATGATTTCATGTAGCGAATGTTCTTTGTCCTTATGGTATGTTGTTTCTATTAACTCTTGTCATTGGGTCTGTGGCTTAGTAGGATCAAGCCAGTTGATTAAATCCACAGAAATCTCTTGAAGATGAAGGGCAGGGTGGAAAGAAGGGGTCACTTGGGGTTTGGTGCTGGACTTGGCCTCAGCAGTTTACAGGGACCAGGCGCTGTGTGAGGTTCTGTGCTAGGTTCTTTCTGGCAGTATTGAATGTGCAGTATTGAATAAGAAAGGGAACGAAATTGATATTGATGGAACACCTATTACATGCCAGGTATTATACTAGTTATATCACTAATCTCTGTAGTTTAAGTGGGAGAGGTATCTAATGATGGAGAAATGGAAGCTCAGGAAGAGCTGCCACCTTCCTGGGTTGCTCTGCTAAGACATGGCAGAGCTGGATCTTGAATTCAGCTTCCTTTGCTTCCAAACCTGGGCTTCTTCCGTAACACAGTACTGCCTGGACTTGGAGGCCAAGACAGCTGGAGACCAAACTGCAACAAAGGTGCAGGGGCTATGGCCAAATACGTGACTACTGAGGGGTCTGCTTTAACATTTTGTCGAGTGATATGGGGAAGGGTTATTGATAGCAATTGGGAGGTGACACGTGTGTGATCCTGTTTTCTCATTGCCTCCCCCAAACAAAAACAAATAAAAAAATGATCAACAGTGCATTTTTATCCATGTGAAATCCGGTTATTTACAGTGCCTGCAGTTCCTCCAGGGTGCCATTGTGTCTCTGCCTCCGGGCCTTTGTGTTTTCCATTTTCTTTGCATAGAACACGCCCTTCCCCACCCTTTTTCACCTGGTGAACCACCAGTGTACCTTGCACACGGAGTCTAAGCACCCCCTCCTTAGCGACCCCTCCCTGGCCGCTTCTCACCTCCAGCTCTGGGAGAGCTCATCCCTCCCTCTGTTGTGCCATGGCTCTGCACCCGGGGCTTACTATGTTTAGCTCTTACTTGTCTGCATGTCACTGGAGTGTAACTCCCTGAGGGCAGGGCCATGACTTACCCACCTTGGAAACAACAGAGCTTGGCGTGGCACTTGGCAGATGTTTGAGTGAGCGGGTGGGTCTCATAAGCCAGCAGCGGGAATGCAAAGATGGGCCTTGTTTCATGTTTCATTGCATCATTTTCAGAGTGAAATGAGGAGAAGTAATTCAGATGATGCCTGTGAGCCTCTGGTCCCTAAGCTTTGAGGGTTCAGTGAGAAGGTGCGCAGAAAGCCCCGAGGCGGTGCAGACGCAGGTTCCAGCCCCTTCACCCAGTCCACAGGGGTGGCCATCACCGTTTGCCTTATCAGAAAGTGTCTAGAAATGATAGGAAGCATTTGGCTGTCTTGTTATTTTTTCTAAATTTTATATAAATTGATTGCACTCCAAACAGTTGTTTTCATTTTTGGCTTAACTATTGAAGATAATCTCTTTCGCCTAGTCATTGTTTATGCACAGTCTTGTTTGTGCCACGTTTTTTGGCAGTGTTAAGTGTTTGGACTGAAAGATCCTATTTAAGACTCCAGGACTGGTGGACTTCGGGTCCATATAACATTACACTTATGTGGAAAGGGTTTTTCTGTTATTATCATTTGTTTTTGCCTAGTTAAGCAAGCCCTCGAAGTGAATGGCTCTGACCTGATGGGTATTGCGATACTGCAGTGTGGTTCTGCATTCCCTTCTGGGTTTTTTGTTTTTGTTTTGTTTTGGGGTTTTTTTTGCTGTACGCGGACCTCTCACTGCCGTGGCCTCTCCCGCTGCGGAGCACAGGCTCTGGACACGCAGGCCCAGCGGCCATGGCCCACGGGCCCAGCCGCTCCGCGGCATGTGGGATCCTCCCGGACCGGGGCACGAACCCGTGTCCCCTGCATCGGCAGGCGGACTCCCAACCACCGCGCCACCAGGGAAGCCCCCTTTCTGGGTTTTTTATTGGGACAGCCTCGAAGCCAGACAGAGCCCTGAGACAGAAGCATGTCTATCCTTTGAATTGTCCTTAGTTATTAAGGCCCAGGAAGGCAGGGCAAATGACAACATTTCTTGGGGTCTAGAAGTGAGATTCCCCAACAAAGTCCCCAAAGAGATATGTACAAAGAAACTTTATTTTGAAGGCATCTAAAGTCACTTTGTTCAGAAACATGAAAATGGCCATTTAATTTGCCCATTCAAAAAAGAGAGGGGAGGTTGGACTGTAAGTCAGACCCCAGTGTTCTGGTCCTGCTACTCCATGAACTGTCAGTGCGATGTTGGGCTTAATTTCTCTGGACCCCCGGTTATCCATCCGTGAATTTAAGGATGTTGGGTCTCTGAAGGTTCTTTTAGACTCTGAACTTCTGGGGTTTTAACATGTAGCCTAGCCTTTTGAGTTAAGATCTCCAGTTGAGTTTTATGCTTTTGATGCTGTGCTCCACAGGTGAGGTGGAGGGCAGCCGACTTTCAGGAAGCCGAGAGGGGCTTCTTATTAAGGCTGGCGCCTGTGGGCCGGTAGAGGGATAGAGAGGGGTTTGTGCTGCTATGCTGGTCAGATTGCTGCATGTCTGCAGTGGTGCTCTCCCTGTCTGGATTTTGAGCCTCTCTGTTCTAACCATGACAGGTCCATCCAGCATTTTGTCATGGTCGCTCTGCTCTTCAGGAACCCACAGTGATCCTCAGTGTCTTCCACTTCACACTGGCTCTCAAGGCCCTAATGGTTTGGTCCTTCTAACCATCCAGCCCGTGTTAGGATTCTCCAGAGAAATAGAACCAATAGGAGATACTCATACATATTTCATATATATATTTATGTATGAAGAGATTTATTATAAGGAATTGGCTCCCATGATTATGGAGGGTGAGAAGTCCCCCAGTCTGCCATCTGCAAGCGAGACCCAGGAGAGCTGGTGGAGTGATTGTCTGAGTCTGAAGGCCCGAGAACCAGAGGAGTCAATGGGAGGCTGAGGGCGGGGGAAGGAGAGATGAGATATCCCAACTCAAATAATGATACAGGAAAACAGGTGAATTCTTCCTTGCTCCACCTTTTGTTCTATTCAAGCTCTGAATGGATTGGATAGTGCCCACCCACATTGAGCAGGGCCATCTCCTCCACTGAGTCCACTGATCCAAATGCTAATCTCATCTAGAAACACCTCCCAGAAATCAAGTTTCACCTCAAGTTGACATGTGAAGTAAGCCATCACACAGCCTCACATGTTTTACTTTATTCACACTCGTCTCTTGACTTGCCCCAAGTATGCCATGCATATTTCAGCTCTACCCACCACCCGTCCCTCCCATCAGGAAGCTTGCACAAGCCTCTTAGATAGCCTCATCCACCAGAGGGCAGACACAATCACAGAGAGATAGACAAAATGAAAAGGCAGAGGATTAGGTCCCAGATGAAGGAACAAGGTAAAGCCCCAGAAAAACAACTAAATGAAGTGGAGATAGGCAACCTTCCAGAAAAAGAATGCAGAATAATGATAGTGAAGGTGATCCAGGACCTTGGAAAAAGAATGGAGGCAAAAATCGAGAAGATCCAAGAAATGTTTAACAAACACCTAGAAGAATTAACAAACCAACAGAGATGAACAATGCAATAAGTGAAATGAAAAATACACTAGAAGGAATCAGCAGAATAACTGAGGCAGAAGAATGGGTAAGTGACCTGGAAGATAGAATGGTGGCAATCACTGCCGTGGGTCACACATGAATAGCCAAAACTATGAGGCTATATCTGTGTTTTTCTTCTTTAACCTCAAATTAATTGTATGCTTTTTCAGGATCAAATTATGTCTATTTTTCATGTACTTTTGTGTGTCCCAGGCGATGCTTTGCACATAGTATTCATAAATATTTGGATTAAATGAATTAAACAAAATTGAATATGAAATTATATGGTTTCTGAATGGTAAGAACTATTATAGTTCAGGAGAAGGAAAGGGGTGTGAACTAGAATAGTTGGAATGGGAAAGTTGTTGTCAGTCACTTAACCAGTTGTATATACTAGTTCTAAGACCAATGTGTAATCAGCCGTGCACATCTCCTTTATTTATCCAAACTTGCTTACAAATATTTCTTTGTATCTGCCATGTGCCAGGCATTGAACTAGGTATTGGGCAGCAGGGATGAGTAAGACAGACAAAGGCCTCTGTCCTCATGAATCTTACAAATGATTGACAAAATAGAGCTTCAGGAGTCCTAGGTGCTGTGAAGGAAAGAGCAGGGAGGGGATAGAGACCGTGGTGTGAGGACAGGGTAGGCCCTTCTGGATGGGCAACTCAGCGAAGGGCTCTGAAAAGCTGACATGTGAGCAGGGATAAACGAGGGGACAGACGAAATCTCATCAAGGTTTGGGAGAAGAGCATTCCACACAGAGGCAAATGCAGGGGTTCTGAAAATCCTCAGATGTTAGCTTAGTCCAGGGTAGCTGGTCATAGTGGAAGCGAGAGAGGTAACAGGTAAACAGGTAACAGGCATGATGGAGTAAGCACAGTCGATTGTGGGAAGGATGGAGAAGAAGCAGGAGACCCGTTAGGGGTCAGTTATGGTTGTCCATTCAGGAGATGCTGGTTTGGTCTTAAGGTGGTAGCATTGGAAGTGGGGAGAGGTGGTTAGCCTCTGAATATGTTGTGAAGATAACCAGCTGGATTTGCTGATGGATGGCAGTGAGAAGGAAAGAGGAATGAAGTTTGATTTCTAGTTTTTGGCTGCAGCAACTGTATGCATGGTGGCAACATTCACTGAGAATAGAAAAACTGGGAAGGAGTGTATCTGGGGGCAAAGTAAAACGTTCAGTTTTGGTTATGTTATGTTCAGGATGCTCATTAGACATTGAGTGAACAGGTAAGTAGGCTGTTGCATGTGGGAGAAGTCTGGAGCTCAAAGGAAGCCTCATGAACTGCACTCACTAGAGAACAGGTGATATTCTGGGTCGGAGACCAGGTAAGATCACCAGGAGAGCTAGTACAGGTGGAATGGGAGAGTGCCAAGGACTGAGCGCTGGGGTTGAGACTTGGAGAAGATCAGGAGGGGAAATAAAGTTGAAGGGAAACTAGGAGAGCCTGTTGTGCTGGAAGCCACGTGAAGAAAACATTTCAAGGAGAAGAGATCCACTGTGCCAGCATCGCTGAAAGCATTTATGCTGTGAGCAGTAGAAAGCCAGTTGTAATTCCAGGACCTGGTAGCCACCATTCTGTTTATACCACAGGAATTTACCACGTCTTTCTGAAAGTGTTCTTAGGAATGGGTAGGAATTGTGACAGTTGATGTCTTCTGAATTATGGATTATGCCAATGTTTCATCTTTTAAAATCTATTTCCTGTTTATTTGCTTGCAAATAACCCTTATATACAAAAAGATGTAAAAAATGAAAGCTATTTCCAGTTATTTTATTGGTATTCCCTAGTTTGTATCTGGAGATTCTCATATGTTATCAGCGCAAGGTGGTACTTGGGGACCTTATAATAAGTAGAGATTTCACAGAAGCAGACAGGGAATTATGCACATGGAAAATGGAATCTTCCTCTGGAAAAATGGGAGATTTTTTGTTAGAAGGACAATTCCAGTGGGAATGGCTTGTTTTGCCATGGCTGCCGCCGGTTCTGTCCTTCCTGGGTCCTCCTACCGTCACCGCTGACGTTCCCTCCAGTCTTTCTCTCTCTCTGGGCTCTACAGGGGCTGACTGCCGGCACACGGTGGGATGAGTGGAGGTCCTAGTGAGTGACCCTTTACCAGGACAGATTTCTGATACAGACTTCACCAAAATTTGTCTCAGACTCTTTTTTTTTTTTTTTTTTTTTTTGCGGTATGCGGGCCTCTCACTGTTGTGACCTCTCCAGCTGCGGAGCACAGGCTCCGGACATGCAGGCTCAGCGGCCATGGCTCACGGACCCAGCCGCTCCGTGGCATGTGGGATCTTCCCTTACCGGGGCACGAACCCGTATCCCCTGCATTGGCAGGCAGACTCTCAACCACTGCGCCACCAGCGAAGCCCCGTCAGACTCTTTTTTGTTACCTCTAATCTTGCCTGCCTGTAACTAGGCATTTTGGTCTTTTCCTTAATCTTTTAGAAAATCCTCAGATAATTTTGCTTTGCATGCCTGTTCTTATATCACTTTCCTTTTTCAAAGCCTTGCCTTTTCTTTGGGCTACCCCAAATTCTATAACCTGCCCCAAAGATAGTAGTATGTTCTCTGAGAGTTTCTGGAAAGAAATGGGAGACATAGACCATCTCTGGGAATAACCAAGACGGCGCCAACACCAGCGTTCCCAGTTTTCTTTCTTTGTCACTTTCGGGCGCCAGCAGGTAAGGAAGAGCATTTCTTTTAGTCTTCAAATGTGATGGTTGCTTATTAAAATGGCAGCATGAACTTAGTCACAAGAGTGAGGACAGTGACAAGACGAATTGTGGAGTTCCACACCATCATGATTTAGACTTGATTTCCTTGGCAGTGTGTCTCTGTTTGCCTTTCCCTGCACATAACAAGCCAGTCCCATATTTATTGTCTTACCAAGACTTGAATTATTTTTTTCCAAAAATCAATTTTTAGACTTTGTTTCCTTACTAATTGTTTTAAAAATCCAAAAAAATCTTAAAAGGTAGAGCAAATGTATTTTAGCATCAATTCATTTATTCTATATTTTTTCCTAAACAGTGGTCATTCAAACCAATATAACCCAAGATGTTTCTCTCATTCTCTATTTTTTCCTTAGAAAACTGCCTTATAAAAAAAAAAAAGAAAACTGCCTTATAAATGGTTTAGGCAGGGTCTGAATCATAAATGGTTACATATGTGCATGCATACACATATGCATAATGCATACACACTTGCGCATGCAATGCATGTGTGCATACATACATGTAGACACATACTTCTTTGTTTCCTGTGCTTGATGAGAAATTAAGTTGAGAAGTTGTCCTTTTGTTTTAGGTGAAGACTATTGTGTTACGGTCTATGAAGTAGAATGTTTACTTTCTTCAGTTTAGCACTTTAAAGATAAAATTCTATATATATATATTTTTTAATAAATTTATTTTTGGCTGTGTTGGATCTTCATTGCTGCGTGCGGGCTTTCTCTAGTTGCGGCGAGCGGGGGCTCCTCTTCATTGCGGTGTGCGGGGGCTTCTCATTGCAGTGGCTTCTCTTGTTGCAGAGCACGGGCTCTAGGCACGCAGGCTTCAGTAGTTGTGGTGCGTGGGCTCAGTAGTTGTGGCGCGCGGGCTCTAGAGCGCAGGCTCAGTAGTTGTGGCGCACAGTCTTAGCTGCTCCGCGGCATGTGGGATCTTCCTGGAACAGGGCTCGAACCCATGTCCCCTGCATTGGAAGGCGGATTCTTAACCACTGCTCCACCAAGGAAGTCCCAAAATTCTATATTTTTAAAACTTGTATAATTTTCTGATTGTTTACAAAAGGCCAATCTATGTTTTTGTTTTTTGTGGGGTTTTTTTGCGGTACACGGGCCTCTCACTGCTGTGGCCTCTCCCGTTGCAGAGCACAGGCTCCAGACGCGCAGGCTCAGCGGCCACGGCTCACGGGCCCAGCCGCTCTGCGGCATGTGGGATCTTCCCGGACCGGGGCATGAACCCGTGTCCCCTGCATCGGCAGGTGGATTCTCAACCACTGTGCCACCAGGGAAGCCCCAATCTATGTTTTTAACCTCATTTGAAATTTTCCTTTGAAGATAGGCTGTAACTGGAAAATAATGATTTAATTTGGGAGACTTGTCTATGGTCACATATCTTTAACAGGACCCAAAAGTTAAGGAACTCATGAATGAAGCCACCCACACAGAAGAAACAACAATCTGTGAATTTGCATAATTTGTGGGTGCTGCATAAGTTAGTCATTTTGTGTGTCCCTGTCAGGCTGTGCCTAAGAATAAACAGACTGTTCGAGAACTAACAAGACACATTTGTCATTGCCACGGCCTTGGAGATGCATCAGGAAGCTTCAGGCTGGCTTTCAGAGTGAGCCAGTCAACAGCCTGTACCTCCAGGGCGGCTTCCCATGTTTAAGTGGACTCATATCCTGTGCCCCAGTGGAAGGCTTTTAAATAAGCGTGGAGATGCGTTCAAGATGTAGATTGGGTAAAGACTGAGAAAACCTTTTTGAGATTTTGAGAGCTTTATGGAAAAGCAAAGAGGACATTCCCAAAGGATGAAAAATGAGTGCCTAATGGTTTTATTGTCATGTGAATAACCGGGAAATAAATGTCTTACTATTGGAGAAAGTTTGTCTGCACTTTCAAGTAGGAAATTGAATACAAAGGAATCGTTTTCACCCAGGTTATGAATGGTTTATATTGCCACATTGTCATCTGTGGCTTCTGGAGTAGCCTGTTTGGTTAGGTAAACTGGCTACTTCCTTTTAACTCATTTGCCTGGAAAACATACTCATTTTTCTGTCTGTCCTTCAAACAGCACCCGGGTGGGGAAGAAGTCTTAAGGGAACAAGCTGGAGGTGATGCTACTGAAAACTTTGAGGATGTCGGACACTCTACAGATGCTCGAGAATTGTCCAAAACGTTTATCATTGGAGAACTGCATCCAGTAAGCACCTTTTGGGGGCCTTGTTTCTCTTTAAGGCTGTGGGTTGACCTTACTCGAATCTGTAGACTTGCATATTACAAAATTTAAAAAGGAAAAAAGCAAAAAACAGTTCCTCCTGACTTTAGAAATAAATTGACCAGAAATTTCTTTGTATTCCCCTGGTTGCACTTTTCACCAGCACTTAGAATCCTCTCACTCCAGGGTCACGTCCTGGGGACGGTGTGTCTCAGACTCTGAAGTTTCCCTGAGCAGCAGATTTTAGAAGGTGGGGGTAGTGACCCAGAGTAGGGTTATTTTGTCTTTCTTTCTTCTTTGACCAGAATATTTTTCTTAAGAAACTCCTTTCTACTTTCATTAGTTTGAGGATATTTAAATTCTAAAAAATGATTTAGAAATTAAAAAAAAATCAGCTATGTTCAATGAATAAACTCTGCCTTCTGTAAAACCCACACATGGTCCTCAACCTTGTCACTCTACCTGAGGCCTTTGAGAACATCATCTTTGGTGGCAATCCATGGACTGATTTTGCAGAAACGTAGGCTTGTTTTGGCTTTTATGTAAACCCAGGGCTGTAATAGGAATTTAGGCCCTTCTGCAGCATTTTAAAATGTACATTTATAACTTCACTCATCTGTCAACCAAAGTTATCAGGAATATAGCTGCAAACTTGGAGATGTGCAAACTTGGAATCTGGAGCAGACAGGTAGATCCCTCTCACCTCTAGAGAGAGCCTGGACCTCTCCTCCAAGCCAGTGCCTTCCTTTCTCCTCCCCCAGCTCTGGGCACGTCACCAGTGGCCAACCTGAAGGGGTGGAGGTGCTCCTAGAAGCGGGCTCCAACAAGGAAAAAACATAGCAAATAGCCTCAACCCCACTGAGCACACCTAGAAACCATATGAAAAACAGCCATACAAAAAGTTCTGTTGCATCTGATTGATGCTTCTTGTAGTGACTGTGAATAAAGGAAAGGTTGAAGTAGGCTCTTTGGGGAAGGCTGAAGGTAGGAAATCTATTTTAGAGCAGTTTCCGTCGAGTGAGACGTGGTTTTTTTGGTGGTGGGAGATGGTACTTTGAGAAAGGAAGCTTCATTTATCAGGAAGGTTTATTCATCCACATATTTTCATCTTTATCTTCATATGTCACCAAAGCGAAATAGTTGTATGGTAATTGGAAAGGCCTTCCCTTAAAATGTTCCATCCTGTCCTTATTCTTTCCATTCCAAAGCTTGTGAGGGTAGAGCAGGGGGGATTTCAGGCTGTGACTGCAGCATTTCTGCCTCACCTGTGATCACCCTTTAGGGAGTAGATTATAACCCTATAATTGGGAGACTGCAGGAATTCACTGAGGATACCACACAAATTACACACACACACACACACACACACACACACACACACACACACACACACACACACACACACACACACACACACACACACCCAACCCCTCCCACACC
>NW_020174135.1:4301131-4765417 GCF_003031525.2 Neophocaena asiaeorientalis asiaeorientalis
AAAGTGAACTTCTGAGGATAGAAGAGAAGAATCTAAGTAGGTCTAAGCTGCTCCCTGAATTACAGATCATAAATATATATACAGATCAGCATATAAATATGACTATCATGCTATTTTAAACTTTGGAACGCTAGATCGAAATAAATCTAGGCACTTAATCTGCTATTAATTTTTGCAGTCAGATGGATCAAACTGTATTTGATAACCTAGATGGAACCTAAAATGCTAATTACTGAATAATAATTTTTTTTTTTAATCTCAGTAAAAGCGAGTACTTTGGAAATGGTAGTTTTACAGATGTTTTTCCTTTCATAATGGACCTTACTTTTTTTTTTCTTAATTGCAGGATGACAGGTCAAAGATAACCAAGCCTTCGGTAAGTGTGACCATCTCCAGTATCTCAGCTATAGTTATCTGCATTGTATTTCATACCTGTCAGACTGGAGGGCATTTATTTACCTGAGGCCAGCAGAGGTCTTTCTAGGTTAGATAAATATGTACCCTGTTGTCTCAGCAAAATTTTTTGTTTGTTTAGGCCGCTCAGTATATTTCATTAGGATAGCTTGTGTATTCTCGTCACAAGACTCTCAATACTTAAAATAACTTTTTCACCATAATTATCAACAGATACCTTTTGAAGAGCTACTTTTTATAAGTGGCATTGTGCTTCTGATCTGAGAGATTTGACATAAGCCTTTTTTTCAGAGAACTTAAAATCTGAGCAGAGGTCTTAATACTTAAACCTTTAAGGACACTACCTATGTCTTCTTCATCTTCACGTCTCTGGGACATAGTAGGTGTTCAGTAAATATTTGTTGGTTGAATTTAATGCTAATTAAAGCACTTTTTGATGTATTTTTCCTTAAGGAAGGAAAATAATTCTAGTAGTGCTACTTTTATGCCCTGGTTCACTAGCCCTTCTCTCTGAACTGATCACCTCACTTAGATGACTTAGTACCTTTTTTGAGGCTCCTTTTTGGACTGTTGAAATTCTGTGATACATGAAGTTTTTTGCTTTTTCTCTAAAGTCTGTCAGGGAAAAAGTGTAATTTTTCCCATTAGGTGTTCAGTATGTTAGTAAGCTTGGTGCATATCATTCAGCTGTAGTAAAACAAGAATTTGCTAAGGATTGTTACCTGAACTTGGAGCTAATGTAGGTCCAACCATGTCCTGAACCACGATTCCTACCAGCAGAAAGCAAGCACCAATTAGAGCTAAGATCTCCTACATAACTGTTTTACTTCTGAGAGACAGACTCTTCCTTTAGAACATATGTGACTTTGCTGACTTTAGAGCAGAACTGGAGGAATATGGGACAGAAACTTGCTATTTTTCTTAGAGGCCATAAGCAGACACAGTGAAAGAAAATACATGACCACTTTCCTAGATTTATCTTTTCTGTGCTTCTAGTTTATCAGAAGAGAGTGTTCCTTGTTGGGTGTGTCTTATAATCATTCCATCTATCTCCAGTCTGATAAATGTACACTGTGGTCTGAATTTTTGAAATTTTGCCTGCTGAAGATATTCAAATTATGAAGGAAGCTGCACCAAAGATTATTAGCTTGAACCTGCCCAAAGGGAAACAGGTGAAGTTGCCAAGTTAAGATATTTGTAGACACAGAGACACATTTTTAAGTAAGCAAATCCAGATCTATCAATTTGACATGGACGATATCATTAGTGGCAATACCTACTGTTAGGATTTTGTGGTTGCAGTTTTCAAAACATTGCTATGTTAGTGAATTAATTTGGTTCTCATGATATCACGGGGGAATTCCTGGACCTTCTAGGGAAGGTGAAGGCAATGAAACTCAACCTTGTTCCAGGCTTTGACCTTGTTCAAGGTCACACACTGCAGAACCACTGCTAGCACCCACTTAAGGCTTGGCAGTTGCAAGTCCCTCATGCCTCCGTAGGCTCTAGCCTTCGCATCAAAGGCATCACTCCATCAGCAGTATTTTTAGGAAAGCCTTCCAGTGAAGAAATAGGCTAAGTGAGATGAAGTTATAAATGAGGTGACTTTGATTTGCAAAAGCTCAATGGGCTGTGCATGCTTTTATTGAGAGCTTATCATGTACTGATTTCATTGTTAACCTTTTCCTACTTGAAATTGAACCCCTCAAGGTCACGGAGTGAACAGGAGGCACAGCCTGTAATAAAGACCAGAGTATTTTTTTCCCTGTTCTGACAAATTTGTTAGTTACATACCAAAACCCAACTGTGGCCCAAGTGCTAATTCAAACTTGCCTTAACTCTTAAGCATCCCTGGGTTAAGAGCCTAACAGATAATAAGCAATCAAAAATGCATATTGTCTTTTACAGTTCAGCTCTTTAGAGGATCATTGTTGTTGCTGGTGGTGACGTTGCACTAGTAGTGGAAGGCAAGCCAGCCAAGTTTCCATGCCGAGTTGTCAGCATGTTTGGTGAAATGCATGTGCTCGGTATAACAAAATAACAGATCCGTGTTTGCCTTCTGTTTACTATTTCAGGCTTAGCTGTCTAGTGTGACAATAACATTTTACCTTAAATGAACTGTTGTATTTGTTTCAGAACTGATTATGTCTTTCTTTATATGTCTCTAATAGCTAAATAATATGTTCTCATTGTCCAGTTACTTCTAGCAATCCTTATTAATTTTACTCATCTATGCAAAATTTGAAACCTAATCTTGCAGTAGTTATGGATACATTTTGTAGTCTCTAAGATTTAATATTGCTTAAAAAGATAATAACTGTGAAGTTTTCTTTTAAATGACTATTTTTTTCCCTCCTCCTGTGTCAGGAATCTTAAAGGCCATGTTACCAGGTTGGTGGGTCTCACAACTGCTTTGCTTGCTCTTCCTGGAAGGTTTCTGCCTTTCCACGGGAATGTCTTTAACTCGCCTTGCTGTGTGTAGCTTTGCCTCACTGCAAATCGCTGATTGTTTTGCTAATGGTTTTTTACCTTGTGTTTTGGGAAACTACAGAGATAGAACTCTGTGAAGCTGCCTTATTTCTGGCTACCTTTCTTTGAGGCACTAATACTTTTGCTGGTGTGGCACTTCAAAAGAATGCTTCTTAACAAGTTTTTAAGCCCGAAAAAGCTTACATTTCATTAGGCCTTAGTTACCCCACTGTTTGGGGAAGTATGCATCTTCCTAGAGCCATCCATAGTTCATTTTCATGGTACTGACAGGAAGGACCCCACTCAGAAAGTGCTGGAAAGTGATACAGGCTGTAACTGAAAGACCGTGGCATTTGAAGGTTTCTTGGTGGGTGACAGTGTGAAGTCAGCCTGTGACGCCTCCAGTGTCTTTTTAGAGCCTTCTTGACAGAGTTAAAGAAGGCCAGGAAAGGTGGTCCAGACTGTTATAATTTAAGTGATACTTCTTATTTTTTCATTTTGGTTGACATGTCTTTTTATATAATCTGGGTACACTTTTACTTCATATGAGATTTGATGAAATAACTGATGTTTTTATTGAACATTTCATTCATGCATTTGAAAAATGAAACAAAGATAATGAAACTTTAAAGATAATGATAGGTTCTGTATATGTATAAATGATACCTGTGTTTGGTTTCTATGTTCAAGTATTTAGATGTGCAGAATACTTTAGGTAGCCTATTAATTTTTAACATTTTCTTTCAAATTATCTAATTTTTTTTCTTCTGAAAAAATGGTGAAATTAGGTATTCAGGTGAGAAGTTTATGATATAATTTTCCCTTTCAACTGTTTTTGAAGAATGCACTGAATAAGAAGAATGAATTGAATAAACTATTGTGATCTTGTTTTTTTTTTTTTGTGGTACGCGGGACTCTCACTGCTGTAGCCTCTCCCGTTGCGGAGCACAGGCTCCGGACGCGCAGGGTCAGCGGCCATGGCTCATGGGCCCAGCCGCTCCGTGGCATGTGGGATCTTCCCGGACCGGGGCACGAACCTGTGTCCCCTGCATCGGCAGGCGGACTCTCAACCACTGCGCCACCCGGGAAGCCCTGTGATCTTGTTTTAAAACAGGTTTTAGTCAATTGAATAAATGTTTAGATGTTCCCCTTAACTTACTTTACTTTTTCTCTTGTGTTTCAGGAAACTCTTATTACTACTATTAATTCTAATTCCAGGTACGTGGTAGTTTTCTTTAAAAGCATTATTGTGATCAGAAGGCTCCTAAAATCAGAGTTGGACTGGGGGCCTCTCCCCTCATTCGAGGTGCCTCTGTTGCTCCGGCTCCCGCCGTGTGCCTCTCAGTGGACAGGCCAGGGGTCATCTCCACTTAGCACCCAGACTACCCAGGGCCTTCCCTCCTCAACTGTCTGACAGCTCCGACCGTGGACACTTTAGAGCGACCCCAGATCTCACCCTCCAGCTGCATCTACCTTAAGGAGCAGAACAAATGTAGTCTCCTGTTCCCCCGTGGCAGTCCTGTGACCTGGGCAATCTTTTAATTTCCAGGCGGACATTCCTCATTTCCTTCCTTATTTGATATGTGGTCAGTTTCTTAAATTGTCATGATTATACCTCCCTAAGCATGGCTCAGTTTTCCCTTGTCCCTTTTTTAGGTTGGTCTTAAAATCGAATGCAGTAATCCAGTGTAGCATGAATCACTTGTTCTAAGGACTAGATTGCTTTATTATAGTTTAAGATCATAATGACATTTTTGGCAGCTCTACCATCCTGACTTGTTTAATTGCCATTATATACATTTTTGGGGACTCAAGCTCAAAGCTACACAGTCCTGCTTATTAATTTCACCCTGTCAAATTTTGCTGCCCCAGGCTGTCAGTGTTCTGGTACATTCCCTGCAGTATTTCCTTATTTCCTCTTGCTTTCCCCTGAAATGTCAGTCTCCTTCTAAATGGAAACTGAAAACCTACTAAATTACACTTATAATCCTTTTGCAATTTAAATCTTTATTTTGAACTTGATCTTTGAATGGGTTGATATGTGAAGAATATTAAAGGGTAGAAAGTTTATGACAGAAAATATATGTATACGTAGCTGTTACCGGCTCTTTATTCAGATTCTGAAACCTATACATTAATTTCTGTTTTCTAAGAAATTATAGGTTCAAATCTGTATTGAAGCTCTTCCTAACCCTGCCCCTGATATCATCTGTCATTTATAGTAGATCAAAAATTCTATGCATCAGGACCGAACAATGTGTAAATTAGGGATTTTTGTGAATTTTCACCACAAATTAAGTAATTTGGGCATGTTGTTTATTAACACGTTAAACCTACTACACACATGTAAAGAGTAGATTTTCAAAGCAAAATCACAGAATGTTGAGCTGTGGTGCTAGTAGCAACCGTAGTGATCCCATGCTTCAAACTCCTTAACTTTATGCTCCGGGGACGTGATTTGCCCTTGGCTATAGAGCTTGCTGCTGGCTCTCTTGAAATGAGAACCTTGGTCTTCTGGTTCTCAGTTCAGTGCCATTTTCAATTCTTCACTTACGGATGTAACTAGAATAAAACCTGCTAGGACTATTCACTTTCGTGAACTTGTGATATGTAACCCAGAGTTGATGTCTTTTTGATAAGTCACTAGTTCTAGGTGGCATCTGTTGGGGAAGTGATTCATAGCTCTTTGTATAAGTACATAGAAACAGATCTAAATGGAACTGGGAGGACATTAGTTTTCTTACAAGGCTGGAAGGACCGACCAGTTGCCAGCATACCAGGACATGTGTTGTACTCACGGCACGTTCGGCAATTCAGTTACCTTTTCACCCAAAAAAGTTAGAGAGGCAATAAAAACACGCCACGGTGACTTTCATGGCAAAGGGAAGGAGCACAGTTGTGAGTGCCCTCCTTCGAACACCATGCAAGCATCACTGCTGTTTCTTTCCAGCTGGTGGACCAATTGGGTGATCCCAGCCATCTCAGCACTGGTTGTAGCCCTGATGTATCACTTCTACACATCGGAACACTAAACACGTTCTCAGGAGCCAATGGAAGAAAAGACTGCTTTGGTCTGGGGAGAAAGAAGCCACTGTTAACTGCTTCAACGGACAGAACCCTGCACCTGAAAATGATTTGAATAGACCTGTTTTCCTTTCCTCCTGCATTAGACACAAAACAAACGAAAAGAACTGTCCTTTCTGCTCCTGAGTGTTTAGAGCATGCCTTTTTATCCATCAGCTTTGTTTTGATGTTCCACCACTATGTCATTTGCTTATTGTGGGCACAATCCTTTAAACCATACCACCATGTTTGGCTGTCTGATATGTAATTGTCTTTAATGTTTGGAATCTGATTATTTGGCGGTCATTTAATTTGCTAATCTTTCAGATCCAAGTTGTCTGTCTGATGTGAGCAGGGATATCCTTGGATCTCTTCTTGTGCTGCTTCATCTAATTGAATAATCAGGTATTGAATGTTTCCAATGTAGTTTTTTTATTTTTTAAAGGAAATTAAGGAAGGCCCAGAAATAACAGCTTAAAGATTTCTAATAATTGCTCCACTTGAACAATCATATAGGTGATAAAAAGAGAGAGTGGCCTGCAAGACCTAGAAAAGATGCCCCATGTTTTCTTTGATTAAAAACACCAGCAGCATCAGCAAAAGACTGTGAACCATGAGAGAACATTACCACTGTCCATTCTCTCAGCTTAAACATGTCATTCCGAAGAGATTCTCAGTTATACACGTTCTCAGGTTTTACAGACTCCTCCTTCAGAGGTGAAAACTGTTTACGTGCTCCTGTAAAGAAATGTTGATTCCCTAATTTGTAAAAACACACATTTGAAAGAGATTGTGGGACATTTGGAACCTGATTTTTGAAGAAATTTAGCTCTGGTGATGGGCCATGAAGAACTCTGGTGTGGACTGATTCAGTCATCCCGTCTTTGTTTATTATTCTCTGCCCAGTGCTTTTTTCTTTAAATGTCGAAACTTGAGAGCTGAATTTATAGACTCGAAGTACTTTGTAGTTAGCAATGATTGTCCATTGGCCTGCTCGCCGACTGACGAGCCATGGAGTTCTTCAGAAATAACTAAACACATTGGAAAGGAATGTGTTTAAATTACAGAGCAGAGATTTTTATAATCAACGACATGTATTAATTACCCTCTGCCTTTTGTGTCACTGGAAGTTAGAGCGAATGTAGGAGGGCAGTGGGGCAGCTGTCTCTATCACATGGGAAAATACCTTGCAGAGGAATCCTTTGTTTAGATTTTAATAAACATAAGCCTGGAACAAAATCATGCCTCTTGTAATGGACTTGAAGTGCCTGACACATCCCTCTGCGTTTTGATGCATCCACAGACGAGTCAGCAGGCTCTGCTGTAACATGCTCTCGTGACTGTGTAATCATGGATGGGTCAGTAGCTAAATAAAAATGACCGTGGGACCTTCACTCTGCTTTTTGGTGCTACCGTATCAAGGATATCCATGTCGAGTTCCACGGTTCTACCTCTAAGATAGGTGAGCAGTGGGTTCGCTGCTCCGGGCGTGGTTTTCAGCATCATTATGAAGGGTGTGTCTGGAAATAAACAGTATAACCAAAGGGATTAAGGCAAGAAATTAGTGCCCTGGTGAGCGTTTCTGCATCTGCCCTCTCCCACTCCCCCACCCCACCGCGCCATAGATAGGGGCTCTGCATGTTCCTGTGAAGCTTGGAATGAAATGACCACCAAGCTTGTACTCTTCTGCCTGGCCCACACGTGCAGTGAATGTTTGCACGTCCCCCATCTGGATCTCATAGAGAAAAGCTTGCTTTAAATTTGGATGAGATATTTGGTGTGTGAAATTTGAACAAAGGAAATCGTACAATAATTGCGATATTTACAGTTAAAAGCCATGTCCTGTCTGTGTGCAGAAATCTCTGTGAGTCTGGGTCGACCCAGCCTCCAGACTCCTTTCTGCTCTTCTCTGGCTGCATGTGTGTTCACTGTCACCTTATCTGGAGGCCCAGTTTGGTTTGGCTCCAGATCAGGGTGGGGAGCTCTGGTACTTGGGATAGTCCAGCATTGCTCTCATGGACCAGGGTCTACTCCTAGCTGTATCTGCTGGGAATTCTCCTATGAGTGAGTTAGTGCTTCAGTGTCTCGGGGCAAATCAGTGACCAAGCTCACACCAAGAGGAAAGAGAAATATGCTTTCTCTAGTTACTGTTGGCCTCAGTGGTAAGTCCTGTGCCATCGGCATTAGCAAAGACAAGCTTTCATATTGTCCCTGCTCTCAGCGCGCCTTACCAACTTCCTGGGAGGAGCAGGCATGGAAGAGAAGGCATAATGGTGGGGATCGTGCTGGACTTCTATGTCTGCTGTGTCCAGCTGCTCAAAGGCTGGGCAGGCTGGGGGAGGGGCAACAGGAGAGGAAGATGTTTATGCAGGAAGCTTGGCGTCAGCCTCAGAAACAGTAGAAAAAGATAACAAGGGATTCCCTTAGTGAGTGGGGGAGGAGGTTCATCTGGAGGCACATTTTGTAAAAGATCAACAGATGTTTGGGAATTTCATTGATCACGAAATCATTATGTAAGTTCTAAAACTAAATCACAGTCTTACGTGTTTTTTGACTGTCAAATGTGAACATTTCCATCAGGATAGAAAATGAAGCCCAAGTTGTAGGTGGGAATGATGCACCTGTCAGGGAAAGTCCTAAAAAATGGAGAAATAGGTAACCCTTGTATTTCTGCTTCTCTCTACTGTTCCCTCATGCCCGGGTATCTCTACCTAGTCACTCCTTTTTCCTACTAAGGCAGATGACGCAAAGAATCCCATAAGTCATGAAATTCTCTATGAACCAAACAAAGCCCATGTGAAGTTTGGAAGCAGAATTTCTTAAATAAAGGCTAGTTGTTTTAAGGAGGGTGGGTGGGCAGTGGGTCTTTCTGATCTCACGGGTGGTCTCTCCACATCTGGTGGTATTTGGCATCATCTCGAGGACCAAGCTGAAGTTGACTCAAGGTTTCAGGTTGGCCTTGAAACAGTTAATACTTCCAGGGGTGCGGCTGTGGGTTGACTCCACCTTCATCATTCCCTTTAAAGAAGAAAGAAGCAAGTGAAACAAATTTGCTTGTGTCTGCAGTGTAGGTCCTCCAGAAAAACGATGCAAAAGGTGCAATTGCAAAAATTTTACCTTCAACCCAAATTAATTTAAGAAACCATTAAAATGCATGTTGTCATTTTTAGATAAGAAAATTCTGTTTGTTTTAACATTCTTGGAGCCATGGGGGAATTCTAGAAATAACTGAACAATTAGAAGTTCTGGTAGATAGAATTTACCCGATACTTTTAAGTAACATTTATCTTGTGGTGAACATTCAACAACTTTGAAAACTCTTGTTTCATTGTCCTAATATTTTATTGATAAACTAAATTTATTTCACCTTTATGATTATGCTTGTCACGTCAATAACTCTTCAGGAAGAAGTCATTTGAGAATTGTCAGATGGAAATATTTAACACATAAATAATTGCATTACTTTCCCATTCGTTTTCTCAGTTAACCAGTTCAAGAACAACAAAAGATTCATAATTATCTTGGAAGAAAACATAGGCATAGTTCTTTATGATTTTGGAGTAGGCAGTGGTTTCTTAGATAATGATACCAGAAGCACGAACTACAAAAGAAGAAATAGATAAACTGAACTTCTTCAGAATTAACAACTTCTGTGTTTTAAAGGACCCCATCAAGCAAGTGAAAAGACAACACACAGAATGGGAGAAAATATTTGCATATCATATTTAATGAGGAACTTTTAAAGAACTCTTACAACTCAATAAAAAATAACCCATTTGAAAAATTGGCAAAAGATCTGATTGTACACTTCTCCAAAGAAGATGTTCAAAGCCAATGAGCACATAAATGATGTCCAACAGCATTAGTCATTAGGAAATGAAAGTCAAAACCACAATGAGATAGCACTTCACACCCACTAAGAAGGCCATAATACAAAAATCTGGTGATAGCAAGTGTTGACAAAGATGTGGAGAGATTGGAACCCTTGTGCATTGCTGGTGGGAATGTAAAATGGTACAGCCGCTGTGGAAAACATGGCAGTTCCTTAAAAAAACATTCCTATGATAAACCATAATGGAAAAGAGTATTTTTAAAATGTATACGTATAACTGAATCACTTTGCTGTACAGCAGAAATTAACACACCATTGTTAATCAACTATACTTCAATGAAAAAAAAAGTTAAGCATAGAGTTACCTATGACCCCAAAATTCGATATGCTCAAGAAAATTGAAAACAGGTACTGATACAAAAACCTGTGCATGAAAGTTCACAGCAGCAGCATTCATAATAGCCAAAAAGTGGAAACAGCCCGAGTATTTGTTCATCAACAGATGAATGGATAAAAGATGTGTTATATTCATGCAGTGTTGAATTATTTGAGAACAAAAAGTACTATGCGTGATACAACATGGATGAACCTTGGAAACGTATGCAAAGTGAAAGTGTTACCGAACCCAGGTCCAGTTGCTCAAGGCTCGGAAGCCAATTCTTGAGAGACAAGTATTGGTAGGAAAGGAAAGGTTGCTTTATTTCGGAGGCCGGCATCCCGGGGAGAGGGTGGACTCCTGTCGGAGAACCAACTCCGGATGGCTGCTCAGGGGACAGGGACTTTTAAAGGGGAGTTTCAGGGGGAGGGAGGGAGCAGAACAGCACAGTCTGTTCCAACAGTCATCTTGAAACCAGTAATGTGGTGGTCTGGTCAGCATCACCTTGGCTGTTTTAAGTACAGTTAATTTTTAGTTCCAGGGTTTGTTCCTATTTCTTTGAGGCCAGTTCTCGTAATTGTGGCAGCTTACGTCATGGCTTCAGTTTGGTCATCATGTAGTCATCCTCCCCCTGGTGGGGGGCTTCAATATCTGGAAAACAGCTCACAGGAGATGGCTCAGAATATTATCCGCAGCCCTTAAGGAGGAACTAAAGGTCCTTGACTGTGCTTAAGGATTAGACTATTGTTGTCTGGTCTCCTTTCACTGTTTTCCTTTGTTTCTGCATTTTCTTCTCTGATTAAACTTATTCTTTGGCTAAAGTTTTTCCACAGACAAAAGGCAGGCTGAGGACATGGTTGGGGGACAAGGACCATAGGGTCCTGCTCTGTTTAGAAAGTAGTCCCAAAAGGCCACATATCGTATGATTCCATTTATATGAAATGCTCAGAGTAGGCAGTGGTTGCCTGGGGTTGGGGAGAAATGGGGAGTGACTGCTAATGTGTATGGGGTTTCTTTTGGTGGTGATGAAAATGTTCTAAAGTTGATTATGGTGATGGTTGCCCATATCCGTGAATGTACTAAAAAACATTGAATTGTATAATTTAAAATGGGCGACCTTGTATGGTGTGGGATTATAATATAGTTCAATAAAGCAGTTATTTAAAAAATTCAGCACAAAGTAAACATCCCCTACTCCCAAGAAATTGGTCTTCTCCTGTGTTCGTTGTCTTAGAAGCATCTGCCCAGTTCATGCCAGCAGTGGGAGTTCCTCACATCCCGCCCACCCACAGCATCACTTCCTGACGTCAGCACTCTGTTAAAAGTGGCCTCCTGTAAGATGTGGGATGTGAAGCTAGAGAAGGGACTCTTGCTTTTTTACTTTATATTTTGTCCTCTTATATATATTATTTGAATGAAAATGTTTGACTTTTGCAATTAAAAATAAGAAATAGCTCTAATGGTCTGTCTACTCTCTACCCAAATCTATCTCCCTTCTCCACCTGCAGTGTCACTGCCTTAGTTCAGGCCTTCAGCTCTTCTAAATTTTTGCTACAAATCCTCCCTGGCTTTTCCCATCTGGTTCTGTTATTTCTATTCCATGGTGTATCTTTTAAAGCTTGTCCAATTCCTGGGACATAGGAGGTGTCTATTTGTTAACTGAATAACTAAAAAATGACTGATATCCCTTAGCTGGTCTCCCACCTCACGTCTCTATTTCTAATCTCTTATTCCCATTATCGGATTATTTTTACTGAGACACCACTTTGATATCACTCTTGCCCAAAAGCCTTGGCGATAGCGCCAAGTCCAAGGCGGTGCTGAAGGCACTTGGCAAACTGCTCCTCAGCCTGGAAGGATATTGAGCTTTAAGAACTCCAGTTTTGTATATTGGAATACAGGTGCGTTTAGACTCCAGTAGTTTCTCAGAAGTGGCAAGAGGCGGAGAAAGATGTTATCTGATAAGCCCCTGATATTAGCATGTCGGATCCTGTTAGCTGGTGAGGCTAGGTTAGTACCTAGACCTTGGAGCCTGTCCAAAAATGGAGGGCGAGGGAGGGTGGAAGGTTATCAGTTGCAAACAGGAAGGAGGGCAAGGCTGGTTACACACCCAGAGGTCAGGAAAGTTCTATGCTCTTGGAGCTGAGTCTGATTAACTTCTGCTAGTTACTCTTTATCTCTGCCGAGCTGCAGTATCTCATGACTTCAGCAAACCTGCCCCAGACCTGAGCCTGTAGACTCTTCCAAGCTGGTAAAGTTTACTTGGCAGTAAGCCCAGCCCCTAAAAGCCTTCGTTTTAACTAAAACCTCTAGGCATTAGGGGCCCCAAGTGGCACTGTCCTCCTGGGAACATAGTGATTATTTCAGCATTCAAGACTTACCACTGAGGCCAACAGTAACTGGAGAAAGCATGTTTCTCTTTCCTCTTGGTGTGAGCTTGGTCACTGATTTGCCCCGAGACACTGAAGCACTAACTCACTCATAGGAGAATTCCCAGCAGATACAGCTAGGAGCATCTCTCAATGTTTTTGGCTAAAGTTTTCATATATATTAGAACAAAATCCTTTCAGGGAAATCATGGGGTTGATCATTGCCTTTATCTCCAATGCTCTTCACTGCTTGTTATTTTTCAAAATCATCTCTCCTGGGCATTATGCCCCTCCCTGGTTGGTTCTCTACTTTTCAAGTTCAAACTGGATTCCATAACCCTTTCATTTCTCTTCTCATGAACCTGTTCCCTCCAGAGCCGATGTGTGGCCCTTTTCACCTGTGCCCCTATTCTGTTTAAAGCTCTCACCCGCTGAGGGATTACAGAGGACCTATTCTTCCTCAGTTTGCTGAGTCACGCCAGGGGAAAAACACAACAGCTCTGATGCATTGCATCTTTATAAAAATTAATTCCATAATGCTCATAGGATTTCCTTTCTTCCCTTTATGATTTTGGGTTGCCTGTCTCCTCTTCCTATTTTTAGAATGTAGTCGAAGCCCCTTTAAGTGTATGCTTAGATGGTTGATTACTCAAAGTCGGGTAAAGTGGAACATCATCATTTTTTTTTAAGTTCATTCAAATGTTCATTCACTTGTCCAGTGCTTTTGTTTGAGAACAGGTCCATTACATTCAATTAAATATTGTCATTGCAATTATAGATACAGCTACGATAAGCAGACTGGGAACTAACGCAACTGATAAACCTACATGGTGTGTCATGGGCGTTGGTTAAGTATTTCAAAGGATGAGGAAAGAGACAATCTGGTGACTAGATTCAGTAGAGATAGGTTGACAGAGCTCCTACTATAATTTATACTGCTAAATCTAGCCTACTGATTCTCACCCATCTCAAGCTCAAATTGTAAATTTTCATTTATAACGTGTGTTGGTGTTATGTGCATCGTCATGGTCAGCCGCCATCCTGTGACAGCAGTAGTTACCTGTCAGTGGGAGAAAGCCAAAGGAAAGAGCTTTCTAGTAACTTCTGGCCCAGCTGAATAGCAATTAGGCTTACATGAGTGGCACTTGAAGTTTGGGGCAGCTGATTTCAACTTTAAAAAGCAGCTCCAGCGGTTGTTAAACTCCCAGAAATTACATGAAATGTCCTGTTCGTGTGCATGTTTTTCTGAGAAGGGGATTAGTAAGTTTTCTTAAATTCTTAAGGGGTCTTTTATTCCCCAAGGATCAAGGGCCACTCGTTACATAAGTGTAAGAATGAAGGAAAAAGTGTTCCTCTTCACTTCAAAACTGTTGCCTAAAATCCATCCCCCAACTATGCATTGAGCTCTTGTTATGAGCCAGAACCATCTGGGCCTGGGGACCCAGCCCTGACCAGGACGCCACAGTCCCCGCCCTCTGGAAGCTTCATTCTGGTGGGAGGTGTGCAAATAATGGGTAAATAAAGAGACATGCGTGGAACATCAGTGAAAAGTATTATGAAAAGAGTAAAGCAGGCCCTCTAAGCGGAAGAGGAGTGTGATTTTAATTAGGTGATTAGGAAATCCTCTGTGAATTGGAGACATCTGGGTGGAGACCTGAAAGAAGTGAGGGAATGAGCCATGCAAATTTCTCACGAAAAGCATCCCCAAGATCAGGGATAGCAAGTGCAAAGGCCCTGAGGCAGCAGGGTGCCTGACATTTGAAGAAGAATGAGGAGGCCAGCCTGGCTTCAACACACATGATCTGATTTACATTTAGAGGGATCCATCTGGAGATTATATGGGTGGCCAAGAGCAGGTGCCTGAGCCTAGGAATAAATACGTGTATTTATGAATACATTTTTATGTATTTAAATTTTTCAAAATGGGAATTTTAAAATTATAGTATTTTATATATAAATAGAAAAATGAAATGACATATAAATCAGAAATCTATAAAAAAATTTTAATTGATGGCCACCTGAACATACCTGTGATTAGCATTTCAATATATATATTCTTCCAGAACTATTTCTCACATTCCTTTAGATAGGTGGAATCACAGTGGAAAGATTTTTTTCACTCAACAGTAAATTGCAGAACTCTGTCCGTATCAAAAAGCAAAAGGCTTCCTCATTTTTTTTTCCTTTTGTCTTCTGTCTTTCTTCTAGTCACTTTTTTGTCTTCCTCATTATTGAATGTGATCCATTTTGTACTATTATTATTTTTATTGTGGTAAAATATACACGTATTAATTTTTAAGGGAAATTAGCAAGGCCTGCACCCTGGCTTCTCAAGGCGTGTTCTGTGGACCAGCAACAGTGCAGCGTCAATGAGTTTGTTAAATGCAGAATCTCGAGCCCCACCTGAAAGATGGAGAGGCACTGGCCTCAGTGGGGTTGACCAGGAGGCCTGCAGAGGAATAGCCCTCCCCCGCCACCTGAATGGGGTCCTCCCTAAGGCCCTATCTTGTGCCATCTGCTCTTCTCTCTTCATGCTGCTCAGAGGAAGTCAACTGTTGTATGACTTAAGAATAATCTTATGACGCTATACTTTCATACTGAATCTCTTACCAGAGACCATCCATCCATCTCCAGCATATTGAGAAGTTTCCATATGTCAGTTTTTGTAGGAAACCCCAAGGGTACAAAATGATCAAGACATTTGAAAAAGTGGGAGGAGTTCCAAGGGGCTGGCTTGGGCATCTGGGTGGTGGCCATGCTCTCCAGTCAGGTTGGAGACATGGGCTGAGCCATCACTACAGATGGTCGCTGAAGCCACTGATTGCTTGGGATCATCTGGGAAGAATGTGTGGAGTGAGAAGATGGGACCCGTGTGAGGACAGGGGAGGCCTGGGAGGAGGCCGAGCAGGAGGGAGGCCAGGAGAGTGCAGGGCACAGGCGTGCAGAGTGTTCAGCGTCACCAGTGTTCCCCGGGGGTCACGGGTAATAGCAGGTGCTTCCCTACTAACACCTGTGTAGGGTTTGCCACAGGCCAGACACCCTTTGAAGGGTGCTACATTTATGACCTCACCTAAATCCTGTAACACACACAGGAGGAAGAAACCTGCTATATCTCTGGGTTAAAGATGAAGCAACAGAGGCAGAGAACTCTCCCAAGGTCACCAACATGTGACAAAGCCAGGACCCAACTCCTGCAAGGCTGGCCCTGAGGTCCGTGCTCTGAACCAGTGTGCCAAGATTGAGACTGAAGACTTCCCCTAGAACAGCAACAGAACAGTCGTGGCAGGCCTTGTGGAGAGCAGCTCCCTGGAGAAGAAGGGGTGGGAGCGGGTCACAGATGGAAGGGAGAGACTGCTTGTCCAGAAACTTGGCTGTGAGAGGACAGGGAGGGGTATTAGCTGGAGGGGCTGGGCAGTGGGTGGGGGGCTTTTTGCTTTATTTTAACTTAGAAGTGGGAGATATGAACACATGTTTAAATGCTGGGAGCTGCGTATAGGCAGAGGTTGAGAAAAGGGCTGACTGGTGGCCACAGGTCCCTGGGCGAGCTCAGCCCTGGAGGAGGGCTTTCCACTGTGAAAGGGCCAAGGAGGCCAGGATGGGAGATAGGGAAATTGGAATTTCATGCCTCTTGTCTTCTGTTTTCCTGAAGTCATCTGAGAGACAGAGGGAGGTGGTGGAGGAGAAAAAGGAATAATAATAATGAGGAATAGAAGAAAGATTTATTTGAACCAAGCTGAGGACTATAGCCCTGGGGAACAGAGTTCAAGTGCTTCTGGTAACACGACCCAGATCTAACTCTTAGGAGACCAGCCTCATCATTCTCAGTGATGTGATATGGGTAGGATTGACCCCACTCCTAAATTCAGGTTGAACCCAGATTTGCTTGAGCTAGAAAATTCTATCTCTTGGCCATAGTGGGAAGATACGTTGCTCTGTCAGAACCAAGGAGGCAGAAGAGCTGTTTGCTAGTGTTCATGGGAAAGTGAAACACCTTCCCTCCTCCGTGTGCGCTGTCAGAAGAGACCATCTCTCCTCTCCTGGATGATAGGGTGTAAAGATGTATGTCATGGACTGCCGCAGCCACTTTGGCATCATGAGGTATTTTGCGTCCTACTGGGGTGGGGACTCATGAGGTCTGGGGATGAGCCTGTCCTCGTGAAAGGCAGATTGGAAGGACTTGGAAAATCTGAGTTCTTGGTGACACTGACCAAGCTGCTGGATCATGCCTCTCTTCCAGATCACGGGGCATTTTTTCGGGTCAGAAGCCTCTAATACTGCTGATAAATTTACAAATGTTGACTTATAAGAATGGCAGTTTCTTTTGGTTCAACCTGCGAGTCAACATTCATAAACCCCTTTGACTGTCTAAGTCAGTTTGAGGTGAGTTGTTGCTAAGACAAGCTGGAAATCAGAACCATGCCCAGAGAAGGAGAAGCTCACCCCTAAACCCCGGGTGCTGACTGCTCCAGGACGTCTCTGTGGTGCCATTGCTGCCACCGGTTCCTCGTGCCGCTCACACCTGGCCAGTACAAGAGATGCATCAGTTTGCTGCTGTAGCAGCAATGGCCACGGCTGCTCTGTTGATGCCCAAGGGACACAGATGTGGGGAGGGCTTGGCTTAACCGACCCCAGGTTTCCATGAGCCCCAGCCTGGGAGGATTATGATTTGGAGCAAATCCCAGCTCAGCACGGCCAGTCAGAGTGAGTTCACGCACAGGAGTCCCCCTGCGTCTGGGGAACGTCCACAGGCTCAGAGGGTGAGGAAGACAGACACCTCTCTTTGAGAGTCACAGGCTCTGCTGTGAATGTTCCCTCCTCTTAAACATCAGTGTGGCTGAAGACAAGTTGCTTCCGTAAATGTGTTGAGGATGGATGGTGGGACCTCCAGGTGCCCGCAGACATCTGAATTTTTGACTCGGAGTGAATATTTGGGAAGAGCCAGAAGGGATTTTGGTGTGGCGAGGTAGGTCGGACAGATGCCAGTGTTGCGGGCTGAAGGAAGTTTTTCTAGGTTAGAATATGCACGCTTTCGGCAGTGGATTTTTCCTGCCCGCGGTGCTCAATAAGCTTCCGGCTTCACTTGAAACCATAGTTCATTAGTAGCAACCCAACATGTTTTATCAGGTAGCAGCTCATTTGCTTATGTGAGGGAAGAGGAATCTTAAGTCGGTGTTTGCATACATGCTCTTCCTCCATAAGATGTCTGTTTGACTCACTTCTCCTGACGGAGCCAGCAGGAGCCTGGGCAGGTAGGGCCACCCTGCTGGGAGCTGTGCCCTGGGCCTCTTCACCTCCTGCCCCCCTGCCCCTTGCTGGAGTAGGAGCTGGTCTCCAGGAGGGACAACGCTTGCTTCATAAGCCAAAGAAGGCAAATCATTGGCTTTTCTTAGTCCGGCAAAGGTTAGTGGAGGCCTCTAGCACTTCTTGCTTTCCCACTCATCAAAGAGTAACTTGAGCACAACGATGTGGTGAAACACGTTGCTGACAAAGCCTCAGAGCCCAAACCTTTCAAATCAAAGGTTCTTTGATTTCGTGGTTTCATGGTTCTTTTCTCAAGTCAGGGAGGTTTAATTAGCTCTGTTTATTAGTCGAAGATGGTTGCCTTGCTGTCGATGACATCAGTTTGTCTGTTTCCAAACTCTGTCTCAAAAAAGAAAGTGCACGTGCCCCTTACTGAGCCAAAACTCACAGGGGACAGCTTAACTTGTTGGTACACATACTGTTAGGCAATCTCTTTCATTGCCAAGGCTGACAATTAGGGGACTATTAAAACCCATCCACCTTGGGACTTCCCTGGTGGTCCAGTGGTAGAGGATCCGCCCTCCAATGCAGGGCACGCGAGTTCAGTCCCTTGTCAGGGAACTACAATCCCATGTGCCACAGAGCAATTAAGCCCACACGCCACAACTACTGAGTCCGTGCGCCTCAGCTAGAGAGAGAAAACCCATACGCCACAACTAGAGAGAAGCCCACGTGCCACAACAAAAACATCCTGCATGCCACAACGAAGACCGGATGCAGCCAAAAAAAATTTTTTAAATAAAAAAATAAAATAAATATATTTTAAAAATCCATCCACCTTATGCCTAAGGAGTGGAAACAAAGAATTGCACTATTAAAGTGAGTCAGATTCTGAGTATCTCTTAGCAGTCACCTTCCCGACGTGGAGACTGAGTCCTCAGAATTGCAGCACTGTTTGAGATTCAGATGAGATGAGTATATTCTCAATTTAATCTCTTCCCCTTAGAGGCTAAAGGCGGAACCAACTCCTTCCTTTGCACTGCTTTAAGCTGCCTTTGATTGTCCTGTGGGCAGGAGAGAAGAAAAATGATGTATTTAATGCCCAGTGTGCCTGACTTTAAGGGTTGGTCTTAGGTATAGCCAAAGGAGAAAATAATAAACAAGATTTATGTTACATATATAAATGTTATATGTCTTTCTCCCGGCTTCCGGTGGCTTGCTGGCACTCTGGTGTTCTTGGTTTGTGGAATCGTTACCCCGGCTCTCTGCCTTCATGTTCACATGGTGTTTTCCTTCTGTGTGTCTGTGTCTTCACAGGCCATCTGATGAGGACACCAGTCATGTTGGATTAGGGCCCACCCTATTCCAGTGTGACCTCATCTTGACTAATCACATCTGCAATCACCCTATTTCCAAATAAGTTCACATTGAGAGTTAGGACTTCAACATATGACTTTGGGGAGAAACAATTCAACCCCTAACCATGAGTAAACCTAATATTGGGCCAGATTTTCAGGGAAAATGTGACCCAGGGCCCATTTTTTTAAAATTAATTTTTAAAACAGAAAAGTACTGTGCCAGAAATTGGTTACACCTCTCCTAAGGGGAAAGAAAAGCAGTGAAAATGAAATAGCTACTAGATCCAGGCTGGCATGCCTGTCCTGGGAAAGTGGCGTTGCGACAGCACTCTAGTGCCCGCTCATGCAGGGGGTGCTGCCCGAAGCTGTCTGGTTGGGATGTCTTCTGTGGAGGAGCATGTGTAGCGCTGTTGAAGGGCAGGTGGTTCTGCAGGTCACCCAGCTCTTTGGGCTCCGTCTGGTCCTAGGAGACCTCACAAAACCCAGGTGAGCCGAGAGCAAGGCAGGTAGAAGGTGCAGCATGTGAAACAGACCTCGGCTGCGACGGAGACTACGGCTCCAAAGCGAGCAGGTGTGCCGCCGTGTGTTTTGCAACTTGCGAAGCACCAGGACTTGGCAGTGATGACAAAGGGAAATTATAATAAAGCCGTCACAGCTCAGGCATGCAAAAATGGAGTCAGATGGCCACCGAGGATGTGGTCGCAGACACATCCGTGCACCACTGAGGACCTGAACTGCCTGTGAACTGTCCGCTTATGGTCTCAAGTCTCCCCTTGTAACTGTACAACCATTTCAGTCCCCAGCCAACCCTGACTCAACAAGCAGCCCCATTTCTTGCCAGCTCCAATGATAATTCTTGATAAACAGCTCAAGTAACCAACTGTAATCTTGTGGTTTTTACCTTTATAAACGCCCCTTTTTTTAGTCTGGCAGAACACAATTCAAGTGCTTCTTGAATCTGTGTATCCAGGGCTGCAGTCCTAACAAACTCCAAATAAACACCTTTTAATTTCACCCCATATTCACCCTTTTAAAACTAAGATTTTGTAATGCCACCTTAATCTGACATAAGATCCCTAGATGATATCACTTATACATACTTTCTTGAAAAGAATCATCGTAACAACCTAATCAGGTCTCTGTTTCTAAAATTTCGGTTAACAGGATGGAGCTCAGAATAAAATCCCACACGTCTATGCTGTTCCATCTTTTCATCATGGATGGTTTGGGCCACAGGTGGTCTCCCCAGGCTCCGCTGTCCCTTCTCAACTGGCAACCTCTTCCCTGCTTGGCAGTTCCCTGCAGATGACTCAGCACCCATTGGGAGAAGAGCTTGGCTGAAAGGTGCTGCAAGGCTCACGGGCAGACCCAGGCAAGCCTGTGGACACGCCTGCTCTGAGCAGGTGTAGTACAGGTGTGTGTCAAGCAACTCCAATCTCAAGGTCACTAGTAGTCAAATGAATCAGATTTTCAGTCTTTACTTGGGAGGAAGGGGTGTTTGCAATGGATATGATGTTATGTATTTTTGCCTCAAGCTCTGTATTGAATTTGTGACTGACAAAGTATTAGAAATCACAACTCCTCACCACTGGTGCTCACCTCGCCATTAAATCACTTCTCAAGCCAGCACAGGGGTAGATTAAAACAAACAAACAAACAAACCAACCTCGTCAAAACTTCCTTTTCACTCCAAAATTTTGACCATGTTGATTTTAGGGCACAGAAGTTGAGTCAAGCCCTCTGAAAGAGAAGGTAGGAGAGTGAGTGTATGGGATGGAGCTGGAGCTGGGAGCCAGCAAGGTCAGAGCCGTATGTCTCCAGGGTCAAGTGGCTTCCTCTTTATTTCTGGTGCATTCTGTCTTTTTTTTTTTTGCAGTACGCAGGCCTCTCACTGTTGTGGCCTCTCCCGTTGCAGAGCACAGGCTCCAGACGCGCAGGCTTAGCAGCCATGGCTCACGGGCCCAGCCGCTCCGCGGCATGTAGGATCTTCCCGGCCTGGGGCACGAACCCGTGTTCCCTGCATCAGCAGGCGGACTCCCAACCACTGCGCCACCAGGGAAGCCCGCATTCTCTTTTTGTACCATTATTTGCCCACTGAATTTGTCCCCAGCCCCTCTCTTTACTTCTGGTGGCCGATTTGCTTTGCAGTCTCTAGTACAGATGCTGGGAGGACATTTTTGGCTCTGCTAACTATTGGCTAGAGTCTTCTGCACCCCATGTATGAGCCCTCCTGGGTCGGGGGATCTCCATGGTCCAATGGGTGGCCCTGGTCACAGCGTGCAGCCCTAGTGCTTCCCAGTAACAGTGGTACTTCCTCCTGGGGGGGTGTTTTGGAAACATGTGGGGCCCTTTTTGTCTTCTAGCAAAACTGCCCTCTAACGTTTATGTATTAAAATATATATTATTATTCGATTACAAACGGCTTTCATTTTATTTTCCCTTTATATTAGATTTAGGTTGTTTTGATGATTCTTTTCAAAAGTGTGTATAAGTGATATCATCTAGGGATCTTATTTCAGATTAAGATGGCATTAGAAAATCTTAGTTTTAAAAGGGTGAAGATGGGGTCTGATAGCATTGAGAACCTATAACTCACATGTCTCCTACATATGAATATAAATTATTTGATTCCAAAGAATGATAAATCTTTTCTCATGTTTCACATGTTGACCCCTAACTTGGAACAACCTATAGCGTTTTGGGGAGACACTTCCCCCAGAATGTACACTGAAGTAATGAATCTGTTGATACATGCAACCACAATGAATGCAGGATGGAAGTCACAGGTGTGGAGTCGGGGGTGCGCCCCTTTAAGAGTTCAGCTGAGGAAGAGTCAGTGTGCACTGAGTGCGTTAAAGTTAAGCAGGGTGGTCGAAAGCCTTTGGTAGGCACTGCACGCCTGTTTGATTTTTGCTCTGTCTTATCAGTATGGTGTTTATTTGCTCTTGGTTCCTGCTGCGTCATCTAGACCTTTGATACAGTCCTTGGTCACGCATGATCATTACCTCCGGTTGGGAGCGGGTGCAATTTGTTGGACTGGGGAATAGCCCAGGAAGCCTCTGGTGCAGAACTCAGTCCCTTTACTACACAGCGTTCTCACACTTGCAGTCCCCAGAGCCTTCTTGCTCATTTCTGCCTGTGTCTGGGGCAATGATTCTATGGAACAACGTACGTCAGTGCCCGGATTGAGAACCATTTCCCTTTATAACGACCTCCGTCCATGTGCACCAGTGGACAGCCACACACCCTAGTCATCATCCACACGAGGAGGGTTGTTACTCTCCTCCACCTCTTTACCCCAGCTGACGAGGCACTTCGCCTGCAGGAACATCCCTGGCGGTCATCTCACCTTCTCACGACTGCCCCAGACATACCCTTTGGTCATCTTTGTTTTTTCCACATCTCTCCACGGAGCAGAGTTTAAATGTCAAAGTTTAGTCCATGAACACCTGGTCAAGGTGCTGCTTGGGTGAACCGCAAGCTTCCTTTCTGTTGTTCTGAGGTTCAAACCACCCACGATGGCTCTCTAAGCCCCAGGCTACCATGACAGGGCTGCCCTGCCATGTGTCCCCTCGGCCCCCTGCAGGGATAACATTCCCCACTGAGCCTGCCTCTGAAGTGGGAGGAGGTGGGAGCACAGACATTCCCCCAGGGAATGCAAGTCCTTGGATCGGGTTCCAGCGTGTCTTCTATGCTGTCTGTGCCTGACGGAAGCAGGTGGCCGTACCTACCGTTTCCCGACCACTGCATGCTAAGCATTGGGCATCCATCATTTCACTCCACCCTCATGACAACCCTGCAAGCGCAGTTAGTTTACGGAGAAGGAAACTGAAGTTCAGCAAAGCTCGGTGGCTTGCAGACAGTTGCTCGGCTCGGAGGGCCCACGCGCCTCTGAGTCTCACCTCTTCGTTCCGGCTTCGCACAGGGGCAGGCTTCTGGTCCCGGCTCTGCTTTCTGCATCCTTTCCGCCTCTGGTGCCCAGCATCTCTATGCTCCTCCCTGGCAAGCTTTCCTCCAGCCTGGCTTGTAGGAGCTCCTACATTTATCCTTTACAGGTAAAGGAATGTTGATGCCCTGGTTTTTAGGATAGCAGCATTGTATAAGACCTCCAGGTATCGGTGGCCTGTAGAATTTCACATGTCGGTCTGGATAAGGCAGACATATGATTTTAAGTTGTGGGGAGGTTGATAATCTGTACTTTATTTGGAGCTACACCTGTGTGCTTATTTATATTGAAATCATATGTGAGAGAGGAACGTTATAGGTTGAATTATGTCTCCCGAAAAAACACATGTTGAAGTCCAAAGCCCTAGTACCTGAGGCTGTGACTTCATTCAGAAATAGGATGGTTGCAGGTGTGATAAGGTGAGGTCTACTGGAGCTGGGTGGACCCTAATCCAGTGACCGGTGTCCTTATAAGAAGACGGCCACATGGAGACAGGTGCAGCAGGAGAACACCTTGTGCTGATGAAGGGAGAGAAAAAGAGGGATGCAGCAAAAGCTCAGGAATGACAAAGGCTGCCGGCAGCCACCGGAAGCTGGGAGAGGCAGGAAGGCTTCTGCCTTCCCTGCCAGCACCTTGGTTTTGGACTTCTGGTCTCCAGAGCTGCGGGAGAATCAATTTCTGTTGTTTTAAGCCACCTGGTTTGTGGCCTCTTGTTATGACAGCCCCAGGAGACTAAATCAGGGGAGAAATCGGGATGTGCCCTATTTGAGACGGCTGGTTAGAAGGATCTGAACAGCCCTCATGTTCCCGCATGATAACCGGTCATGCATCTCTCTGTACCCGTGGATCTTGGCCTCATAACAAATCCAGATATTTAAACAGACGAAAAAGATTAAAGAAAAGATGTCAATTAGATAAGAATGAACATTAAAAGGCAGTTTTAAGGAGTGTTTTGTTTTGTTTGAAAGGCTGTAAAACTAGTATGTTTTTGTTTGTTCGTGCTAAGGATGATGGTAATGCGATGCTGTCTGTAATACGAACCACCAATGGAGAGAGCAGTTTACCAGAAATGCACTCTGGCAGCCACAGGGTGGAAGCCTGTGCAAGACTCTCCTTCCACAGCTTTGGAAAAGAGGACTTGGGTTTTCCTGCGATCAATGTGCACCAGTTCGTTGGTGCCCAGCTATCAACTACCTGCGGGGGCCGTCTTCTTTCAGCTGAACCCATGTCAAATTCCTAGAGGCGTTTTCCTCAGTTAGAAATGCCTCTTTCTTTCTGTCCCTTCCTTTGGACTTTTGTCACCTGCTCAGTGGACCCCAGAAACATACCCCTTCCCTCATACTTCTTATTACCACATCAGCCACTGGGTTTACCACTCACTGGGTCACTGGATAATTTCTCCTGAGCTAAACATTCCTCATATATTAAGAGCTAATTTGACAATCAGCCACATCCAGGATGTGGGAAATTCTGTAAGAACCCTGTTTCTTCAACAAGTAAATGGGATTAAAAAAGAGGGAGCACTATAATGGGTTAAAATACTCTTAAGCGATCCACCACGTTGAATGTTTGGGCCTTGTTTGTTTATAACTTAATTTAAACCAAGTATAAAAAGACATTTTTGAGATAATTGGAGAAAATTATTCATGGGCTGGGTACTATTAGACATTAGATAATGAGATTATTGCTTTTCATTTTGTTGCAGATAATAATGGTGTTGTCCTTAACTGTTGGAGATGCATATTGAAGTATGTTTACAATTTGCTTTAAAATCGTTTTGCCAAAATGTATGGGGGAGGAAGGGGTGTGGATGAACTAAGAATGGTGGGTGAGGCCACACAGGTTCTTTCACGATTGCATGTGTTTGAAATTGTTTATAATACCATGGTTTAAAAAGAGGACATAGGGTAGGGCTTCCCTGGTGGCGTAGTGGTTGAGAGTCCGCCTGCCGATGCAGGGGACGCGGATTCGTGCCCCGGTCCGGGAGGATCCCACATGCCGCGGAGCAGCTGGGCCCGTGAGCCATGGCCGCTGAGCCTGTGCATCCGGAGCCTGTGCTCCACAACGGGAGAGGCCGCAGCAGTGAGAGGCCCGCGTACCACAGGAAAAAAAAAAAAAAAGAGGACATGGGCCACGTGCTGTTTGGTGCTGGCGCTGCCCCAGAGTCTGGGCATCCTGGAATTCATTTCATCGACATGATGGCAGGTGAGGGGTTCAAGGAACTCCCTGTGATTTACACGAGTATCCCAGAAAGTTCACTGCTCTGTTTTCTAGTTAAAATAACCTGGTGGCTTGCTGTCCAAAGTCACGGGAAAGGTTCAAATCCAGGGACCAGTGCCGGGGATCAGATTTTGAAAGCCCCATCCCGAGTGGGGCTCTCGGTCCCAGTAGTTCCAGCCCAGAGTGGTGCCCTTTTGCACTGGGAGCCCAGTCCTTTATCACAGTGTCCTTATTTGTTTTTTCCTCTTAGCCTGAACTCTAGGCCTCTTTGTTGCTGGGAGAGAACATAGAAAGAACCATGTTATATAATGCTGGCTCCAATAAAAGCTGACCTTGGAAAGGACACCCCCATGATAGAAATGCACTCATTTGTTCAGTCACTCAAGACATTGTTGAGTGCTGTGTCCACTGAAAGGCCTAGAAGCAAGTACACCTCGGTGGCAATGAACACCTTGTACCCAGACCTTGGTGTCGAATACTGTTTCTCACCCAAAGGAGCCAGGACTCCTCTAAGAAATGGCCGATTTCAGGGCTAAGACAGTGTAGGTCCATGAGCATGGGGTACCTTATGCCACAAAATAAGGAGTGATTAAAAAAGAAAAAAAAGATGGGGCATGTTGGAAGGACACAGGAGCCAACTTGATGGGACTCTCATTGGCTAAATCTAGCCCAGTTTCAGCTGCCAAACAAGTACAGTAGTGACTTACTAACTGTTCGAAAAAAACAGAATCCTCAAGTTCATAGTGATAATTAAAGGATAAATAAATGGGGGGGCTTCCCTGGTGGCGCAGTGGTTAAGAACCCGCCTACCAGTGCAGGAGACACGGGTTCGAGCCCTGGTCCAGGAAGATCCCACATGCTGCGGAGCAACTAAGCCCGTGCGCCACAACTACTGAGCCTGTGCTCTAGAGCCCGCGAGCCACAGCTACTGAAGCCCGCGCACCTAGAGCCTGTGCTCCGCAACAAGCGAAGCCACTGCAGTGAGAAGCCCGCGCACCGCAACAAAGAGTAGACCCCGCTCGCCGCAACTAGAGAAAGCCCACGCAGCAACGAAGGCACAGTGCAGCCAAAAATAAGATAAAAATAAATTAAAAAAATAAGTAAATAAATGGGAGAGAAAGGAGGGTTACAGGAATGCCGAGTGTTGGCTGGTGATGTGTGAGGAGTGCCAGCAATGGGAAATCTTGTGCAGCCATCACAGTAAAGACGGATTCAGGCAAGAATTACTGATGGATGCTGAGTCTAAGGGGAATATTTTATGAGGACCGGCCTCCGTGTGTCTCCCCATAGCCTGCTTACTCACTGCAGGGGAAGTAGTAGAACCATGTAGTAGGGAAACTGGGTGATGCCTGTGATGGGTGCTGCTAGAGAGGGGTCAGTGTCTGCAGTGGACACAGCATCGCTTATGTGGTTTACTGGCCAGGAGTGCATCAAACCCTAAATGAGGGCAATTCCATTAAAAAGGGGGGAGGAAATTGTTCTTCAGAAATGCAGTGTCATAAAAGGTTTTTTAAAAAGCTGATGGAATGTTCCAGAGTAAAGGTGACTAAGGAGACGTGGCGAATGGATGCAGTACCAGATCCTGGGTGCTGTGCTGTGCTGAAGGAGAAAAGTAAAAGGCTCTGTGGGTCCACTGGCAAAATCAAAATACAGATGGTGCCCTGGTGCTAGGAAGGGATTGGAGTGTTTCTCACAATGGTTGCAGGGTGTCCTGTGAGCCCTGGCAGGGCCCTGGGGCGGGACTGGGTTCTCCGTGTCCACTGTACACGTGTTTGTTTCCAGGAGCGGCCCGTCAGGAGCCGGGACACCCCTGCCCTGCTTGGTCCGCCTTCCACGCTCCTCGCCCTTGACCCCTCCTTGCACCTCTGTCCTTTCCAGTGGAGTCCAGGCCAGGCCTTCTCTTCTCCTCTAGTTTTCCCTGAAAAGTGCCAAAAGGTACAAACCGTTCATTCTTACTTAGTAGATGGGCTGCCAGTTGGTGAGCTAAAAGACAATTTTTTTCTAGCACATTTGACATTGGAGAGTAGTTAATGACTAGCTTCCCTGGTTTTGTTTATTATGAGTGAATCTCTTCCTTTGGTGTCCTGGGTTCTCAAATATTTGTTTCTGAAATGGCATTTCTGATACAGAAGTGTATATAATTGGAGTGCATGGTTTTCATTAATGAAAGTGTAGTATTTCAACAATATTGTCATCACTGGACCACGCTATAGCATTCCTCACTTGGGGTGGTCAGAACCGTCCAGGAAGCTTGGGCGGGCCCTGTAAGTTCTAGAGAATGACTGGGCACTGCAGTGGATATTCACCTGTGAAGAGACCTTGATGATGCATAAGTCTATGTAGATGCCCCGCGGTTCTCAAGCCTAGTGAGGGCAGAGGGCAGGGCGTCTGACCTGTGTCTTTTCAGCCCACCTGAGGAGTCATCTAAGGCCTGTTCTTGGGGCTGTCGGCTTCCTGCGTCTCTCTGCCTGAGGGTGTTCTCTGGCTCTTCCTGGGACCATGGCTGGCCGGCTGGTGGGCAGGCTCAAAGTGCCAGGGAGCCTTTGGGTAGGATGGTGCTGAGGCATGCTCGATGCCCTCGCTGAGTCCCTGTTACCTGTGCCTATGTCCCTGCCTCACTGTCACAACCTTCGTTGCCTGTCCTCCCTTCCCTGGCTCACCTCGCACGTTCACTCCTCGCACTTGTGGGCTTGTCCCAGGGTCGACCTCCGGGGATGCCCAGTTTGAGACCATGGGCTTCTCCAGCAACAGCCCAAGCTCACGAACTCAGGCTGCATCCAGTCTGTGTCTGTGCTCATGTTCACTGAGTTTATCTTTTCATTTTCCTTTTTAGAAATAATTTTCCAAATAAATCACTCAACGAAGTCTTAATTTAAAAAAAACAAGGTATCAAAGGGCATGTTAACATACTTAAGAAAAATTTCTGAATTAAAAGCAAGAATGTTCACATTAGCCCTTTATATAGTGCTAAGGTATAATGTTATATAATATTATCATATGACAAGAACAAACTACCTGTAAATATTCTTCCAACAAATATTTTAAGAATTATACTTGTCGGCTCTAGGTTTATTAGAAATCAATATCAAGGACTGTTAACTTGTTACTACTTCACACATATTGCCTGGTTGATTGAAGATACCAGCAAAATAGGTACATGTGACACATCATCTTTAGAGCTATAGGAATTGTCAGTCTCCAGAAAGTGAGATGACTGGCCATCACCTCCTACTCATTTGTGCATTCATTTATTGAGCAAGTATTTTTCAAGTGCTACTATGCGTTGGAACCACTTGTTTCTAGAGACACAGAAGTGTGAGCACCTAGTGCAGGTAGAGGGCAGGTGCAGGAAGGAAGGGCAGTGGTCTGCTGTCACAGACGTTTTGCCCCATATTCCACGAGAGCCCAGAATGAGAAGCAGACAAGATAACTAAATGTACGTGACACGTAGAATTCGAAATACTGTACCCCGCAGTTTCTTCCCAAATGAGAGCCAGGGTTGTCCCAAGTCTGGCCTTCTCTCAGATTTTTCATTTGAAGTACTGCCTGTTACAATCGTGATTGATATTTCAAGCCCTCTTGCGACACAGATTGGAGTGGTGCAATTGTTTGCAGGGCTGACTGGCCTCAGGGGCCACTGGGGCAGGCGACATGGCTGTTGCCTCATTTTAATCTCCCGGGGCCATAAGTGAGAGCACTTCTCTTGTTCTTGGCAACCACCACTGGTTGAAACAGAAAGCAGGATTAGGATTAGGAGTTGGGAGGGTAGGTTTTAAATTTGGGCTTTGCCTTTGACTCTGTAACCTTAGGCGGCAAGCCACGCCCCTCTTTCGGCACAGATTTCTTCAGCTGTGGAGCAGTGGATGGTGATGAACACATCTTACTGCACAAGCCAGTTTAAGGAAAACACGGTTAACAGGTCTCCTCTGAAAAAGGAAAGAAACGGTAACTTTTAAAATCAGGCATTGCAACACTGTATCTGCCTTTGAATGTAACGTCTGAGATTTCTTTCTCCTGAAGATAGTGTGTTGCTTGCAGGTGACTCCTCGCTAGACGAGGTCACCCGAAGACCTCTTGCAGCTTTATAAGTTTGACCCCCACTATTCTAGCCTCCGGTAGCATTGACGGTCTGACATGTTTTGACGTATCTGACATACTTGATATGTCTTGAAATGATATGTACAGGGTTGCAAAAGAGGTGTTTGAAATCTGTGGCCTGTGTTTGCCTGTGCAGAGTTCCAGATATACCGTAAACCTGGTGAGTGGGCTAGGCGGCCAGCCCCGTTCCAGCTTTACCCAGAGCAAGTCCATGCTCACCTCCGTTGTGTATTGAAGGGATCTGCTGAGCCCAGAACATCACAGTGGGAATGATGAACTCCTTATCTGACATATATATTTGCTTGTTCGATTTTTTTCTACACCGTGTTTTCTTTCCTCTTGACATTTATTCACATACAGTAGTTCTATTTACAAGTCACAAGAGTTCATTCAGAAGCATCGCTCCAAGTCTTTGGGGTCATTGCACCCCAGAGCGCTTCTTTTGAGCGCAGCCTGCTTTACGTACTTGGGTTCTACTCATCCCAAGCCTGCCTTGCAGGGTGCTGGTTCTTGGCAGTTTTTGCTATCAGATCTATTCCTCACCTGTCCCCTGTTTGGCTCTATGTCACTTGGGGGTGACCCCGGCAGGCTTCATTTCCTAGACTCTGAGAAGAGCTGATTCAGCCAGTGGGGACCAGGGTCGGAGATTGGCCAAGCCGGGGGAAGGGACAAGCCACAGGGGTTTCCCTCCCTGTGTTTCCTGGGGTGTCTCAGGCAGTGGCTGCGCTTTCTCTTTGGTACTAACTTCTGTCAGATGGGCCTGCCGTGGTTCCCACCTCCCTGGGCTCTAGGAGCCCCACCTCTTCCCTTTGTCCCTCCAGCCCATCATGGGGGTGTCTTCTTGTGTGACTGATCTCTTTGGGTCCTTGATTTGGCTTCTCTGCCTTTCCATCACCTGTATAACCAATTCCTTTCATCAGATTCCCTCTGTTTTTAATCTTTAAATGATCTTTGTTTTTCAAGTTGGCCCCTGGCCGATGGAGTTCTTGTTACCAGAATTAGTGCCAGAATCAGATCTTCAGGATGGGATTAGGGGACTGGGCTGCTTCCCTGCTTGAGCACATGGTGGTGCCCTTCCTGCAGATGGAGGAGGGGAATCCTCACCGAGGACATGGATTTGTGTCATGACTGCCTAAACCATCACCTGTTGTTTGACTTGGGATGTTGGGTGGGTTCAAGGCATTGGTATACTAACTAGAGGCTGCATGCCACTGATGTGCAGTAATAATGATCACGAGGATGGTGCTGAACCGTTTCCAGAACGACAGTCCTGAATTGGAAGAGCTGGAGGTCTTGGGTTAGGCGCAAATGCATCCAGAGGTCAGCCTTCAAACAAGCATTCATTTCTTGTAGCCACAAGGCAGGCATGGCTGACCGGGCCCAGTAACTAATTGTGGGGGCAGCAGAAATGACAGCCATACGAAATCCCTTATGTTAACTTTGCGGCATTAGTTGGGGAGAGGTGGGACCCGGGAATTAGGGAAGGAGACATTTGAGTGGCCTCAACTAAGAACCTTGACAACCCCTACCCCCAGTTCCTCCAGCCTGTCTTGCTAGACTCCTCCCTGTCTGAGGAAAGGCTTTCTTGCATAAGGACTGTGTGTTCAGGTGTGTTCTCACCAGCTGTCTTTGCCTCCAGGCCTATAACTACAGTGGGTCCCAGCATCTTTGTTCCCTGCAGGTGCTGCAGAGAAGGATCTCTGCTGCAGAGAAGACTCAATGATCAGTGGACAAGATGGTCCATTCTGTGGAGAACAGCATCTTCCTCCAGCTACCTGGAGGCTCAGTGGGCCATGGCAGCAGGGATGGAGGTTTTCTACGGCTCAGCACGGACATCCTCTTTCTCAAGTCAGCCTGGGTACCAGCACCGCTGAGGGCCCAGTCTGCCAATACTGAGTCCCTGAAAGGATGCTGTTGCCTGGTGGTCGTGGGGGGCAGGGCGGGAGGTGCTGCTGGAAACCTAGTGGTGAGTTGACGATGTTATGCTCGTTTTATCATGATGGATTCGTCCTGAATGGAAAGGCATCCTTTCTGGGTATGGATTTGCCCTCCCCGACTGAAATGCTTTTGTGGACTTCAGACACCCGTTGCCCAAGGTCATGGAACCCTGCGTGGGGGAGCATCGTCCATTCAGGTGAAGAAGTGCAGCTTTAGGCCTCTCGCTTCTCACCATATACGCCATCATCACGTAGCCTGAAAGAACAGAGGAGCAGCCGGTGCTGGCTGGGGGGCGGCCCCTCGGGAAGTTGGGTACCATCCTACAGGACGTGGTGTATGTCTTAAGCCAGTGATGGGTTGATGACGTTCTTTGTCCCACAGTCTGGGAACAACAGGGTGGGACCTAATAACCCGTTGAAGAGTTTTTGCTCTCTGTTCCCACAGCCTTGAGGTCTGCTGGTCTAGATGCCTTAGTTCTCATTTCGAGAGAGGAAAGCTCCAAATAACAAGGTCCTACTGTAGAGCACAGGGAACTATAATCAATATCCTGTGATAAACCATCATGGAAAAGAATATGAAAAAGAATGTATATATTCTTTTTCATCTATATACATAGATATAACTGAGTCACTTTGCTGCACAGCAGAAATTAACACAACATTGTAAATCAATTATACTTCAGTTAAAAAAAAAAAAAAAGGAAGTTTCCATTAAGGGGCATACCACCATGGTTCCATGAATTTGGAAGTTACCTCGATCGCCACCTGACTGTCTTGAATTCCTTGTGCCACACACAGCCACGGGCTGCTTCTCCCCTGCCTCTTGCCTTACAGGAGGGATTCTAGATAAACTTTGTTTAGCTGCCTTTTTATCAACCGGGAAGGTTTGAAGGTGGAGTAATACCATGTTTTGATCACCTGGAGGGAAGGGTTGACATTAGGTAAACTCTTAATAAATCTTAGCATGAAAATACTTGAATGCAGACGAGAAAGCAGTAATTAGGTTGATTCGTAATTAGCAGCAGCAGGAGTATAGAGCAGAAGTGGGGAGAAGGCGGGCACCTTTACTGATTCACGTTTTCACGTTGTGACTTGGAGGGAGGCTTAGGGCTAGTTAGGGACATCTCCACCTGCTAAACATTGGTGTATCTTTCCGGAACAGCCGAGTAACCTCTCTAGAAAGTTTTCAGCCCATCAGAGACATGCAGCAGGGCCGTGTGGGTCGCTCCATTCTTCAGGGTGGAATAGCGATGGGATGGAGAAGAATGCACAGAGCAACTTCCAGAATTCCCTCTTTGGGGTCCAGGAAAGGGAGGGAGCAGGCCCTGCTTCCTTCCTCCAGGCTCGTGGTCCTGGGGGAGCATTTGACGTGGACAGTACAGCTGGCGGCCCTCGGCCTCAGCCAGCCTGTGGTGGAGCCAACCTCGCACCTGTGTCACTTGACAGTCATGCAGCCCTGCCTTTGCTCCATGTTGCCTTGGGAGTCCCTGGTCCACATTCATTCCTAGAGGGGACTCTGACCCAAATCAACTCTGGAAGGAAGTCCATGGAGTTCCTAGGGCTATAGGATGTCAGTGACGGTAGTGCCGAGAGGTGTCCTAGCTGTCCTCTGGGCCAACCCCCGTGTTGTACAGCTACTTTATTCCAGGGGCCCTTATTCTGACTTCCAGTTCAGTGTCTTTCCATGGCATCTTTTGTGGAGCTTTGAAAGGGCACACAGTGGTGCGGGGATATGGCCAGAGGGCCACCGGGAGGCCTCGACTCCAGGTGGGCTCTGACTGGACGACAGAGCAGGCACTTGACCTCAGTTCTCCGAGCTCTACTAGCCTAGACGCGCTTTAAGTGTGTGCACTTGGAGCCACGCTGCCTGAGCTCGGAGGCTGGCTCTGTCCCTTGCCAGTGGGGTGACCGTGGGCAATTTGTACAAACTCTGTGTCTGAGTTTCCTCTTTCATAGAACAGAGACAGTAATGGCGCCTACTTCTTAAAGTAATTGTGAGAATCCAGTGAGTTAGTTCATGTAAAGGGTTTGGAGCATCTCGTGGTACTTAGTAGGTGTTCAAGAAATGTTAGCTCTTACCTGGGTTTTGGTAGTAAGGTGATATTTATCTAGGCATAAGTTCTGTGCCAGAGTTTTAACATGTTTAGATTGATGAAATCTAAATAATGAACGATAGTTTAAAAAATACTCCTTGAAGGTATACATGCTTTATCTGCGATTTTTGTTGGTATGTTTGTGTTTTAAATACAGTACATGCCCTGTTTTGTTTTTTGACAGCTTTATTGAGATACAGTTCACATGCCAATACATGCTTTATTTTGAGAGTGGAAAATATTCTAAATCTAGAATACTGGCCAAGATTGCAATAATAAGACCATTATTGGACATGCACATCTAAAAACAAGATTTCTTTTATACATCATGTCCCACAGTTAGAACTGTGTCTGGTTATTTTAATATGTAATTGCATTTTCAAAGGTAACAAGAATTACACAGCAGACACTAGTTCAAATTTTTATTTTACTTTATTTCTCTCCTATGAAGATCTTTAATTCTGAGTGCTTACAGCATAATGCAAGTATATCACCTTACTGATGAATGTTTACAAGAAACTAAATAAAATTATTGTTAAACACTCAGCATTTTTGTTATCAAACGTAGGTATTCATTTTCTTAAGCTGCTTTTGCTTCTAGCACTGAGTGGAATTGAGCAGACGCGAATAGGAGCGATTTCGTTGTTTACACTGTTTACTGAACCAAAGTGTTGGACCTTGTCTTCTCTGGGCTTTTTAAAAAAATTTTATTTATGTGTTTGACTGTGTCGGGTCTTAGCTGCGGCATCTGGGATCTTTCATTGTGGTGTGTGGACTCTAGGACACGCGTGGGCTTAGTTGCTCTGTGGCATGTGGGATCTTAGTTCCCAAACCAGGGACTGAATCTGAGTCCCCTGCATTGGAAGGTGGATTCTTAACCACTGGACCACCAGGGAAGTCCCTGGGCTTTTTAATTTTTACCGTTTGAATGACATGCTGCTCTCTTTTGATTATATGTCATGGGCTTAGAAATAATATTCCCGTATCGCACACATGGTATAGTTTTTCTGATAGATGCCGTTTCTCTTTCTTCCACACTGATTTATTTTTGGTTGACAGTACTCAAGATCTTAAGGCATTTGCTCTTTGGAAAAGAAAAACTAAATGTCTCACAATTTGACTCATGCTGATAATACCCTGGTGTCAGTGTCTGCCTGAACCTGCTACTCTCCTCTACCACGTCCTCCCATCGCTTGTCCCTGCTGCCCTTTATGTGGCAGAATTTTCTAGAAGGGACTCCTGGGTGCTCAGTCATAGTCAGTGAAAGACAAAATTTTTACTAGTCTCATGGCTCTGAGAAAAAGTGAGTTGCTCACTCCCAGACCACTTAAGCATAGCAGCTTTTAATCTCCAGGAAGTTCAAAAGTGCTCTTAAAACCTAAAGACCACGACCAAAACTTCTCATTAAGTTTTGTCTAAAAAATATATTGGTAAGGTCAAAGGCTACCTCATTGCACCTCATGTAGTGTTTCTTACACTTGAGTGACATTATTCACATTAAAAAACTTGATGATATTTTAAATATTATTTTAAACTCTCCTTTTTTAACTTCACTTACAAAGACTTAATTTTTCTTATCTGGCTATTATGGTTGTCAGCCTCTAATTATTCGGAATAATTGAGACATGATATCTTTGATGAACTATTAACTACTTTAATTAGATAACTGGAACTGTCCCAAACTGTCAATTATGTTTCAAATGTAATTTGAATTTATTACAATAATCATCATTATAAATTTAATATTGTGGGAAATGGAAGGTAAACAATATTTACCATGACTGGATTTCCAAAATGAAAATAAATTAGAGTAATACATATTTAACATCACCGATTAATAGAACATAACTGATCGTGGATGTTTTAGAGTGGGGGGCACTACGCTGTATGTCTCCTCGTTACAACAGGGAAGGTGGTGTTAATGGTCTCAGTTATTCTGATGAAGAAACTGAGGTTCTGCGAGGTTAAGTCACCCAATGACCATGTAAGAGGCTCCCACTAAGTGAGCCTGATCAGTGTACTCTCAGCACTGGTCATGAGCCCTGAAGTATGCTAGGCATACCCTGAATGGCTGTTGAAGGAAAGATGGTTTTGAATAGCTGGTCTCTACATAGAGCGCTCTTGATTAAAAAAGGGATAAAAAAGTTAGTTATGTATGATCTGACCCCAGGAAGTTGTCTCAAAAAAATAAACACCCCAGGGGCTTCCCTGGTGGCGCAGTGGTTGAGAGTCCGCCTGCCGATGCAGGGAACGCGGGTTCGTGTCCCGGTCCGGGAGGATCCCACATGCCGCAGAGCGGCTGGGCCCGTGAGCCATGGCCGCTGAGCCTGCGTGTCCGGAGCCTGTGCTCCGCAACGGGAGAGGCCGCAACAGTGAGAGGCCCGCGCACCGCAAAAAAAATAAAATAAAATAAACACCCCAAATCAGTTTACATACTTGTCATTTGGATACACCTGTCTGTGCATTGCCAGGTGAGAATCATCCTCCCTCCTCCTCACCCCCACCCAACAGCTTGCCACTTATTTGGGGAGTGGCTCCCTCTCCCCCTGCCATTCCAGTTCTAACCACGTGGCTCTGGAGGAATTGCTGGGCTCCCGCTAAGCCCACACGTGGTGGTCGGGGGGGTGGCTGTCTCCTAGGACTTTCTGCTGAGAAGGAGCCGGTCCCCTGAGCTCAGAGGCAGTGGGCAGGGAGGTGACCTCCCTAACATTTGGCTGGCTATTCACGCCCAGATTCCAGGGGCTGTTCAATTTCTTTTCCGCCCAAACTTGCTGATCTGGTTTCGGAAATTTGAAGCTAAAAGCCTGACTTGCAGGAGATTAATTTGTTACGCATGGTGTCAGTTTAATTATGAACAGCACCCATGTGTGCATCCAGATATGTATGGGTGTTGCGTCTGACCCGAGAAGCTGAGTTAACACTTGGAAGGTGAGAAGATTTCTGAGAAGGGGGATCTGGGCTGTGCTTGCCCCATGGCGGCAGGTCTTCCAATTAGCCTGGTTCTCAGGCCTGCAACACGTGAGCTGATGGCTTCTCAGCTTCCAGTGTTCTTTTCTCTAGAATCTGTGCGGCTCACCACCACACATTTCTTAGTTTAACATCATCTTCTTAATTCAGACATATTTTTAAAGCATATGTGTTTTTTTTTTAATTTCAGCTTTATAGTGGTCTAGTTGATATAATAAAATTGTAAGATATTTGAAGTGTACACAGTGGTGATTTGATATACATATACGCTGGGGAAGGAGTGTATGTGTATCTAGTTAATTAATCACCGCACATATTTATCTTCTGTGTGTGTGTGAGATCATTTAAGTCCTACTCTTTTGGCAAATTTCAGTTATACAACAGTGTTGTCTACTTTAGTCAGCGTGTTGTACGTTCACTTCTCAGACCTTATTCATCTTAGAGCTGAAAATCTGTACCCTTTTACCAACGTCTCCCTATTTCCCCCCCCCCCCCCCCAGCCCCTGGCAATCACTTTTCTGCTCTCTGTTTCTATGAGTTTGACTTTCTTTTTTGATTCCACATATATGTGATATCATGCGGTATTAGTCTTTCTCTGACTTACTTCACTTTGCATAATGCCCTCAAAATCCATCCATGTTGTCACCAACAGGTACATGAAAAGGTGCTCGGCAGCACTAACCATCAGGGAAATGCAGATCAAACCACAATGAGCTATCACCTCGCACCTGTACAGATGGCTACCATCAAAGAGAAAAGAGATAAGTGACAGTGAGGATGTAGGGAAAAGGGAATCCAAGTGCACCACTGATGGGAATGTAAATTGGTGCAGCCGCTATGTATGGAGGTTCCTCAAAAACTTAAGAATAGAACTATCATATCATCCTGCCATTCCAGTTCTGGGTATATATATCCAAAGGAAATGAAAACAGGATATGGAAGCGTTATCTGCACCCCCATGTTCATTACTGTGTGATTCACAATAGCCAAGATATGGAAACAACCTAAGTGTTTTTCAGTGGATGAGTGGCCAAAGAAAATGTGGCAAATATATACATATAATATTCCATTATTATATTATATATGTATATATAATGGAATATTATTCAGGCATGAGAAAGAAGGAAATCCTACCATTTGTGTAAACATATATTTTTATATTCAACTATCAAATTAAACACTTTTGAAATGTTCTTGTTGGACGAGCACAACTTGTAAGGTGCCACCAGCCTGGGGGCCAGTCTTTTGAAGTTCCTGGACCCCCAAATCTTGGACTCCTGATGGAAGTGAGAGCTTGAGGAGGACTTGGAGATCGTCTGGCTGGCGTCCCTCACCTTACAGACCTGTCACTGGAGGCGGAGAGGGACTGACCCCAGGCCCCTCTGCCATCACAGAGGACAGTCAGCTCAATAGCTTCTTTCTGCTCCCCTCCAAACTTCCCGGGCCAAGCTAGGCAGGACTTGGGCCAGTGGAACCATCCAGTCACCAGCTCGGACCTAGAATTTCTCCTGTAATGCAAGATGCAGGGGAGAAGCTGCCCGCAGCTGTGTGTAATTTGTGCATTTTCAAGAGGATTAATCAAAGCCCAGTGGCTTTCACTTTTGAGTTCTCAGGTGACAGCACGGCTATCAAAGCCCTTCCTGAAAGTATTTATATTCCCAGTCCGTGGGGAAGAGGAAAGAAAAGGGATGATACCTAACACTCAGTAAGCATTTACTTACGTAATCGCATTTAATCCTCACAACCAGCCTGTGAACTAGGTTACCGTATGAGTTTCTCAGGGATGCCATAACAAAGTATCCCAGGAAGACTTACTCTTTCACAGTTCTGGAGGCCAAAAGCCCCAAATCAGGGTGTCGGCGGGGCCAGGCTTCCTCTGAAGGCTCTAGGGGAGGACGCTTCCTGCTTCTTCCACCTTCTGGTGGCAAATCCTTGGTGACCCTTGGCTTGTGGACGCATCACTCCAGTCTACCTCCCTCTTCCCTGTGTCTTTCTGTCCTCCCTTGTCAGGACACCAGTCATTAGATTTAGGGCCCTCCCTAATCCAGTCTGACCTATCTTAATTTACATATTAATTACATCTGCAAAGACTCTATTTCCATATAAGGCCACATTCACATATCCTTTTCGGGGACAAAACTAACCCCCCAAGAGTTACCATCATTTTACAGGTGAGCGAGCCGACTTGTAGCGCAGTTAAGTCATTTTTCAGGTTTTCGTTTGTAGGAGGCGGGATTCAAAGCCAACTCTGTGCAAGTAGAATCAGTGCCCCTCCTGCTGGGCGGGGCAGCCCTCCCTCACCCACAGCGCAGTCTGCTTCCAGGCCTGTAGCACCGGCACAAAAGCTTCTCCACAACAGACTCAGCTACGATTCCACAGCATTTGTTTATAAGGGAAGGTGCCTACACAGCCTGCGTGCGGGAGTGACACCCAAGCACAAGGACGGCTGGGTGGTGACATCAGCCTTGCCGGTGATGCCCGGACTGCACGCAGCAGGCCAGGGCAAGGACCCTTGCAGAGCCGGCTCTGCTCTCGGGGAGAGGCCCTTCCAATGGCAGAGAACCCACAGGACCTTGTCGCCTAGGCTTTCCCGTCAACACTCAGGCGACTGGAAGGTCTTGGAGCAGTAAGAGAAACTATGCATGGCCTAAGGGAAGACAAGTAGAATGTTAAGTCCAAGAGCCTTTTGTTCTGTCATTGTGATGTTTAGCAAATCGGGAGGACCGTGAAGAAGGGCAAGCCACTTATTTAACAAATACCTTAGTGAAGATACACAGATGCTCTGACCTCACGCCTCTCCCAGGAAAGGAGGCCTACGGAAGAGGTTTTGTTCCAAGCAACAAGAAGGGAGATTTGGGGATCATCTTCCCTTCCCTTTTCTGTTCCGCCTGGCAGGAATCTGAGTAATTTACATCGTTTTTTTTTTTTAACTGAAGTATAGTTAATTTAGAATGTTATGTTAGTTTCAACTGTACAGCAAAGTGATTAGTTACACATGTATATATATATTCTTTTTCAGATTCTTTTCCATTATAGGTTATTATAAGATATTGAGTATAGTTCCTTGTGCTATATAGTAGGTCCTTGTTGTTTATCTATTTTATGTATAGTAGTGTGTATATATAAATCCCAAACTCCTAATTTATATCTCCCCTCCCCTCCCCAACCCCTTTGGTAACTGTAGGTTTGTTTTCTATGTCTATGAGTCTATTTCTGGTTTGTAAATAAGTTCATTTGTATCATTTTTAAAGATTCCACATATAAGTCATATCATATGATATTTGTCTTTCTAATTTACTTCACTTAGTATGATAATCTCTAGGTCCATCCATATTGCTGCAAATGGCATCATTTCATTCTTTTTTATGGCTGAGTAATATTCCATTGTATATTATGTACCACATCTCCTTTATCCATTCATCTGTCGATGGACACTTAGGTTGCTTCCATGTCTTGTCTATTGTGAATAGTGCTGCTGTGAACATTGGGGTAGTAATCTGAGTAATTTACAGACACCGTATTTCAACTTTTCCTTCCCCACAGATTTTAAAAAACTGTTTTTATTTTTTCTCATGGATTTTGGCTAAATTGAGCACTCCTTACATTAGACATTTGAGAAAATCAGGAGACCTATGCATTTGAGTTTTGTGACCAAAGATAGAAGTGGCACCTTCTGCCCCACCCCAGAGCCCAGAGCCCAGGGAAGACCTGCCAGCATGGTGCTTCCTGCTGGACCGAGTGCAGAGGGTGGTGGCTGGCAGAGCTCCACCCCACTAGCCCAACCTCAACCGTTTTTATGGAGCGCCCCCTGCTCCTGGCCTGCAGGGTAGGATCTGCTTCTCTCCCATCTCTTCTTGCCAATCACAGGGGCTTATCTCCTTCACGACTGGTCTGAAGAGCCTGAGCCTCGTTGGCACAGAGCGTGACTGTTGTGAAATAAGGTTGTTATACCAAGACACGTTTTTCTTGTCTCGTTATATGCTGATTGGCACACAGCGCATGTGACTGCTATGACTTCTCTTTCCAGGGAGAAGGTAAAACAATGATTGTTAGCACTTGCTGAGCCAGGCGCTGTCTGGGTGCTCGATGTCTGCGCCCTCATTGCCCTCCTCCCGGTAAGATTTGAAGGGACTGCAAATATCCTGGTTTGCAGATGAGGAAACAGAGCTACCAAGAGACTGAGGAGCTTATTCCAAGTCTCTCAGTTAACAAGACCTCCAGGCTCCATGCTTTGAACCACCATGAGTCTCCTTGTGCAGGAAACTTCCCAGTGTCCAAGGTGACATCTGCTTTCTTCTCATCACCCAAGGTAAAATAATTACAGGGGAACGGTTAGAGTTTCTCTGCGTTGTCCGATGGTTTCCAGAATGGCATATGCCAGTCTAGCCTGCCATCATCCTGCACCCTTTCCTGCCTTCCCGTCCCCTCCCCAGACAATAAAAACCTTCACTAAGGCAGCTGGAGGGAGCAACCTAGAGAAAGAGGCCACACCAGCCCAGTAATGACACTTCCTGCGTCCCTAGGGCATTCGAATTTGAGAGAGGACAGTCGCCAGTGGGTCCACAGTTCTCCGGTCAGTGGTGTGTGTGTCAACTTGGTGTCTGGTGTGGGGAGGGGGCAAGATAGACACTTAAAAGTGAGAGCTCTGGTCCTCTTACCAGTTCTGTAACCTCTTCACCTCAATGACAGGCTGGAAATGCTTCTGAGGGGTGCCCCATGTTGGCATAAGGCTTTTCCAGTTCTACTCTGTACTTCCTAATTGAAATATTTGGAGGTTACGAGCCTCTTCTTGGAACTTGATTGCACCAAAGTGGAGTAGAAATAGATGAAATCCAAAATTAAAAATAGTCCCAGGAACAAAGAGCCCATCTTTAGAGGAATAAGAGGCTATTTTGGAAGGCAGCATCTAAAACACCTCCATTTTATCTCTTGGCCCTCTAGCTCCATCAACGAGGTTTCATCCTCCAGTAGCCCTGGGCATTTCCTTTATTAAGATACCTGTCAAATATTAGACAGTCACCCTCAGCCTTCATGAACTTGTTTATGGGGCGAGCTAAGTTGAGCTTTTTTCAGGAAAGTGTGTCTGCATTGGCAGAACAGGCTAGGGGTGTAAATATAATTTCAAAGGTGTTTCTAAACCCTGAAGCGATGGATGGAATGTTTGTAAGTGCCCTCCAGTGCGTCAGAAGCATAATTTATAGTCAGGGTGCTACTTGCCGGTCGTTCTTGTGTATTCGTCAGCTCGAGTCCCCTAAGACTCGACTCGACTCTAAAGTCAACTAACCCTGATTTTAGTTATTATATATAATTGATAGTAATCACCCTGGATGTATACCTGACATACATTATCCTCCAGCTTTTTACTACTTCACACTGCCTTTTCCCCAGCCCCTTGCCTTCGGTGTTTCCCAAACCAGACTCCTCTTTGACAACCTGTCCTTGTTGTCCAAGTTCAAAAACTTGCTGACATCTTCGAATCAACCCTCAACCCTTCCAGTCATTCAGAAACCAAATCTTGTTCATTTTACTGGCCGAACTCCTCCTCTCTTGGTGGCACATCTGCGCTGTGGCCCCAGCACAGCCCCTGCCAGCTCCCTGGACCTTTGCTGCCGCGCCCACCGTCTCCTTCCGACCCCGCCTGCCCGGGAGCAGCCTTGCTTACCCCCCTTGCACAACAGCGTGAAGTGTTAAAGTGACACAAAAAGGAAAACACGTGGATCCCGCTTTAAGGAGCTTATGGTTTCAGCTCATCCTCTGCGTTGTGTGCAGAGACCGCTACAACGCATGTCACCTGGGCCTCCCTGGCCCACCCGCCATCCCCCACCCCCACTAGTGTAGGACCTCCAGCCCCAATCAGAGCGCCTATAATTATCTCTGTGGGTCCCAGAGGGCGTGTCTGGCCTCCCGGAGAGCCTGGGTACTCCATGGCCCACCGCCGACTTCCTTCCCAGGCCCCCTGCTGCGGGGTCTGCTGGCCTCCAGCATCTGCCCAGGATCCACTTCCTGCCAGACTGGGTCGCTCCTCCTCGCGGGGGTCGGCTCTCCCACCTTGGCCGTCGTGCCCTGCAGCTGAGCTGGGTTCAGAGTGGTGGGCGGAGGGGGGCAGCTCTTTGAGTCTGCGTCGCCGCTGTTACCTGAGCACTGAAGCTGCGTGCTTATCTAAGTGACGGTGTCCGGGCCCTGCACCCCGGGACCCTGGGGTTTAGGCCTAAATACAAGCGTGTAGGGCCCAGAGGTCACTCACCGAGCTGGACTGTGTCCTCCCAGCCGGCCTTCCTGGGGGGGTGCCCTCAGGCACCGTGTCCTCTCTCACCCCATCATCCGCTTCTGCTACATGCCCACGAACACCTTCCATTCTGATCGCGCACCTTCCTGCCTGAAAGCTTAGCGTTTGCTGCCCCGGTGAAGTCTGTTCAGGAGCCTGAACTACAGGGCTCTGGAGGCACCTGTTCTCCTACAGCCCCAACTTGAGCTGTGTGTCCCCCGCACGGGGCTTAGCCAGCACTTCTGATGCCCTTCTCTCTCTCTGCCTGCGAATCCCCCCGCTGGCCCAGGGTCCGGAGTTGGGGGACCCATTGGGTGCCACCCCAGCATGTGGCTGGATGGTTGAGGGCCAGAACCCGGTATCAGACATGGTTTTCCAGGTGGGTCTCTCTACCCAGGTACCTCTGCCCCTGGTTTCCAATCCTGGGAGCTCCTGGGGACAAAGGGCTGAAGCAAGGCCTTTCAGGGTTTAGAACTCCCTTGACTGTTCTCTGATCTGAGCTGGCTCAGGGCCTGGGGCAGAGGTAAGTGGGACAAACAGCAAGAGTCCTTACCTTTGGACTGGCAGGCATTGCATTTCTTCAGGTTCTCCGTCACCTCCTCCTCATGCCAAAGAGAAGGCACGTTCCCTTTCACCAAGCAGGACACAGCGTGACACCCACTGGATTCGGATTTCTCTGGCTTCTCAAAGCAGGAGGGGAGGGAGTTTCCCTGTCAGGCTACATGGCATGGCTTTTGGAGAAAATACATTTTGCTTTTACCCTTTCTAAAATTAAAAATATCTTTCAAAGGGTTTCAAAAACTTCCATTTCTCATGGTGCTGAGTAGGCCTCTTTAGATTTCTAATGCAGTCGGGTGTTGGGGATGACCCTGGTTTTTTGTTTGTATGTTTGTTTTCTCTGATCAATCCAATGGGGCTTGGACAATAAATCCATGTATTGTGACCTCTTGGTACATTTTGAAATTATACATAGGTGGTTTACAAAATGAAGTGTATGTCTGATGCTGTTCCTCCCCACTGCTTGTGTGCACACGCGTGTGTGTTTGTGTTTCCATCTTGTTCATTGAGAACTCTGGCCAGCACCACTGATGGCCGCTCGTATCCCCTTGCTCTCACCGGTTTAGCGTTGTTTCCCAGTATTAACTGCTAGCACCTGTAGATGTTGGCAAAGCACAAGTGACGGGCTCTCAGCGCCACCCCAGCTTGAACAGACTCCCTAACTCTCAAGTGATAAACACTTGCGGAGTATATAGATTGCCCCACTTTGCACAGGAAACGCACGTTGCTTTACATCAGGGTCAGAGGTCATATTCCCTCTGTGCTCCTGGTCTTTAGCTCACACACACACACACACACACACACACACACACACACACACAGCTGATCCCACTCTCACCAGCACTGCCTTTTCCTGTGTCTACGCTGACGCTTGTCGTCCAATGCTGTAATGAATTCTTTATGCTTCTAATCCGTCTGTTCTTGAAGATAAGGGTTGAGTCTTTCTCCGTTTTGTGGCCTCACTCTTACAGAATGCATGACGCAGCATTTAAATGTTTGTTGAATACTCGGTGGCTATGTGAATAGCTTTTTATTTTAAATTGGACTTCTTAGGGGATCTTGAGATTGAAATGAATACTATATATAAAATGAATACTGAAGAAACAAATTCTTTAAAAGACCGTCTAAAAGAAATGATTGTCTTAAAAGAATGCCTTTGTAGAGTAATTGCCAGTTTATTGAATTTCATGCGTCTGAAATTCATTTTGGTGGGTGTCAGTGGCCCTCTAGTGGGCGCAGAGGGTTAAAGTCTCGGGAAACTTCCCTCAAGATGGCAGCTCACAGGGGATGTGAGACAGAAGGATCAGAAGGTGGGAGGAAGACAGATGTTCCCAGCAGGAATGGTGTGATCAACTCAAACGGTGACTTGGCCTTTTATACAGACTCCTTAATACTCTTCCTCTGTTTACAAAACAAGGAAACAAAGACCCCCAAAGCCTTAGGTGCTGGGGAAACAAAAAGCAAGAGCTCCCTCTTCTGAGCAAATGAAATTCTGACCACGTTTGGGGCCCTTCCAGAAAAGTGAAACACACCCCAGTAAAGAGGAGAATGAGTCCTGTCTTCTTTACCTGCGTTACTCATCTCTCCTCTGGATCAACGGGTAAGATAAAGATAAGATTTATTACTCGGTATGTTTCAGAATATTATGAACTGTCTTGGTTCCACTTCCCATTTTCCATCACGCGGAATCATTGTTTTTAAGTAGCTGGGAATTCTGGGTCTGGGAAAGTCGCGTGCGTACGTAGATTCACACGCAGGGCAGTCAGCACTGTGTTCTTTTCCCTCAGGGCCCAGGGAGGAGGGTGAGGAGAAGGGAGACCCTCACTTCAGGCACATGCTTTGGGTTGGGGCTGGGAGGTGCAAAATACACAGTAATCAAGATAAATAACATTTACATGAAAGATTTTAAATATCAAAACGAATGCAAAATATCCATGATAAACAAAATATCAACGTTTTAGGTAAAGAGGGGATCAGTAGAGCTGGTTTTTCTTTCCACCTCGGTCTCCAGCGTGGCTCAGCCTGGCACCGCTGTCCCTTTGCTGTTTTTTGTTAGGAAATCAGCGTCTTCGGGTGGTTAAGGGCCCAGGGTCTGTGGTTGAGATGCCTGGGTTTCAAACCAGGTGCTGCTACTTACTAGGTGCCTGACATAGGCCAGCGTTCATCACGCGAGTCCTTAGAAGTGAAGCGTCATTGCTGGCTGGGTTGGAGAGAGGAGAAGGAGGAAGGAGAAATTCATTTGGGGCGCGAGAGGGATGCCGCCCATCTTGCTGGCTTTGAAGATGGAGGATGAGGTCCAGGAGTTGCGGGATGGGAGTGGCCCCTAGAAGCTTGGAATGGCCCCCAAATGACAACCAGCCAGAAAGCAGTGACTTCTGTCCTAAAACCTCAAGGAATTGAGTTTGCCTACAAGTAAATGAGCAAGGGAACAGACCCTCCCTGTCAACTACAAATTGGCACTTGACACTGGCCCTTGCCATCCACCTCTACAAGGATTAAGTCATGTGCTGCTGAATTTCAACGCCCCCTGAAAGCGGTTCAGGGTGGAGAGCAGCAATGAGGCCCCCTGTGCTCGGGCAAGAACTGGAAAACAGGTCTTCAGACAGTTATTTTCAGGAGCTGATTTTATGATCAGACATACACTTCATTTTGTCAACCACCTATGTATAATTTCAAAATGTACCAAGAGGTCACAATAAATGGATTTATTGTCCAAGCCCCAGGATGTGTTATGAGGGCTGTGTCAGATGCAGGTGGAACATGGGTTGTCTTATGGACACAGTCTTACATTTTTGCTTCATTGGACCATATTTCAATTAGTCATTTTTTTTTTTTTGGCGGTACACGGGCCTCTCACTGTTGTGGCCTCTCCCGTTGCCGAGCACAGGCTCCAGACACGCAGGCTGAGCGGCCATGGCTGACGGGCACAGCCGCTCCGCAGCATGTGGGATCTTCCCGGACCGGGGCACGGACCCGTGTCCCCTGCATCGGCAGGCGGACTCTCAACCACTGTGCCACCAGGGAAGCCCTCAATTAGTCATTCTTAAAGGACATGTAGTGATGCTAAATAATTTTATATTGATTTCCTCCTTTCTGTTTTGAGGTGGGGAGTTAGAACTACTATAAGAATTAAATGAAACTGATGAAATAAGAGCAAAAAGTTATTACAACTGTGAGACAAGTGGTATCAGGCTATCTACTTGGAAAGAAACCTTCTACTTACCCTCAGGCAGCTCAAGCAGGTATTTCCTGAATCCAGAAACAAGGTCGTGCGAATTATTTATAGCACCTCATCCCCCTTTTCTTTTTGATCTTTTTTTTCTTTTCATTCTACCATTTCCCTTAGTAATCTCAGCTGCTCCCATGGCGTTAATATTTATATGCATTTCCAAATCTTTTTGGAAGAAAGGATTTTCCAAATCTTCATCCAATCTATATATTCTTTGTTGAGTATTGCCACCTAGATATCCCATGGTTATTTCATAACTTAATACACCCAAAATAGAGCTGATTATCTGCCACCAAAAAATCCTGCTAGGCTTAGCTGTCTGTCTGCCTGTCTTCCTCTCTCTATTTCTGTTTCTCTCCTTTCTATCATTTGAATCCGTTTATAAAAATGCATACGCTACCAAAGGTCAGAAGGTCCCTTCTAGATCCTTCCTCACTGAATTTCTCACTGTTCTCAGAGCCTCTGGGGACTGACAGTCTACATAGGATGGGTGTGTCCTTGGAACAGAGCTTTCATTCTAGTCACCCAGGACTTTGACTCTCCCTGTTCTGTTCCCAAACTACTCCTGTGCGGATCGCTGCCCTGTTGGACTGTGAAGTGTTTCTCTGAAAAGCGATCTTCTTGAGAATAGTCTCCCTCTTTTTCTCTCCATCCTTGTGTGTCTCTCTGTCTCGCTTGTGGCCCCCTTTTGTCTGAGCTGTGGGAGGATGTCATGGGCTGCGCCCCATCTTGTACCCAGGAAATACCATCCTGGTCACACAGCACCTGACCGTCTCCTGCCACCGGGCAGGTGCCGCACAGTGTCTGCTGCCCCTTCAGATGCAGAGATGGAGGAGCCACAGGAAGGTGGCTTAAAGACTTGTTCCTTTATATTGATATTTGGAAGAACATTATTATTTCCTCTTACCATGTTTTGTTGTTTTTTTAATCCTCTAAAACTAATTCTGACTGGAGATTGGCAGTTTTCAACAGCGGGAGGAGACAGGGAGTGAGGATGTTCTAAAAAGGTCCTCAGAGAGTCTCAGTCCTAAGATGGCAGGAGAGAGGGTGGCTGTGCCCCCTTCTCTCTTGAGAATTCATCGTGTGGCCCCGAGGGCTGGGCTGGGGCGGTCGGCAGAGCTGGAGGACCAGGACTTGGAGGAAGTGTCTGTTGGTGGGTGGCGTCGAGAAGAGAGGCTCGGAATCCTGAGCAGTCTCATTCCATGTAAATTGTATAAATCAAATTGTTGAACCCAATTGGAGGGTTAAAAATTCATCAAAATAACTAGGAACTCAGAGTCCCCAGGAGATAATAATTAGCTTAATGTAGTTTGGTCTGTTTTCCCTTTTCCATATTTGGTGAAATTTGTCAATTACAGTGGACAAGGAAGCAGATGAGGTAGTAAATTCAGCCTCAACCTTTGTTGTGTTAACAATGTGACCTATGCTCTCCCTGCCATTTCATTTATTATCTCCAAATATTTGTTCAATAACGTGTTTCATTTTCTTCTCTAGTAGCTTTCAATTTTCTGATCCAAATTTTACTTTCTGACACCGGGAAAAAGTATTTTATCTTAGAAATGGAGACATTATAACAATATGCAACATGCTTCTAAATTTTAATAGCATTTAATTATCACCTTGATGAAAACTCCGTAGCAACAAGTAAACAATTGCTACATTGAGTGTGCTATTATAATATACCTAACTTACTTATGTGTAATCCTTGCCTCGTGGGTTATCATGGCAAATGGATGTTATTGCATAGAAACTGTCACAGTGAAAGTGACCGAAGACTTCAAGTGGCTTCTGAGCAACACCATCCAGGTAAACACTCTGAGAAGTGCAGTGTGAGGCAGTATACCTCCCCATCTGTCTCACGCCAATGAGGGTTCTTCTCGAGTTTTAAGATGCCTACTGGGGCTTTCCTCATGGTGCAGTGGTTAGGAATCCGCCTGCCAATGCAGGGGACATGGGTTCGATCCCTGGTCCAGGAAGATCCTACATGCGGCAGAGCAACTAAGCCCGTGCGCCACAACTACTGAGCCTGCGCTCTACAGCCCGTGAGCCACAGCTACTGGGCCCACGTTCTGCAACTACTGAAGCCTGCACGCCTAGAGCCCACGCTTCACAAGAGAAGCCACCGCAATGAGAAGCCCGCGCACCGAAACAAAGAGTAGCCCCTGCTCTCCACAACTAGAGAAAGCCTGTGTGCAGCAGTGAAGACCCAACACAGCCATAAATAAATAAATTTATTTTAAAAAATGCTTACTAATCAGAGTATTAGCTAGAGTTGCAGCTCTTGTTTATTGATGATCACATGTAGTCCTCTTTAGTAAATTGGAGCAGAATTTATATGATATATATCAGGTCCTCTTACATATATAATATATATCATAATATAATCTATTACATATAATTTATAATATATGCTTTTATAATTTAGAATAATAGTTAATTTTCATCATCAGAATGTTGTCATAATGCACTAGTTTTTGTTAGAAGGAGAGATTTTACTACCATCTGTCAGAAAATGGTTATAAACATTAAAAAATGTCCATTTTGGGGGCTAGCAAAATTATTTTAAGAATAGAAAACATTTCAGCATAGTGGAGATGTCCGCGACGGGAATGGTGGCCCCTGGGTGTGGCATGCCTGTAGTGCTCACAGCGGGACGGGCGCCTGAGCCCTGCACCTGGCTGCTTGCACCAAGCTCCCCTCCGCTGGCGCCTTTGCACAGCCTGCCCCTGCGTCTAAAATGCCCTCTCCTCCCTGCCCCACACTTCCCCTCCTCATTCCTTTGTCCTCCGCTTCGATATCGCACCCTTAGCTGATATCTCCCTGCCCCTCTGGGGGGCATTTTTCACACTCTGATGATGGCTGTTTTCTCAACTTCTCCACTCGAACATGTGATTTCCTCCAGGACAGAAGTGGATTCCTCCTCACCTTTCTGTTCCCGGGACTTAGCCCAAAACCTGGTGCAAAGTAGGAACTCAAAGTTTGTGGAATGAAGGAAGAGGACTTTGGTCTACATCTTCACTAGAAACATCTTCATTTCCTTACTGATAATGGCTCTTAGTTATTTCCAACATTTCTTTTGGATATTGGTGTTTGGCCTCTTCTCTGATTTTGAGGTGTTTTCCATAGCCTTGATTGTTAGAATAGAAGACATCACTTTTTTTTTTTTTTTTTTTCCGTGCGCGGGCCTCTCCCTGTTATGTCCCCTGCATCGGCAGGCGGACTCTCAACCACTGCGCCACCAGGGAAGCCCAAAGCCATCACTTTTTAAAAGCCACTTGAGCAAGATAAATCTAACAATGAAATATTTTTGATGGATTCTCTGTGGATGTATTGCTACTTCTTTTTTTTTTAACTTAAAGTCCTATATAGCGTATGAAGACGAGCGTGGGGTTGGGGGAAATCAGCGAAGTTACTATGTTACTATGAGTTACTGTGAAAATGCTCCTTGTTAGTAGTTTCGTTGTTCCTCTGCCTATCCTGATGGTGAGTTAGATAACATTGAACGATTACTTAGTAATTATTGCCATGTTGAGAATTCTATGATCTTGGAAATAGAAGCATTATGTTCCCCTCAGGTTTGGATGATTTATAATTTACTCTGTGGTAATGTGTGTGTTTCTTTCAGATATTAGAGATTTTCATATGTATGTGTGGGGCGAGAGAGAGAACGTTTGCAAGTATGCGGGCTGAAACTGTTGCTGGAGTGATTAGAACATTTCTAACGGGAGGGTCACCAGAGAAGGCACTTTTTTTTTTCTTGAAATATGTGAAAAGCACTTTTTCATTCCACAATAAGAGCATAAGAGAAGGCACTTTTAAAATAGAGATTTGAAAGTTAGAATGCTTTTATTTTTAAAGCAAAGAAGGGGGTTGAAGTTATGGTACGTGGGGCGGGAAAGATAGCGTTCTATGGAAAGTGAAAGATGGTGCGTGAGTAGAGTGGCTTCATCGCAGCTGGCTCTGGAGACAGGATATTGTGGGAAACAGAGAATTCTCGAAGTATGAGGTGGAGGGTGGAGATTGGTCTTTGAGAGGCAGTTTGGAAACACAGCATATTACTGAGCAGAGTAATGACATTCTCAGGAGGGCAATCGGGAACACCTGGAAAATGCTTGCATAATGTTATAGATTGAATTACAACCGTATTGAAAATGTTCAACTCCTTAGGCTAAATGAATAACAACTATTTGAATCCAAGAGTATCCCTTTAGGGTAAATCTCTATTTACAGGAAAGAGTTTGTTTGATACAGGCCCAAACTCAGGAGTGGGTCTAACAGTGGAAAATAAGACATTGGGGAGAATTAATGCAGCCCAGCACTGAGTGTCTGACTTGCCAGCGGCCGCATTGTGAATCAGGGCTGCCACAACTTAACCTTTACCCAATGCAAAGCCCTGAGTGGCCCCTAAAGGATGAGGAGACAAGCTGTAAATGTGCAAGGAGGCCCTCGAACAAGTAGCTGGACTGACAGGACGCTTGGGCTGTTACTCTGAGTCGTTACCCAAAGGACCTGTCCAAGGATTTAACATTTTCGTCTGCGGCTCCACAGAGAGACAGACATCGTGATTGCTTTAGTTAATTCTGTCTTCGGGGTCTTAAGGGGGAGCAATGGGCTGATTTGCACGTTTAAAAGTACCCCTTCCAATGTCGTGCGGAGAACAGATGGGAGAGGAGAGAGGGGCTGGGACCAGCAGGCAGAGGGATCGGAGAGGGTGTGGTGGAGATGGAGAGAAGGAAAGATACTTGGGCTGTTTGGAAGGGACAGCTGGTAAAACTTGTTGAAAAGTTGGATCGAGGTACGAACAGTGAGGGTGGTGATGTTACTTACCAAGGTGGGAAGGCTGGAGGAGGGAATTTTTTGAGTGGTAGCAATTCAGTGCTTTGCTTTGAACATGTTAGGTTTAAGATGCCTATTAGAGACCCCAGAAGAGATATCCCAGGATCCGCTGCTGAAGACACCTCTTCAATGCTGAGGGTAAACAGGATTCATAGATCAAAGCTATTAAAGGCCATGGGACCAGGGTGATCAACTAAGGAGAGGGTGCAGACCAAGAAGAGGAGAGGGCTGTGGACCAAGGTGTGAGATTTTCCAACCTTTAAAGGTCAAAGAGAATAGGATAAACCAGCTGAAGCAATGAAGAAGGATAGCGGAGAGGATGAGGGAAGCCCGTGACAGTAGCACGTGGAGGACAGGGGAGTTGTCACTGGCTACTGTCACTGCTGGTACATCAGGTGTAACGGAGGCTGATGGGATGACTGGATTAGCCGTGGGGACAGTGTCAGTGACCTTAACAGGAGCAGTTTGGGGAATGACGAGGAGAGAAAAGTCAGTGGAGGAGGTCAAGAGAGAAGGGGCTCCCAAACAATTTTATTTCTTAACCTAGATGATGGGCACATGGTGTTTATTAGGATATGTTTTCTTTGCCTGAAGAATTTCATAATTAAATAGTTCAGAGAAAGCACTGCTTATTCTAAAACTTTTTTCTTAATTTGTGACATTCTAAGGGTTAAAATTAATTTAAAAGGTGTACTGTCAATTTTATGCCGGTGAGACGTTAAGATGAGCGGCAGAGGGAAAGCGGTGGAAGGTCAGGGGGCGGGCAGGTGAGGACTGTCAACAGTTATTATGACATGTTACGTGGTGATAGTACATCCACAGTGTTACTATCATATCAGCAATTATCGTCAACTCTGGGAGCAGAAACGTAAGTCTGGGGTCTAGACTGGATCTATGATTTATTTATTTTTTTTAACACAGGTGTGCAGAAGTAGACTAGCTAGACTAAAGGACAAGTACGTTATGAAGGATTTTGATACATGTAACCAGATTTCCCTTCCGGCCGGTTGTGTCCATTGAGATTCTCACCTGCAAAAAATCAGCTTATCTGATTTATCACACCTTTAACAGGCTTGAGTGAATTCTTTAAAAAAAAATCAAAATAATTCAGGAGAGGCAGAAAAGGAGAAACGTAGGAATGAAAAACAGAGGAGGCAAAGAAGAAGGTTGGAGTGGATGTACTCATACGAGATAAAGGGAATTTCAAGGCAAAATGCATTACTAGAGATAAATAAGGGCACTTCATAATAATCAAAGGGTCAGTTGAACAGGAACACATGCCAATCATTCACCTGTGTGTGATCAATAATAAATGGAGCTTCAAAATTCGAGAGGTGAAAATGGACAGAATTAAAGGGAGAAGGAGGGCTTCCCTGGTGGCGCAGTGGTTGAGAGTCTGCCTGCGGATGCAGGGGACACGGGGTTCGTGCCCCAGTCTGGGAAGATCCCACATGCCGCGGAGCGGCTGGGCCCACGAGCCATGGCCGCTGAGCCTGTGCATCCGGAGCCTGTGCTCCGCAACGGGAGAGGCCACAACAGTGAGAGGCCCGCGTACCGGGAAAAAAAAAAAAAAAAAGAAAATAAAGGGAGAAGGAGACAATTCCATAATATATCTTGAGATTTTAACACTTCTCTATCAAAAAATTGGTGGAGCAACTAGACCAAAATTCAGCGAAGACATATATTATCTGAACAATGCTATCAGCATCTCAGCTTATGTGTTATCTATATCAATTGTTAGAGCCACAAGGATGGGTCCTAGCCCTCCACGCTATAGGGTTTTTAACATTCTGGGTGATAATCTAAAATTACTGTCCCTGTGGCTTTCTACAGGAACTTCCATCACTGTACCTTGACTATGAGATAATGAATAGAAAGTAAGTTAGCGTAATGCCTGACACCTAGTAAGTGTTCAGTACATGCTAGTTATTATTGTCAAATCAAATAGACACCATGTGGCTGCCTGGCAGAATTTTAGGGGATTTTAAAAATGATCATGATTTTTATCATTCCTGGAAATCAACCTGCCGTGGAAACATCATCCTGGACCAAGCCTCACTTAGAGTCCTTTCCATACTTTTCCTGTATCCTTTCATTTCAAGTCTCCTTCCCAAACCATGATGAGCTCACAATCTTTTTAATATTTCATAGAGGCCTTAGGTGCCCATGCCAAACCTCAAAAGTACCAAATTACCTACGTTTACTATTCCACCAAGAAAGGCACACATTTTCCCCCTTTCCCACATTGCCCAGTTCTCACAGGCCTGAACCTATCCTAAGTGACAATCATCCAGACCTTCTAGGGTGTTCTGCCGCTCTTGGTAGAAGGGGAATCACCAGCTCCGCCGGGGGTGGCATTGCTGGTGGAAAAGGTCAGACCTGCACTCTCCACCTTTTGTGCTATTAGGTCTTTCAAAACTAATTTCACACCTGTGCATGATTATTAGTAATATTCCATGGTATATGAATCATCAGTAAATTGAGCCAAGGGTCTTGCTTTTTTAAAGAAACGAGGTTGAAACATTTGGTGGAGAGAAGAGTCCTTCTGTGGTGCACGTCATCTCTCCGTAATTAGTGCATTCAGATTTTTTTCAGAGAAGATCAGTCAATAAAAGAAGGATAATAAATAAACTCAAGCAAATTTCCCCTTTCAATTCTGTCAGTTGTCACACCTCCAGAAGAGTGTTTTCCTCCTGTTCTTCTAAGGAGCAAGGGTCATTTCCATATAGGTATGTGTTCAAGAGTAATGAGGCAAGTTGAAAAAGATCTTCCAAAATACTCCTAGTGAAATCTTATCGTTACTAAGAACTTATGAAAATTTAAAGCCATTTCCCTTTATTAAAACACATGAGCAGTGAAACTTGCTACATTGGCTTTCTGGAAACCAAAGGAAAGAAGCTTGCTTTGCTAAATTTCTCTAAGACAGAAGATACCTTGTGCATTGGCCCTATTGAGCCAGGATGGTCCAAGAGGTTCTCAAAATGGCAGATTTAGAGGACAATCCTTGAGCCCTGTTCTGTGGTGGTGGCCAGAGTGACCAGACCCATGGTGGAGGAACTGAGAGAAATTGGGAAGGGTCAGTTCTCCTAAAAATCCCCCCTCCTCCCTGGTTTGTGCCTTGTACCCTACAGTCTATGCTCCTGTACTTGGGTGTAAGATTTCAGTTCCACAAACACGAGTACGATGGGCTTCGTGAATGTAGCTATCAATGGCCTGACTACGGAATGGTGGTTAATGAGTAGCTTAATTAGATTCTGTGTCTTGGTCAAAATAACTTACATATCAAAAAAGAAATAGGGCTTCCCTGGTGGCGCAGTGGTTGAGAGTCCACCTGCCGATGCAGGGGACACGGGTTCGTGCCCCGGTCCGGGAAGATACCACATGCCACGGAGCGGCTGGGCCCGTGAGCCATGGCCACTGAGCCTGCGCGTCCGGAGCCTGTGCTCCGCAACGGGAGAGGCCACAACAGTGAGAGGCCCGCGTACCGCAGAAAAAAAAAAAAAAATTAAAAGAGATAGATAGGTTTTAGAAGAAATAAAACAGAAAACAATTAACAATTTAAAAATATTTGTTCAGTATTTAAACTAATTTCAATTGTAATTGATTAAAATTAATTTAATTTAAAAGTATGACCTTGAAAAGAAATATTTTCTCCAGCTTCATCATAGAAGGTGGCCCAGTAAGGGCAGCAGGAGAATCACTTCTGTCCTCCCCGACCTACACACTCCCACGTGTACACTAGGCATCCAGACGATAGGCTGTAATGTTATACCCGTCCCACCAGTACTCTTAGAAAGGTAATCTTCTCCATAGATGGGGTCTCAATGATATCAGGACAAAGGAACTAGCACAAGGGGCTTTCTGCTAATCTAATTGCAACAATTTGAGCATCACAGAGAAAATGGCACGCTTAATTCAAGTGAGATAAAGTTTTGAAAGTCTGTGAATTTGTATGACACTCAGGAAGGAAAAGTTAATATCAAATGTACCAAAAAGTACTATGAATGCAATAGGGCATGTTTTGATTTTCATTGGTCTTTAAAAGTAGGGGACTGTTAGTGTATGAGTGCATGAGTGATTATTCTTTTGGGTCCGCGTCTATTTATGAAGTACGGGTGTGTTCTTGTCTGGTGGCATAGCCTAGGTGAGCGAGCCTAAACGAAGCTGGTTATGTGACGGTGGAATCTCTTGACAGCGTATCTCAGTGAAGATGCAATATCGTGATTAGGTCAGATGGACCTGAAGAAAGTAAGAAGTAGGCGTTCGTGTGGGGACTGCCTGCAGTTCCTAGTAGAGCAAAGGAGGGTAAAGTAGGTGATGGTATGGCAGAGGGTCTACTCATGACAGGGAAAGCACGTGTGGTCTCTTCATTAAGGTCACCTGTCCTGCAGAGGGGAGGAAATTAATGGTAGTATGCAGAATAACACATCCTTAGGGGACAGAGGGGAGATGTGTATAAAATTAGGAGGAGTAACGGACAGAACCTGATGGACTAAAGCTGAGGTATCAGTTCAGGTTCTTTATCTCAAGAACACAGAGACACTTGCTCCCCACAGGGCATGGCTTCCCTCTGCTGGGTACTGTGCTCCACTCCTGCTTCTAATTTTTCAGTCTTTTTATTACTCTCCACCATCTGTTCCCAAAAGCTGAAGAACATTTGTGTACAGATGAGAATTTTCCTCAAGTGAGGCAGAACAGACAGCAGGCCGTAAATATTTTATACTTTCCAGGATCATTTTCTTTCAGAGTATTAAGAATTCATGCCGACAGCTGGTAATGGGTTATCTGAAGAATGCTTTGCTTAGTAAAGCATTTATCTTGGTAAAGGATAGGAAGAAAGAACTTGAATAAATTCAGAGCTGAGGTTTCAAAGTGCTACAGCATCATTTCATTCATCGTGGTAGACTCACCTACCTATTAACGACATTTTAAATTCTCCTCTCTGAGTATTTGTCTTCAACAATTTTTTTTGAAACAGTCTCCAACTTACAGAAAAGTTGCAAATAAGTGCAGTACAAAGAACTCTTTTTTCTTACACCGTCTGAGAATAAGCTGCTGACATGATGTCACATTACTTCCAAATCCTTTACTGAATATTTCGTACAAATAAGGATATTCTCCTACTTTAATGTGCTGAATTGTGTCTGCCCAGAATTCATCTGTTGAAATCCTAACTCCCAGGACCTCAGAACGTGACTGTGTTTGGAGATGGGGTCTTTTTTTTTTTATATAGATCTTTATTGGAGTATAATTGCTTCACAATACTGTGTGAGTTTCAGTTGCACATATGGAGATGGGATCTTGGAAGAGGTAGTTAAGTTAAAATGAGGTCATACGGGTGAGCCCTAATCCAGTATGGTGTCCTTATAAGTAGAGGAGATCAGGATGCAGACACACACAGAGGGAAGACCATGAAAGGATCGGGGAGAAGACAGCCGTCTACAAGCCAAGGAGAGAGGCCGCAGGACCAACTCTGCCGATATCTTGATCTCTGACTTCTAGATTCCAGGACTGTGCGAAAGTAAGTTTCTGTTGTTTAGCTTCTCAATCTGTGGTACTTTGCTGTGACAACCCTTGCAAACGAATACACCTACACAACCACAGTACACAACAAGCACAGTACACAGTACTCATACGTGTTAAATCCATATTTACTTCTACATCCATCCACGTGAATGAACAGCCACGGGTTCTTCCGGGGCCTCCATCTCTGATCCAACCACACAAGGCTCATTCTTGGTTTTTCCCTTTTCGTATTTGCGGCTCTCTTCTCTGATAGTGTTCCTTGGCTTATAGCTGCATTCCTCCAATCTCTGCGTCCACCTTCATGTGGTCTTCCTTTCTCTGGATGCCTCTTTCTGTCTCTTAGAAGGATGCTGTCATTGGGTGCAGGACCCACCCTAACCTACTATGATCTCACCTCAATCCTAACCTTAATTGCGTCTTCAAAGAACCAATTTCCAGTTAAGGTCACATTCTGAGGTTCCAGGCGAACAGGAGTTTTGGGGACACTCTTTAATGCAATAGAGGATCAGCGTGGGGCTCATCTTTGGTTCCCTACATCCACGGGCGGCTCTGACCACAGTGTCCATCAGACGGTTGCTCTTCATCCAGTCTTGCCCTGAGTAAGATGGTGATGTTCACTCTCATTCTTGTGGCTCATCGGACACTGGGAGGATGCATAAGCATGGCATACAGTTCTGGTCTCCAGTCCTGAGCTGTGCAAAAGTCTAATAGGTTCAGCTCCCTGTCCTTTATCCCAGCATAAAGGGATACCGGGATACTGACACTGAAATCTAGCATATCCGGTATGAACTCATTTTTGCTCTGTCCCTCTGTCCCCCACCAGCCAGGGCCACCTCTGAGCTCCTTTACTGTATCAGAGCCATCTTTATTCTTAGGCTAAAATTCTTAGGGTCATCTGTGATGTAGCAATTTGAGAATTTATGGCAATGAAATAGAAGCAACATGCCCTATAGTATGCTGATTGGGGAAGGAAATTATGGGGGCTACTTTCCTTTAAAGGTATATTCCCTTTGGGTAAATTATGAGTTAGCTCAGAGTTGCTAAATGTATTATTGTAAATCATTATATTGTTCACAGCTTCAGTTAAAATAATCAAAAATTTTACTACTCTCAAGTATTTAAAAACCAGGACCAGTAGCTATCACTAACTAGAGGGAAGGTCATTTATTGGGGGGGGGAATAGTAAGAAAAAAAGATAGTTTTTTTTTAATGACATTTGATAAAGGAGAAGGGGGATAAAGGGCACATTTTTCTTTAAAAATATACTGTTGTGGTGGTGGTGTGATTTTTCCTAATTTCTCATTTCTACATCATCCTTTTGCATTTTGACACTGCATACTTGGTTTACATATGTTAGACTGTCCCTGGTAAATAAAATTGAATTCTTGTGGTCACACATTTCCACTGTACAGAAAAATGTGGCATTAAGTTCAAAACTTCTAGTCTTAGTCAATGTGGATAGTTATTTTTGAACAAGGCAAGCAGATGAAGTGGCAATTGCAGACCCTGTTTACAAGCATACTGTATTCCAAGCCTCATACTCAGCTGAATATGTATATTCACCTCTGACCCTCACACTCCTTGGTCTCTGTGTCACCTGCCGATAAATTGACACTCAGCGAGGTTAAGTAAAGTTACCCACGTCACTCAGTCATGTCAGTGGCAGAACAAGGGTTCCATTTCTGGGTCTATGTTGCTGTGCCCCTAGCTACTTGACCATAAAACATTTACTGATTTTCAAAATAGAGACACAGATGTAGAGAACAAAGGTATGGACACCAAGGGGGGAAAGTGGCGGGGGGCAGATGGTGGTGGGATGAACTGGGAGATTGGGATTGACATATATACACTAACATGTATAAAATGGATAACTAATAAGAACCGGCTGTATAAAAAATAAATAAAATTCAAAAACAAAGTGAGATCATATATATATATAAAATGGAATATATATAATGGACTATTACTCAGCCATAAAAAAGAATGAAATATTGCCATTTGCAGCAACATGGATGAATCCAGAGAATGACATTCTAAGTGAAATAAGTTAGGCAGAGAAAGACAAATATCATATTATATCACTTATATGTGGAATCTAAAAATTAATACAAATGAATCTATATACAGAAAGACTCACAGACATGGAAAACAAACATAGTTACTGAAGGAGAAAGGAGGGAGATAAATTAGGAGTATGGGATTAACAGATACAAATGACTGTACATAAAATAAGCAACAAGGATTTACTCTACAGCACAGGGAACTATATTCAATATCTTATAATAACCTATAATGGAAAATAATCTGAAAAAATATATATAACCGAATCACTTTGTTGTACACCTAAAAATAACACAATATTGCAAATCAACTCTATGTCAAAAAAAATAAAAAATTTAAAAGATTAAAAGAAAACCATTTACTGATTTTCAAATCATAGTTTAACACTATCTTGCAGCCAAAAGCAACAAGGAGAAGCATCTTTCTTTCTCCTGCCAGCCAGTGGCTCAGTGCTCCCAGCCCAGCACGCTGAGTGGGAGTGGGAGATCGGGGACCCGTCTCCCCACCTCCTCGTGCTTCTGGGACTGTATAGCTGATGCCCCCTCACATGTGAAAACAATCCCAGGGCAGGACCAAACCAGACTCCCACAAGTAAAGTCATAATAAGAAACAAGGGCAGTGGGAAGAGATAGTCATAATGATAAAAGAAAATGTTCTATGCAGTATGCAGAGGAAAGATTTCATAGCACAAAGAAACCATTTCTCCTTTTCAGGGATAAATTCAGACCCTAAGTTTAAAATATAGTTGAACTCAATGACAAGGTTTTAAAACAGACACACAAAATAGCTTTAATTCTTCTCCAAATAGTTCTGCTCAATGTAATTTTGAACAAGGTATTTGAATGGCATATTAAAAATACTTCAGAGCTAAGGGTTTCTTTCTTTCTTCTTTTTTTTTTTTTTTTTTGCGGTACGCAGGCCTCTCACTGTTGTGGCCTCTCCCGTTGCGGAGCACAGGCTCCGGACGCGCAGGCTCAGTGGCCATGGCTCACAGGCCAAGCCACTCCGCGGCATGTGGGATCTTCCTGGACTGGGGCACGAACCCGCGTCCCCTGCATCAGCAGGTGGACTCTCAACCACTGCGCCACCAGGGAAGCCCTATTTCTTTTTTGATATGTAAGTTATTTTGACCAAGACACAGAATCTAATTAAGCTAAACCCTTTAAGCACATTAAACAGTTCTGTCTTCCTTCTCATTCTGCAAATATGCTCAAATCTGAAGGCTGGTCTCCTACAAAGTGCAAGGTACTGTTGGTTTCTTGGAATACTACTTCATAATGTCACAATTTCCATAAAGAGCCAAAGGGTATTTCTGAAGTCCATTGCAGGTAAGCAGAAAAATCACATGTGGGATGTCCCTCTGGCAGTCCTGTTAGGGGACTTCATGGTAACATCTGTAAAAGGCATTGAGGTGAACAAAGACCTGAATTATATTTTTGAACTCAAGAAATTCACTGCAGTTTTAACCTTGAGCAGATGCGTGACTGTGTCCATAATCTACCGTTAAATCCCTTCAGTTATTTCCAACCAAGGCTCCTAACGTCCGATCAGCTGAATTATAGGGCAGCAGAACTGTGGAATAACATCATCTGTGGTTTTAGGGTTTTCAGGGGAAAAAAGAGACAGCTCTACTAGAGTCACGATTGTGGTGGGACTCAGTCAGTTACAGCCTGCTCTCTGTTCCTTTTCGACACTTGGCTCTAAATGGCTCTTCCACGGCTTGGAGCACAGGGAAAGCTCGGCTGGAGGAAAAGCCTTTGTTTGCTGCTTCCCTTTGGGCACACGGGGAGCCGGACAGAAGCTGCATCCAAGGCAACCTTTGCTCTCACCAGGAACAGTCAAATAATTTACCTCTGTGGCAGGTTAATTGACCTTCCCAAACTGAGCTACCGTCTGTGTGCCAGTGTCTATTAAATGACCGCAGATGTCCTGTTTGCAGATGGGAGCGGAGCCCTGGGCAGCATGGCTGTGGAGGGACAAGGACGTGACGTTTGAGTTCAGGGGAAGTAGCTGTGCGAGCACAACCCAGGGATGTCCAGGACTGTGTGTTTACCGACCCCCTGCTAAGGCTCTCATCCGCAGTAAGAAGATGGCCTCCTTAGAGAGACACCAGCATGAACAGGAAAGCCAGAGAGTGACGAGCTTGCTACAGCAGGTAGAGCCGACGGTGGGTGTTCCCTTGGCCGGTTGTTCCCAATTGGTCCGTGTTACTTGGATATGAATCCATTAAAAATGACAGATTCTTGGGCCCTGTCATGGATTAAATGGTGCCTGTCCCGGAAAAAGATATGTCCCTGTTGGAATATCTGGACCCTGTGATTGTGACCTTATTGGAAAGAGTCTCTCTTTTTTTAAAACTTTTTGTTTTATATTGGCGTATAGTTGATTTGCAATGTTGTGTTAGTTGCAGGTGTACAGCAAAGTGATTCAGTTATACATATACATGTATCCACTCTTTTTCAGATTCTTTTCCCATGTAGGTCATTACAGAATATTGAGCAGAGTTCCCTGTGCTGTACAGTAGGTCCTTGTGAGTAATGTAGAGTCTCTTGCAGACGTAATCAAGGATCTTGAGAGGAGACCATACCGTACGGGTGGGCTCTACACCCAATGACAAGTGTCTTTTTGAGGGAAGGGGCGGGGCAGAGACACGCAGAGAGAAGGAGGCCCTGCGATGAGGGAGGCGGCCATGGGAGTGACGCTGCACAAGCCAGGGAGCACCCAGAGCACCGGAGGTGCACAGAGGCAAGCAGGAGGCTGTCTTCCCTCTGGAGCCCCCGAGGGGCGTGGCCCTGCCCACAGCTGTCCTCGGGGTTCCGGTCTCCGTCTCTCCTGTGTACATTTCCATTCCTTGTCGGTCCTCCTTCCTACCGTCTCCCTGGTCTCCTTCTGCCTCGGTGTCCCCGTGTCCATCGCCCTTCCGCTGGGCCTCCGTCACCTCCTGCGACCCCTGGTCTCCTTCTGCCTCGGTGTCCCCGTGTCCATCGCCCTTCCGCTGGGCCTCCGTCACCTCCTGCGACCCCTGGTCTCCTTCTGCCTCGGTGTCCCCGTGTCCATCGCCCTTCCGCTGGGCCTCCGTCACCTCCTGCGACCTCTGCACAGACTGAGCGAGCCTCCCTCTTTTTAATGTCTCGTCTCGTTAATCCAGTCTTCACTTTGCTGCCAGAGTATCTTCAACACAAGTCACCTTCTTTCTTAAGACCTCTCAATGGTACCCTGCCCTTGGAGAAGGAGGTGTAGTCTCCTCAGCGAAGGAGCGAACATTTTCCTGACCACAGCCCTTTCTCCTCGTAGCCAGGCTCCATCCCAGCTTTGTTGTGAGGCCCCGGGGAGGCTTCTGGGAGGCGAAAGAAACAGGACAGCAGTCTTGGAGGTGGGGCAAGGTTCGGGCAGGGCGACAGGGGGCACCTGGGAGACCAACCCTGGGGCCTCAGCGCTGGGCTGTGAGGGGAAGGCAGAGCAGTGGCAGAGCTGAGAACCAAAGAGAGGCTCAGGGGCAGGGGAGCGGGAGAGGGGGTGCAGCGGAGGGAAGGAAAGGGGAGCGGGAGAGGGAGTGCAGCGGAAGGAAGGAAAGGGGAGCTCAGGGGGGGCGTGGAAGGGCCGAGAGGAGGCGGCAGGGAGAACGAGAGCTTCGCCGCTGCGCATCCTTCATGCAGACCCGACCCTCAGCTAAGGCGGGACAACGCGGACATTCCTACCCCACCTTCAGCTGCTTCCCTCCAGGGACCTTACGGTTCAGCCCTCTGATGGCTGAGAGGCCCTGGTCACTTCATGCCCCACTGGGCCCGGCTCATGGAAAAGGTGTCTATTGCAATGCCACCCCCTAATAGATGCTCTTCCTTTCTTTAGTTCCTCAGAATTTGGCTTCTCTATTTTTGACATTTTTCTGCTTTATTTAAAAAATCAACTCTTTACTTCTTTAGAGCAATTTTAAGTTCATAGTAAAGTAGAGGGGAAGGTACAGAGATATTCCACAAACCCCTGTCTGCACGCAGGGTACAGCCTCCCCTGTTATCGACACCCCCAGCAGATGGTACATTTGTCACAATGGATGGACCCACAGTAACACATCCTTATCTCCCAAAGGGTGTAGTTCTCATTAGTGTTTATCTGGAGTAGATTCTGTAGGTTTGGAGAAATGTATGATGACATGTGTCCATCACAGTACCCTGTGGAGTATTTTCACTGCCCTAAAAATCCTCTGTGCTGCACCTATTCATCCTCCGTGCCTGCCGCAAACCGCCCCCCAACACACCCCCTCAACTCCTGGCAACCACTCTTTTTATTGTCTCTATAGTTTTGCCTTTTCCAAAATATTATACAGTTGAAATCATAAAGTATGGAGTCTTTTCAGATTGTCTTCTTTCACTTCGTAAGACGCATTTAAGGTTCCTCCATGTCTTTTCATGGCTGGATATCTCATTTCGTTTTCATGCTGACTGATAATCCATTGTCTGGATGTACGGCAGTTTACTTATCCATTCACCTACTAAAGGACATCGTGGTTGCTTCCAACAAATTGCAGGGGAAAGAACACTTCTGAACTCATTCTATGAGGCTGCCATTACCCTGATACCAAAACCAGACAAAGATACCACACAGAAAGGAAAATTACAGGCCAGTATCACTGATGAACATGGACGCAAAAATCCTCAACCAAATATTAGCAAACCAAATCCAACAATACATTAAAGGATCATACACCATGATCAAGTGGGATTTATCCTAGGGATGCAAGGATTTTTCAGTATATGCAAATCATACAAATTGAAGGAGAAAAACCATATGATCATCTCAATAGATGCAGAAAAGGCTTTTGATAAAATTCAACATCCATTTATGATAAAAACTCTCCAGAAAGTGGGCATAGAGGGAACCTACCTCAACATAATAAAGACCATATTTGACAAACCCATAGCTAACATCATACTCAACGGTGAAACGCTTAAAGCATTTCTTCTAAGATCAGGAACAAGACAAGGATGCCCACGTTTTGGCAATTATGAATAAAGCTGCTGTAAACATCTGTGGGCGAGTTTTTGTGTGGACATAAATTTTCAACTCCTTTGGGTAAATGCCAAACGTGATGGCTGAATTGTGTGGTAAGAATACGTTTTGTAAGAGGTTAGTTTTGTAAGGAACTGCCAAACTGCCTCCCAAAGTGGCTGCACCCTTGTGCGTTCCCACCAGCAACAAGTGAGCGTTCCTGTTGCTCCACAGCCTTACCAGCATTTGGTGTTGTCAGTGTTCTGCGTTTTGGCCGTTCTATTAGGTGTGAAGTGGTGTCTCAATTTGTTTTTAATTTGAATTTCTCTGATGACATAGGATGTGGAGCATCTTTTCGTATGCTTGTTTGCCATGTCTGCTTTATTTTTCAATCCTTTGTTTACATTTTTGTTTCTACATGCTGGAGCTTGCTACAGGGCTAGTTGGGACTGTGGGGGCTTGTCACTCTTGATCTCAATGTTTCTTTCACTTACTGAGTGTTTAGTATGTGCAGGCACAGTGAGATGATCTATACTAATGAATTCATATGTTGTCCTCAAGATAGAGGATGCCTTTTCCTTTATTCAAGTCTTTTTTTTTAAAATCTCCTTCAGTAGAATGTTAAATTGTTCTTTATGAAGTTCTTGTGTGCTGCTTTTTTTGTTTTTTGTTTTTTTTTTGCGGTACGCGGGCCTCTCACTGTGTGGCCTCTCCCGTTGCGGAGCACAGGCTCCGGACGCGCAGGCTCAGCGGCCATGGCTCACGGGCCCAGCCGCTCCGCGGCATGTGGGATCTTCCCGGACCGCAGCACGAACTCGTGTGCCCTGCATCAGCAGGTGGACTCTCAACCACTGCGCCACCAGGGAAGCCCATCTTGTGTGCTTCTTGATATGTTTCTTCCTAGATGTTTTCTAAGCACTTTACACATAATTATCAAAAGAAATTGTGAGATAGGCACTATTATTATTCCATTTTACAGAGAAGTGAATTACCTATCACACAATGGTGGGCAAAATTGGGACTTTAACTCAGTTAAGATTTTCTGAGTCCGGAGCCCAAATGCTTGATCATAAAACAGAATAGCTTTTTAAGAAAAGTAGATTGAGTCCTTGGACCTATTCACTGCAAATAAGAAAACAAAATTTTGAGCAGCTGCTTTGAGAATAAAATGGGGTCCTGGTGCAAGATCGGTGGGATTCTCGGTGTCACTTAACCGACTTAATGAAATGACACATTTCTAATTCTATACTTCTTCCAATTGGTGAGACACATCCTCACCTCTCCTGATCCAGTGACACCCACAAGATCTATCTTGCCCAATTTAAATCAGGAAGAAGGAACATAGATGTTTGTAAGTCTTTATTATAGTCTGTTAAGGAGCAAATAGGGAGAAGATGGAGAAATGGAGGAGGGAGGAGGGAGGCTGGAGAGAATACAGACAGAGAGTCGGAGAGTGATGGAGAGAAGGGGACATACTGAGGAAGAATGTGGGGGAAACTGAGGCTTGATGGGTTTTAAATGAGAGTTAGAGACTGCATCCTGCCATTTCCCCAGGGCACGATCTTCTGTGCGAAGTCGCCTGGGTATTGGAGTGTGTGGCCCCTGTGTGCTTCCCTCCCTGGAATCCCAAATCTCTAGTCCAGCCTCTAGAAGTCTGCAGGTGGCCTTTGTATAGGAGGAGTGTCAGCAGCCCACTTAGAACACGTCCTCGGGGCTACAACCACAGGAACCAAATCAAGAACACTTCAAAGGCCGTTAGCAATCAGGCCATGGGCTGCACTCCTGTCCCCCACTGTTAGAGCGTAAGGTGAGCCCTGCAAGAGTGGTAGCTGCCAGGTGGCATCACTAATGAGAAGCTGGGCACATGCATTGGCATGCCCCGGTTACATAAATTAGAAATAAAATACATCAGTATTAATAATAACACAAGCAAATGATGCCATCATGCTCGATAAAGACAAAAATTAACATTTTTATAACTGACATGAAAAACAATAAGCCTATTACAACCCGATTATTTGAAACTACTTGAAATGACATATTATTTTTATGTATTATGTCCATTTTGTACAAGTGTAGGTTAAATACAATTGATACCAATGACTGTGACATTTAGCTTAATAGGTTTATGGTTTTTATCTGAATCGTTTCTAAACAAAATTGGCAGCATTTACTGGCAGCCCATCACACACAGTGGCTTCTTGGGAAAACATAATAGCTGGTTTTCATCGTCTGTGCCTGTTTGGGTCCTTGTGAAGTCAGTACATGGTACTTTAGTGTCTCCTCTGTAGGCAGAAAGCCATGTGCCTTGCTCAGCACACATTTGTTTTATACTGTTTACTTCTCTCTGAAACAGTACTGACAGTTTGGCTTAAATAAATGAACATTCCCATTGCCACGTCCTCACGTGGCAGGAACAGTACGTGAATGTGAACAGTGGGTTCTCATAAACAAGGCTCCCCTGGACTGAAGCATCATGACTGACAAGTCATTTGATTCTTCTCTTCATTGTTGCGCTGCCTCCTTCCCGTAATTCGATGCTACAACACCTATCAAATACAACGTGAGCAATACGTGCCCCGATTGATACCGCTTGCCTGCAGTAAAGTCAGGACTCTCCAGCTGAGGAATTTGACCTTTTCAACTAACTTTTCGTTTCGGCATGCTTCCTTTTATTATTATTTTTTAAATGGCTCAGAACTTAATCAATGGAAATGACACATGTTGAACATCTCCTGAGGTCTTTGCATTGCTGTTAACTGTTTTTTTAAAAATAAATTAATTTAATTAATAAATTATTTTAATTATTAATTTAAATTAATTAATTAATTATAGCTGCGTTGGGTCTTCATCGCCGCGCGCGGGCTTTCTCTAGTTGTGGTGAGCGGAGGCTACTCTTCGTTGTGGTGCGCGGGCTTCTCATTGCGGTGGCTTCTCTTGTTGCGGAGAACGGGCTCTAGGCGCGTGGGCTTCAGTAGTTGTGGCGCACGGGCTTAGTTGCTCCACGGCATGTGGGATCTTCCCAGACCAGGGCTCGAACTCATGTCCCCTGCATTGGCAGGTGTATTCTTAACCCCTGCGCCACCAGGGAAGTCCCCTGTTAACTGTTTTTAACAAAAGTTTGCCATTAATTCCATGAAGAAGGGGAGAGGACAGAAAGAGGAGAAGGAGAGGCATTTTATAATTTACCAGAGATCTTAGTATGATGGTTGTAAACCAGAAGCACTAATTTTTTCTAGGTTGGGTGGGGGATTTGGAGATGGAATGTTGGTGGAAGAGGGACAGAGGACCTCTGCAAGTTGTCTGGGTGTCAGGGGAGATGGGGGGCACCTTCCTTACAAGCTCTGTGTAAATCACTGACTGCTGACAGCATCACATGCCTTGTGGTGAGAAGAGGGGTGGCCCTGGGATGCCACCTGGCACAGTCCGTGGATAATTGCAGAATAGCCAACGAGTCTGGTTAATGCCAATGGTTATTTTGAGCTGCTTATGTTGGAGTTTTTGAGTAAATAGTTACACAATTTTCACTGCAAAGAAATGTTTTACCACAAAAACATTCTTTTCTAAAAGTGCACAAAACACTTTAGGGTCAAATCAATAGACATGAATCAAAGCATTTACTGTGGTTCTACTAACTATTTGATCAAAATATTACTTTCTTTTCTTTGCATTTTTGTTTTATCATATTATGAAGTAAGTGGTTTTACAAGTCGGTTGTTCCATGAACCATCTTTTGCTGGGGTGTGTGTGTGTGTGTGTGTGTGTGTGTTCTGAAGAGGAATGTATGTTTTCCTTTTTCCAACCCTGCTCCTAGAGGAATTTCAATCTTTTAAAGGCATTAGATTTATGTTATTTTGGTTGTTATTTTGTTTTACTGGTGCAGGAATGCTTTGGACTGTGACAAGACTGCAGCCATAATTTTTGCAGTCTTCTGTTTCTTAGAGCTGGCATACTAGGACTTCAGCAGCTTTTAAAGTCACCTTCTGAGAATTGTGTTGCCTGTTTTAGAAGTATCTATAGATGCTTCTAAGGCTTAGTTTTAATAGAACTTTTGAAAACCTACTATCGTCCAAATACTCTAAGAACTGACGGTACAAAAATGAAAATGGTACCTCCTCTGTCTACCATCTAAACCTAAAGGGAAGACGAGATCCAACAGCTGCAGTCTAACCAGCTGCCAGCTGCTGAGGAAGTGCCTTCTGCACCAGCACATGGGATCCTTATAAACACCTTACGAGGTGCTGTTACTGTCCTCATTTGAGAGACGAGGAGACTGAATTGCAAAGAGGTAAAGAAATGGGAAAGGCAGCGTCAGGTTAAACGCTTAGGACGTGAGTCAAACCACTCCGTTCGCACCCCAGGCTCCGAGACCACACAGAGCGGATGAGCTCGAGCCCCTTGCTGCTGTAGCAGATGCTCTTACTTGCTCCCGAATGCTGGGCCCCGGAAGATAGGTCCACATTGTGAACATCACCCTATAAGGCCCAGGATGTGAATAAGTTGAGGATCTTGAGGGGATGAGTTCATCCCGGATTATGCGGTTCAGTGGGTGGAGCGTGATTTGGCCCCAGGCTTCCTGTTCCTGGAGGTCTCGTCCTGACTTTTCTCTTATGATGAGTCCAGTATTCACCAGCCCCATGACCTTCGCTTGGACCATTTCCCTAGCGGTGCTCCCTCTATTGTCACTGTCTCCTGCATTGGTTGGCATATAGTGTATATGTCCTTTCTGAGATACTATGAGGGTCTGGGAGGCGCAAAGGAAGGTGAAACAAAGTGGGAATCAGAAGAGATTGGTCCCAATCCCCTAGTGGGTAGCGACCCCTCGCTCTTGTTCTGCATCAGGTGGACCCAGCAGGTGTTAAAAGACTCTAAAAGGTTGAATGGATGAGTGAGAAGTCCTGTTTCTGGTTCCCAACGAATAATAAAGCCCCATGTTCCCCATCAGTAAAACTAGAGCCCCTAGTCAGCCCCCTATACCTGTGAGGACCTAAGGAGAGAATGTCTGGCAAGAGGTGCTTCTGGTGGGATCCCCTGGTGGCGCAGTGGTTGAGAGTCCGCCTGCCGATGCAGGGGACACAGGTTCGTGCCCCGGTTCCAGGAGGACCCCATGTGCCGCAGAGCGGCTGGCCCATGAGCCATGGCCACTGAGCCTGCGCGTCCAAAGCCTGTGCTCCGCAACGGGAGAGGCCACAGCAGTGAGAGGCCTGCGTACCGCAAAAAAAAAGAGGTGTTTCTGGCTTTGCAGACATACGGCCGGGACTGCAGGAGATTTGGCAGTCTACTTCTTTGTGTGCTGTAAATGCACTGTCAATAATTATGGGGCAAAAGTAATGCCTTGTGACCCCAAGGAATTTTATGGAATGCAGTAGAAGGCTTTTGAAACTGCCACTGAGGGGAGGAAAAATCCTACCCTGCCAAAGACTGGCCTGATTAAGCATTAAGAAAATTCCAAGTGCCTGAGAATGTTTAGTAGCAAAACACACATAACCTTCTTAAAACAGTCTACCAGTGAAACTTTGGAACTTAAGGGTCTGAAGGAGTGGCCCCGTGGAGTCTGAGCTGGTCCAGGGTGGCTGGACTAGGCTTGGGGGAGGGGGGATCAGGGGGACGGGACTGAGGCAGAGTACTGGGACCTGACGGGATTTACCGTTTTCAGGGCATCTGGGAATCACTGAAGGATGTGAGTGGGCACAGGGCGCAATCAGACCAGAGTTTAGAAAGCGGCTCTTGTGCCATGAGGAGGGAGATTAGTTGGGGAGAGACAAGGGGCAGAGACTGGTGTGGAAGCCGATTCTAACTTCCTGGCCGAAGGCCTCTGGGAGCACCCAGCACACAGGGGTGGTGGGAACAGGGAGTAGGGGACGGATTAAAACTAATGTATGCAGGAAGGAGAAAAAGGTGTAGCCGAAATGGTAAAATTAGATACAAGTTAGGCTACTGAAAGAACACAATGTTATTATAGTGGAGAAGAGCAGAAAACAGGGTTTTGACCTATCTGTATACTAATGCATAAAGTCTGGGGAGGCTTGAGGATTTAGGGTAATAAGGTAGATAAACTCTAAGGCTGAGACTAGGCTAAGGACACACTCAGGCCCTCTTCCAGGCTGCAGATGTCCTACTGTGTCCTCACTTGGGTGAAGGAGCTCTGTGGGGTCCCTTTTTTTTTGTCGTAACAAAAAATGTTTTATTAGAAAATGTGGGGTCCCTTTTATAGGACACCAATCCCATTCACGAGGGCTCCACCCTCATGACCTAATCACCTCCCAAAGCACCCCCCCCGCCCCTTGGGGCTTAGAATTTCAACATATGAATTTTGCAGGGACACAACGATTAAGACCATAACTGAGATTGCATACCACAGTATTTTAAAAATCATTCTTCCACCCAAACTTGCCAGGTTTCTGCTCTTATGTATCCTGTACTTGGCTCCGGGTACAAGAGTGAGGTCTGATAACGCTAAGGTACCTGCAGAGGCCCACACACCTGGTGAGAGCCCAGGTCCACCCAACTTTAGAGCATGCACAAGTACCCCAACTCACAGAGGGGGAAACATGAGACAAACTAGATTGCTAAAAACCACGCAACGTTGGGCTTCCCTGGTGGCGCAGTGGTTGAGAGTCCGCCTGCCGATGCAGGGGACGCGGGTTCGTGCCCCGGTCCGGGAAGATCCCACATGCCGCGGAGCGGCTGGGCCCGTGAGCCATGGCCGCTGAGCCTGCGCGTCCGGAGCCTGTGCTCCGCAACGGGAGAGGCCCCGACAGTGAGAGGCCCGCGTGCCGCAAAAAGAAAAAACAAAAAAACAACAAATAAAAAACATGCAACGCGTACACCTATCTATGATAATTTTGGAGAGTGTATCACTTGGTTCCCTATATTTCTCAAATATTTTCAAGTGTTTCTCAAGTCAGATTCCAAAATATGTGGAAGGAAGCTGCTTCTGACATCTTTCTGTTAGTTTCAATTTTATTTCAGACTTTTTACAGTTATACAACATGAAAAAGCATTAAATACTGCTATTTTCTTATTTACGTGGTGTAAAATTTTTAATAACAAAAATTTCTTATCATAAAAGATGATGTTAAGTACAGCAGAAACACCGCTCATGATCAGCAATTCAATGATTGAATGTAAGGTGTGCTCTATTTCATGATTTTTCACTGTACAAGAAAACCTCTAATTCAGTTTGTCTAAATGCAACAACTACCCAGTTGCCTTCACTTTTATGAGCTACACTCCTTCCTGTTTTATTCGAAATAGACTCTGGAAGAGGGCTGTGAAGATCAGAGCCTTCATGTGCATTTTTCCACATCCGTAAGGAAACACGTGGTTGCTTGTTCTTTTAATTGTCTTAAGATCGATTATCTTCAATGACAATAGTTCTTCTAGAATATGGTTCAAGTTCTACAAATATATATTGAAATTCATATTCGCCACTTTCTGGGTTCTGGAAAAAAATAATGAGTATCAAGGTGTTGCCCTGCTCTTTGGCGCTTTACGTTGAGTCTGCGTTCAAGAAACCCCATCACCACACGATCTCACCTCTTTCACTTCAAGATGCACAGTTCCTTGCTTCCCGGGCTCGGAGCCCTGGATGTAGAATTTCACACGCATGTGTTTCAGCCCATCTTTTACGTACTCTATAAAACTGTCAAGACAATGAAAACACACAAGCCTGAATTCCTCCCACTTAAACATCACCCCAAGCTCTCAAATCCAAGCCGCCTGCAGTACCTGACGTGCTGCCTTCTGCCACGTCTCGTCATCTCCCCATAGCCTTTAAGGGGCTCACCGAAGACACTTAGGACCTGCAAAGTAAGGTGATGCTTCCTCAGTCAGGGCTACTTTTTTTAAGCTTCCTAGGGAAATATTTTCTGACAAACTGAGTGGTTTATTTTAGAAAAAAAAAAAAGCCTGGGACTCTTTCAAAATGATATCTCCAATGATAAGAAAACTGGGAAAAGAGTTATTATGCAAAAATCATCCCATAATTAACACTCAAACTTTTCATGCACAGAGAATGAAATAGGTAACTTTATGGTGTTACTTGTAGTTTCAGAACAGTTAGGCTGAAGTGGAGCTGTTTCCACTCCCCTTTTACAAAAAGAAACACGATGTAACAAAGTGTTCAAATATTTAAATGTCTGAACATTTTTAGTGAAATTTACCCAATGGGGTCTAATACTAAAAGCTATGAGATCAAAATAATTTTTTAGTTATTAAATACACAAATAAAAACAAGTAATGATTTATTTAAAACAAACCAGATCTAGAGGTAGGAATCCATTATTCCCAATGGGAGAACTCACAATGAAGTGTAAATGTAATTTTTACTGAATTTAAAATGCAAATACTTCGGAACCTTTTCAAAAAAACAGAAATGTGATATCAAACTATCACTTCAAATCTGGAAATTTTTCTTATTTGGTCTGTTGGGCATCTTCAGTATCAAAATTTTCAGGCACATATAGAGGCACATATAGAGACTAATATGTAAGATGAGACATATTTAAGAACTGTGTAGCTGAAACGGTTGTTCAAATAATTTAATAGATTAAACATGTCTGTATCAAAACATAAGTATTTTCTATTTCTCAACCAAGCAAAGTGCCTGGCAAACAATAGGCCCCTAATAAATCCTAACAAAATCGAACCGTTGAAGTTTAATTATTCTTCATAGAGCTCTTTTAGGCGGCAAATTAAGTTATGACCTTAATAATACCTCGCTCTTTGTGTTTATTCTGTGAAGTTCTGTTTTGTTCAAAATGCTGAAGATCTATGAAAGACCGAGTTTGTGAATAACACAGCAACTCTTCCTCTCTTCTTAGAGATGCGCCCTAACATGTAATTACGCTACTGCTCCTGTTTATTTCTGGACCCTGTAAAGGGTTTCTTGTCAGGGGTAATTAGGACTCCCAGTAACTCTAATGGGAACCTCCTTTACTCCCTGCTGAGTTTCAACTTACTCAGAGGGACACCTCCCCCTCTGCCTTCTCCTCCACAGTTCTCAGACTGCCCTGAGTCCAGTAAAAAGAAAGATGCCAGAGGCCATTAGCTCCTGCCGTTTCCGCCCTGACAAGATTAGAGACACTCATGGAGCATTTGGAGGTGGTGCCCCAGGGAAACCCAGGGCAGGGCATGGACGCTGAGAGGATCTGCGGGTTCAAAAGCTTCCCCTCCCCAGGGACCTCACGTCTGTTTCTCTGACATTTACTCCTTGGTCTGTGTGAGAAACAGCCCTGATATTTATGATGCCACCTGCCATTTTCTTTCAAAGTACAAGAATTAAGATGTCAATGAGTAAGATGTTTCAGTGCCAAAGTTTTCCCCCCAGGAGTAAAATCTGGCACTGCACGGTCTACACGGGCTTTCTATCTGTGACTGGAAAGCCTTATGAAAAGCTTCCTCTGGACAGGATCCTTAAAAGAATCGAGGCGGCTTTTCCACATCTGCATCCTCCAGGGCGTGGTTCAGGCAGGCTGTGCTTAAAAGCCTAAGTGTGGAATCACCCAAACTGGGATTGAGGTTCTGGCTCTCCCTTTTACCGGTTCAGTCATCTTAGTTGAGTTACTTAATCTCTTTAAATATCAGTTTCCTTCTGCAAACAGGATAATAGTAGCACCCAACACAAGTGGTTCTTGTGAGACTCAATAAAGACGATGTGCTCAAACACTGAGCAGAGTGCTTGGTGCACGATATGCTCTCAATAAGCATCAACAAGTACTATTATGATCACAAGATTATGAATCAGGGTTTTAAAAAGACTAGTGAGTTTAATACTCTGGTATATTCTAAACATTTATTATTGATGACAACTAGTAAAACGACTCTCTTGTACCCTTAGGATGGAAACACCGCCGCATGGACCTTTGGGTGCTACTCGTAATCAAAGCATTTCAAGTACAGAACAAAGAGCTAATAACATAATCACAATCCAACCACTACGGTTTTATTATTATATAAATCCACCCGTCTCAGAACTAGCACGTGACCTCTGCCTGCCCGTCCCACCACCACATCCCTCTCCCTGATCAGAGTCTGTGTAACGCAATCTTGAGGACTAACCTCGGGATGTAATCTGCATTTTTCTAGGGCTTTCCCATATATCTTATTAGGACTGGATGAAGAAAAGAGTTCTCTGAAGATCGTGTAAAACAAGCCACCTGAAAATCAAAGAAAAAGCTCAAGCAAAGCGAGAGCGAGACAAATGGAAAATGAAAAAGATATTCAGGGGTTTTATACTTGCTGTGTTTTCAACCTGTAATGGTGATTCCAATAAGCACCACTATTAAATAGGTAAAATCTCTTCCAGCTTCTTTCACTGTAAAGAGAAAACACCACTGGTTACACGTGTGCCGGATGTGGGCAGGGATGCTTCTGGCTTCAGGATCTCTAGCAGGTGAGACGTGGGCTCAGGACCTAAAGAGGGGGTCGGTACATGTTCTGGAGCAGCTGTTGTCAAATCTCTCTGTGAATCAGGACCGCCTGAAGACACTTTCTGGAAGAACCGCAGCAGGATTCTGGGCGCAGGGCTTAGGAATCGATTCTCTACTTTAGGTAGCATTATGATTTTAATGCCTCCTTATTGTCTAAGATGAGGAAACCCTTTGAACAAGTGATCCAGTCCCTCTGAGTGGAAACAACGGTCCTCGATTAGGCACCACTGGATACGGCCTGCTGTTCACACAGTAAGAGACGTGTTGGCTTTGTCAGCTGCAGTCAAAACGGGCCTCGACCCTCAACAGTCAGTGACCTTCCCAGCCTGCCACCCTGCTGGCTGTGAAACAGAACTGAATTTAGAACAGAACTTTGCTTGGCAAGGCAGATTTGTGAATCGAACTGCTTTATAAAATGAAGAACCTGCACAGATACTGCACTTCCTTTTTTTTTTAAAAATAACCCATCTCATTCTATTCTCTACCGAGCTCACAAAACACACTTAATGCGCAGTAGCTGCCCGCTGTGAGCCCGGCGGCACGCTGAGAACACGGCACCCCGCGCTGGTCAGGAGCCGCGACGTTCCCCGTGACCCAGATCAGGCCTTTGCCCCAACACCTTTGCTCCCGATTCCCGCCCGGCACACTCACCGCTGCTTCGCTTAGGCTCTCGGGAAGGCTCTTCCCCGTTTATTCAACCACAAACATCGACTGTATGTACTACGTGCAAAGCCCGCACCGAGTGTCACTCAGCCCACGCGTTCTCGAAGTTTGTTTAAGCACCATGTTACTCTTCAGCAGAAGCTGCTCATCGTCTCCCTTCCTCTTCTTGACCCTCTCAGACCGTATACTTTCACACAAAACCCCTCCTGCCATCTGTCTCTGCAATGAGGGGTGTTGTGGTGACCACCCACGTGCTCCCCGCAGGACCGAGGCTCCCGTTACCCCCGGTGCGGGGAGCTGACATGGCTGCTGGTTGGCGGAATCCCTGCATCCAAGGCCCTGGCCCTCCCCACACCCAGTGCCTGGCTGGTGCCCAAGCCCCACACCTTGAGATGAGAGGACTGCAAGGGCCAGCCCAGCCCCTGAGCTCCTGCAGGACCGGAGGAGGCCCTATCGCAAACGCCCCGTGCTTCAGCTTCTCCCTCTGCCCAGCCCAGCCTCCCCACGGGAGGCCCCCAAACCTCCTGCCCACAGACCCCACTGAGTCTGCTTCCCTGGAACTCGCCCTACGACGGGGCTACAGGAGTGGTCCTAGGAAGCAGCTCCAAACTGGGATTTTAGAGCTGGATCACTGGCCACTGGCTGGCCTCGAGAACTCGTCCCTGGTGGCAGGAGGAGCTCAGGCCCGGCAGGGAGTGGTCACACAACTGCCGCGGCTCTCACCACTGGTGGCCTGGAACACCGGTGGGAGGGAGTGCACTGATGGGTGTCGCGTTTTGGGAATTTAGGGGGAATAAGCAATTATAAGGACTCGGACTGGATGGCTGTGGTAGCAGGCTGCCAATGCACTGGAGAAAGGTAGTGAGAGGACGAGGTAACTGATCACCAATGAAGGTCAAGTGTGAAAGTCAGACGCCTCCTCCACAGCAAAACAGGAGACTGCTTTGTTGCACCCAGAGGGCAGAAAAAGCTGAGGACCAGGCCCAGGGCAAAAGAGTAGCAGAGAGGCTGGACTCTCACTCCACCAGGTCTCTTGCGCCAAGGCCAAGGTCTGTGACTTGGGAAGAGAGGGAGCCTGCAGCTTGGCAAGGGGGTATCAAGGCTGACGCACTCCAGAATCTTGAGTCCACAGGTTCTCCTGAAGCCTCCGGCGTGAAGCAGCAGCTCATGCCTCCCAGTTGAAGGCTAGCTCTTCTTTCTCCTTGAAGACCTGGCGGGGGCTTCCATCTAGCGAGACATGAGCTCTGGCCAGGTTACAACATAACTGGGAGGAAAGAGGAAACGGGCCATCCCCAAAGGGGCTGGAAGCCCCACCAGCAGAGCCGGCTGTATCCTAACGGCAGCGTGAAGGGTCACAGAATACAGAACTGGACAAGTGAGAGGTGATCAACAGGGGCAGTACTCTCCTCTGAGCAAAAACTCAAGTCTGACAAGCAGCCTGGGAGCTGGTGCGTGGCTACGTTCGCTCTTGGAAAGACGGAGAGAGCGTGATCCACATTAAGTGAAGTAAAAATGACAGAACTGCCATGGCAAACTCTGGGCACGCTCCAGGGGGTATAATACACCGAGGGCAAAATCCACCAGCCGACTGTCCTGTAGGAGGGCCTGGAAAACACTTCACAGCGTTACAGAACAAAGCGCCCTGATGCCATGGGGACGGCCGTGGCATTGAAGCCAGGTGGGAGCAACCATGATAATGAACGGCTCAATTTCTGGATGTGAATCAGTCTTCAGACCTGGAATCCATTTACCGAAGGAAGGCCAGCCTCTATACTGAGCAAGTATATGTGATTCCCCTGGTCCTTCACCTGAGCCCTACGGCCATTCACTTGGTGACTGTATGCTGGAAAAGGGGGACACCCAAACACTTCAAGGTCTGCTGGACAGAGTCTGAGCTGACATCAATACCCCAAGGAGTCATTATGGTCCCTCTGTTATGTACGTATGGTGGCTGTATAATAAAGAGCCTGGCTTGTAAAAGGTTCACAGCTGGGCCATGGACTTACCTGGCAGTCGTTTCCCTGATTCCCAACGTATAACTGGAATAGACATTCTCAGTAATTGGCAACAACAGTCCCTACTTTAGTTCCCTTGAGGCAGATTAAAAGCTACCATAATGGGTAAAGTCCAATGAAAGCCTGTGAAACTGCCTCTTACCAAAATAGTAAATCAAAAGCAGTATCACACCTAAGGGGGAATGCCAGAGGCAGTGCTATTCTGAAAGACTAAAGATACAGGAGTGGTTGTCCTGGATATCAGAAAACTGAGACTGGGAAAATCTGCATTCAATTTTTAGTTGTGTGAAATTGGGGAAATATGCCTTATACATACTAATGAGTACTAATGTCTGTCTGAAACAGTAAATTTGAGGCTCAAATGAGATGAACTAACATCTGGGAAACCTACTTGTTTATAAAGTTCTAAACAATGGTTAAGTTTTATATAGCTGTCACCAAACTAAGAAAAGTTGAGAAAAATTTTATAGACATAATTCAGCAAAGTTATATCAAAACCAACTTTCAAATCTGAGTTCAGATCTGTGAAGAAAATTGTGGGCCTGTATTCTCTGGTTCTAAACTGTGTTTAACGGTTCTACCTTCTAATTTGTGTGAACTGTTTATTCTTAGCACTGAACTTGTGTAAAAGGGCACTGGCAGCTCTCATCACGTTTGCTGAAAGACTGACCGTTACAGGGACTTCCCTTTTACCTTTCTGTGACGTTGAGATGGCGGTTTCCCCGCTCTGACTTCTGTGCACAGACACTTGTTTGCCGCCGTCCTCCTTCGCTCTCTGCGGGCTCTGTCCTTGCGTCCAGATGGTTTTCTGGGTGACTCCCAAAAGACACCTAGGTCGCACCGTTCTCTTCTGCTCTCGCGGCTCCCATCTCCAATTGGGCTCAGTCTTCAAGCACGCTTTGTTAAGTACAAAGTGTGCCAAAAACAACCGCTCCCCCGAGGACCTGTGCAGCTTCTCCGTACACCGTACAGCTCGTAGGAAAGTACAAATCATGTTCCCGGAAAGCCGCTCCGCTTAGGGAAGATGCCAGCTGTGACGAGCAAACCTTCACTACCCACCACACACCCAGCCGGACGCGGACTCCAGTCCTTGCGTTCACACCAATAATTCTGGCTCCAGCAACGTAAATCAAGATAAAGTCTCCCGAAAAGAGTTGATGTCCTCCTTCCCTTCTCTTCGGCCCTCTTTTTACTGGAATTAAAGTGATTCGATTACTTTCTATGCTGACATTCACCCCATCCCCGTCAGGCCGTTGCAAAGCAACCGGGGAAACCCCTAGGAGTCCTGGGAATAGTAGTTTGAGGGCGTCACTTCTCCCAGAGTTGCCGCAGCGGGGAAGGCACAAGGACTACATCTCCCACAGTGCAAGGCGGCCAGAGCGCGCGCTGACCTCTCGCCGCCTCCCAGACTCCCCTGCGCGGGCCCGTGCGCACGCGCCGCAGTACCTGGCGCGACAAGAAGGCGGGGCCGTGTTGGTGGTGGGCGGGGCTTGTGCCCCTGGCGCTAATTCAAATAGAACTTGCAAAAGTCAAGTTAGCAATTATAAACTGCTTGTTCCTGCGACCCCTAAAGAATCCCCTATAAACAGAAATTCTCGTTCTGATTGTCGCTATCATGTTCCTTATGGGCAGATGATGTAGCCTTTGCGTTTGTTCTTCCTAAGGAAACCAGACAGGAAACCGCGCAAACTACCCCAGAGCCAGGAGGTGGGAAGGGACAAAGCCACCACAAAGCCCCACGCGGCCGCGAGGTGTCCCCGGCCTCAGCACGTCGGACGTGCGCAGAAGCCGGGCCCCGGAAGTTTCTAGAACCGCCCCTGGAGCCCGTGGAAAAGCGGTATTATCCTCGGCCCTGCCCCGCTTCTGCGCACGCGCATGGGGCGCGCGCTGGCGTAGGGTGGGCGTGGCCCGGGGCGGTGCGACGGCCGGAAGGAGGAGCGCGCCGAGCAGCATATGCGCTGGGTCTCCATGGCGACCGGACGCGGCCGGCAACTGCAACCGCCCTGGCGCGGCCTCATGGCGCGGCCCCCGCCACTTGGCGGCGACGGCTCGGCTCGCGGGAGAGCGGGGAAGGCAGCCGGGGGCTCGGGGTTCAGGTGACTCTCGGGGGGCGCGCGCCCAGGGAGCCCCTGCGAGGAAAGCCCCTCACTCCCCCGCCTCCCTTTCCCTTTACTTAAGTTGGTTCCGCCGTGGCGAGTCGCTCGCCGCTCCTTTTAGCCCGGGAAAGGTCTGGAAGGACGGCGGGAGGAAGTCTCTAGAACTTGGAAGCGTGGGGTTACCCCAAGTCATGATACAAGTAGAGGAGCTTCCCGGGAGTATTTCCTCAGTTCGTTCAGTTAGTGGGCCCTGCGGGGAACGGCGGCGTGCGAGCCCCGCAACCCTGAGCAGCCCTCGCGGTGAACCGCCGCGTGAACGCGCTCACCTGCGGGGACTGGTGCGCAACTCCGCGCTCCACCCGCGGCTCGCTGGCAGGGTCCCCTCCAGAACGCGTTCCCGAAGTTGCTTCCTAATTCTGGGACCGGGAGTCACCTTTTGTCTTTTTTATGACTTTATAACTTAGAGAAGTAGATTCTGCTTATCAAACATTATCGGTTTTCTCTCCCGCTCCCAGTTCACGAACGGAGGACTCAACCCCTAACCAGGTAACTCTGTTAGGCAGGTTGGTCTGGGAGCTGCACCTCCGACGTCAAGGCCTGGTCTGAGTTTCTAAGCAAACCCTGGAGGGATGCCTTCTAGACAGTTACCCCATGGTGCTCAACCTCTAATCCTCTAATGCCGTCTTCATGCCCAAGCGCGGGGGCGTGGGGTGTTCTTTGTTCTGGTGTCTGGAGGCTCGTCTCGGTTCCATTTCTCTTGGGGTACCATGGGCCTGAAGGGTGGTCCTCTTCCACAGTGAGAGAAGGCAACTTCGAGGAGTGAGCTGGGGAAGGAGCGGGTAGTGGGAGCTGGCAGCTGCTTTCCAAAAGGAACTTCAGCTTAACTCCAAGGATAATGGCTCACTTCTCAAAGCGAGTGATCCAGTTTGTCAGAAATATCCACGTGCTATCTTGATGCCTTGTTAAATTCCTCTTTCTGAGCTGGTCCCAACTCTGCACACATCATCCCAGTTAGATTACCAGGTGGAGGGATAATGCTAAGGACCGTTTGCATTCTTGAGGACGATCTTTTTCCTTGTAGGTATTCTCCATTTATAGATATAAAAAGTCAGGCATAATATGCCTTCTAGCAAACCAGATGTCAATGTTTAAGCATAGAAAAGTATTTTGTTACTTACCAGCTCAACTAATTAAGGTATATTTTTTTCCCCTGAATCTCCAGGACTATGTCCTCTGTCCATCCTGGGATCCGCTAACCCTACTTACAATGGTTTCAGAAGCAGGGCCCCTCTCCCTTGGTATTATGGTAATAGTTGGTTCTTGAAAATAGCTGTAATGCTAGACATATCACAAGCCTCGTGACAAAATGGTGACAATGCCTGCAAAATTTCTATTATGTAGGAGAGAAAGACAGGAATTAAAATAGGAAGCTTGAACTTTACATTAATTTGCCACTATTACTAAAAGTAGTCTTTATATATAATGTGCTTTTAGTGGAAGCGAAGTGACTGTTATAGGATGAATCTTTTATTACTTTGAAAGTTGAGTGAACTTTTTGTTGAAATGATGTAATTAGAATGCCTGTAATTATGCCTGGCTTGGGAGTCTGCATCTCAACCTGTGATTTGGTGAGATGTAAGTTCTTTTTGGTAAAGAAAAGTCAGCTCCTAAGATTGATTATGGTCTGCATAGGTGGTTATTTTTAATGTCTCAGTGCAGAAGAATTAGTTCTTAACAAGGAATCACACAAAATGTGTGATATGTGTCAACCTGTTTAACCCTAAATGTGAATTTGTATAAATAAATACCTTAAACTGTAAGAAATACAGCAGAAAGCATATCAAGTTGGCTTAATTTCTACTTGGTCTAATTTCTTTGATTTGTCAGATATTAAAAATCAGGCCCAGAAAGTAGGTTTTTAAAATACCAAACTTAATTCAAAGCAATCAGGTAAAGTTTGTTGCTTGAAAAAAGGCGGTTTTAAACTAAATGTCATCTTACTAATTATATCAGCTAAATGTGTACTTAACTTTGTAGACGTACAGAGCTTGTTGCCGAAATCTTGGCTTCTATACACCGGTGCCGAGTAGAAATACAGAGACAGAATTTAGGAGGAAAGAAAAAAAGTGGCTTTATTTCTTTGCCAGGCGAAGAGGGAACACAGGGGGCTAGCGCCTCCGAAAACTGTGACCCCCTTCCAGAGGGTAGTGAGAAGTTTTATAGTAATGGTTTAAAGAGGGCGTAATCAGCTTGTGGACATTGTTCTGATTGGTTGGTGGTGAGGTAAGTGGGAGTCGGCATCATCAACCTGGTTCCAACTGGTCTGGTGTCTCGGTGGGTACTTGTGGGCAGCGTGCCTTCGTTAATGGTTAACTTCTCCCACCTGGAGGACGTTTTAGCATCTGCAGAACAGCTCAAAGATGTGTGTACCCATTGATGGGGCACCAGGACCTTGCCCCAAGGCTGAACTATTGTTTTCCTTGACTTTTTCTCGCTTGTCTTGTATCCCCTCCCTTCCCTAATTAACAACTGTTTGAATCTGCCGGTTGGAACTCAGGGAAGGTCAAGGAGGCTGGATGAAGGCTATTTCCTATAATCAAAGAAATGGGGGGCACAGAAAGGCTTTGTGTCCAGGAGCCCCACAGGGCCCTGCTAGGGATCAAGCTCCATGAGCACAGGCATGGAACTTACTGATTGTTAATTGTGTGGCCCTTAAAAATGTGCAGTTAGTTTTTTTTATGGAGAAATGGAGATGTGCTTTCAATGGTACCAGAATCCATACTAATAAGATGTATAGTAACTATAGTAACGCGGTGGAAGGAGCTCTGGAGGACAGTCAGGAGGGGAGGGTCCTGGGGCTCTTGACCTCTAGCTTGGGACCTTGAAGAAGTCACTGTTGGCTGCCTCGTTAGAGACTTAGTCTTCTGCTCTGGAAAGGAGGGACTCAGGAGATCTATTTTAATTAAGGAGAAACAAAACAGCAACAAATAGGCTGTACTTTTCGAACAGATAGGAGCCAGTGGGCAGGGGGTGCCTTCCTGACGTGGAAAATTAATGTAACAGCTTTGGGGGAAAATGTTAAATAACTGGTGAGTCATATAATACATTTTTATGATAAGACAAACACTGATAAGATATCCAGCAGAATGCAATATTTGCATTAACTTTTAATATTAAATAAGAGACTTCAAAGAAGTTTTGTGCTTTCTGCAGGCTGTGCTCCAAGATTTCGGGGGGCCTGGTACTCAGAATGCTGTGTAGGCCTTTGAAAACCACGGCTCCAGCCTAAAGGATGGTGCTGTGAAACTGTGCTCCCAAACTTTCTTGTATATGGGCTCTCAGTTTTAAAGCAACAAAACCCCCACAATTCATTACATTTTCAGTATATTAAGAAACGTTAGAAAGTACATGATGTTCTGTCCCTTCAATCTTCCAGCCCCCGTTTAAAAACTACCACCTGTAATTCCATAATCTTGTGAATCAGATGTATTACCGGTTAATACCTTGTTATCTTTCCTCGAAGATCGCTTTTCTTTGTATGTATGTGTTTACATTTTCCCTCAAGAGAGAAATACAAAAATAAGATTATGTAGTACATACTGATGTAGCCTTTTTCAGTTGATGTTATTAATTTAGCAGATATTTATCGAATGCCTTCTGCATGCTGGGCATGTTGTGGGTGCCGAGGAATCAGCAGGGAACAAAACTCGTGCAAAAGACCTGCCAGCATGGTGCTTACACCCCAATGACAGCAAACAAGGTAGACGAGCAAAATGAGTGGTGTCGGATGGCGGTAGGTGCTGGGGGGGGCATTTGTGTGTGTGTGTGTGTGTGTGTGTGTGTTTGCGTGCGCGCGCGTGCGCGGGATATGGATTAGAGTTTTTAGAGAGTATGGCTAGAAGATCTCAGGGATACAGTGACATTTGAATGGCGGCCTGTATCCAGGAGGTGAGGGAGCTGGCCGTGCAGACATCTGGGAGATGTCACGAACTTGTTTTTGTGCAAACACTTCCACTTGTATTGAAACTGTCCCTTTTTATTGGCTGAACGTGGCTTACTTTACAGAGGTCGTGGGGTTTAACTGATGTCTATACAGTTTCTGGTACTTTTCCAGGTGCAGACAGCTTTGAGATGGACATTCCTGAGTGAAGTCTTTGGGCTCGTTTTTTTTGCCTTGGGTTATATTTCTAGATGTGAGATTCTTGGCTTAAAAAAACACGTGCCTCAGGGATATTAGCTCGGTGCTTTGTGACAGCCTGGAGGGGTGGGATGAGGAGAGTGGGAGGGAGGGAGAGGCAAGAGGGAAGACATATGGGAACATATGTATATGTATAGCTGATTCACTTTGTTATAAAGCAGAAACTAACACACCATTGTAAAGCAATTATACCCCAATAAAGATGTTTAAAAAAACAAAAAAAACACGTGCCTTTTAAGGACTTGGCTGTCCATAGTGTTTGCACCAATCTGCGGTCCCAGCAGTGAAGGAGAATGCCTGTTTGCCTGCAGCAGAGCTGCCCTTGTCCTTATCATTTATTTGGTCTTTGCTAACTTGCTAGATTGAAACTGATCAATAGATTGTATTGATTTACTTTTCTTCAGTTCCCTTGGAAAGGTTTAGGGTAATAGTTTTGATTTTTTTGGGCATCTTTTGATTGAGGAAATACATAATGGCAAAAAGCTGTTATCAGTTTACTAATGCTTCTAGACAAATTTATATTTGATCAACCACAGCAGTGTTCATTTAAGTTAAAAAATAGCGTATCAGGGAGAGTCCTTCATCTGTCTTCATCAGTGTTGTGTGTCTAGACTCTTAGACTTCTCGGCACGACCCTTCACACTTGTAGGGGTCTAAGGGTCACCACCTGGGGACTCTGGGTAGATATTGTTATTATTTGCTGGACGGGTAAAAGAAATTCCTTTTGTTTAAAGCCTAAGTGTCAGAAACCTTTGTCTCCTGCAGATATTTTCGTTGAATCTGTAACACAGGTCATATAGAGTTTGCAGGATTAGTTAACCACTTAAAATAAGGAATGCTTTTAAATCATTTAAAAATACTTTAAAAAATTGTGTATCATGTTGAATAGTGCCCCCAGGTTCCCCATCGGCCTCCTGCGTGAGGTTCAGGGAACCCCGGTGCATCGGCTCCTAATAAACCTCTTGCGTGTTGCAACGGCTCTCGACTCTTGGCGGTTCTTGGGCGAGTTGGAATCCCTCGTAGACCGCTTGGGTCTAACACCCCCATCTCCCCCCGCAAATTCATGTCCACCCAGAACCTCAGGATGTGACTTTATTTGGAAATAGGGTCTCTGCAGATGTAATTAGTTAAGATGAGGTCATGCTGGATTAGGGTGGGTCCTAAATTGAATGTGACTGCTGTTCTATAGGAAGACACACACACAAAGAGGGAAGATGGCTTTGTAAGGAGAGAGCAGAGATTGGAGTTAGTTAGCTTAGCTGCCATGAGCTAAGAAACACCAAGGATTGTCAGCAACCATCAGAAGCTGGAAGAGGCAAGGAAGGATTCTGTCCCATAGTCTTGGGAGGGAGCATGGCCCTCCCAGCACCTTGATTTTGGGCATTTGGCCCCTAGGTCTGTGAGACAATAAGCCACCTGGTTTAAGGTACTTTGTTAAGGCAGCCCTAGGAAATTAATACAATTAGGAAATTGTATTTTACCTCTGATTACTGTTAGAGCCAGGGCAATGGACTTAAAGCTTTTCTACTGTGGAAATCTTTGCTGAAACAACAGAAGTATAAAATTACAGCACAGGTGGAGTTCTCTGGTCAAAGGGGGAGAGGGCGTTGCAAAGCTCTCCAGATGAGCATTTCTCCTTGCCCTTTCCCTACTGCTCTGCATCTGGCTAGGAAATCAGATAAGATGAAGAGCGCCTGAGTGCCTTTTGCTGAAGCTGGGATGGAGAGGCGTGGGGAGCAGCAGGATCTGGAATGGTTTCCTGTATTCAGCCTCTCCTGGGTTGAGGTGCCAGCGTGTAGAGGATATCTCATGTTTATTGAGGGCTTACTGTGTGCCAGCCATTATGCTTGTTTCTGAAGAGAAAAATCTGTTAAGGGAAGAGAAGCTCATTCTCTGGCTGGTCAGAATCACCTGGGGCATCGTCAGGCAACTTGAGCGCATGCTGACGTGTACATGTTGGCGTGTCCATCTCCGTGGCAGGCACCAGGCTACTCCGAGTCCGTGGGTGATACACTCCCCATGCCTCCTAAGAGCAGGTTATGCTTGGGGTTGAGGGCCACCCTCTGTTCAGATCTGTCCGTGTGGATTTCATTCTTCCACTTCCAGAGAGACTGTTGCCCTTACTTCCAAGTTCTTAGGCCCCCCTCCTTTTGCCCCCAATCATTGCCCATATCCTTTTTGAGTGATAGTCTAAATATATCCAGGAAGTCATCTTGGTGGGAAAAATGGGGTGGGGGAGTGGTAAAACCCTTGATGAACAAAGGACATCCTCAGAGCCATAGCGCTGGCGAACTAAGCATACAGAGTACACGCACTCTAGATTTTAGTCACTTCTGAAATAGCGTGCTGGCCGGGAGGTGGGGCAGTTATCGGTGTGTGTATTGGGGAGGGGGTAAAAAGGAAGCTTCCAGATCTTCCCAGGAGAAGTCGTGTGCCCACCAGGAGCGCTCTCTGTGCACTGCTGCCTAGAAGTGGGAAACTGAGCTTGGTGACTTTCTGGGCATTTCAGATCCCTGCCCAGCTGCTGTTGAGTCCTGCAGGTCTTGAGGACTGATTTTAATAAAAATTTATTTGGGGAGGTTCTGAAAAGGACTAACTGCATAAAATGTTAGATCTCATTAAGTCTTAAAAGCCATTGACTATAAGATTCACTATTATTTTACGTTTATTATTTACCACTAAAATAAAAAGAATGCCAATTAAAACGTGTTCCATTGAATGTGAGATGTAAAGGGTAAGCGAGTTTGAGGATGAGTGTTTGGTCCTCCTGTGGATGTGACTGCCAGAGCTGGAACCAGCCGTTATTCCTCAAAGGTCGGCAAACTCGGAGACTGTGGTGGCAGCTCTGGTTCACAAATTTACATTTTTGTACTCTGTGGATGTTATCTTTATTAGGTTTCTGTTGTGTTATTGGAACTGGACAGCTGATGCATTTTATCTGTTCCCTTTTTATTTCCATTCAGTACACTTTATAGCAGCTCTTTGATATGCTGACAGCCTATAATAAAACACGTCAGTCAGAGTGAGTCCAGTTTTCAGGTTTACTCAGGACACTGAACATCTCACCATCCTCTCTGCTGCCCTCCCTCCCTCCTTCCCTCCCTCCCTTGTTGTAGATGAAGTTTCATAGTGAGTAGTCTTTGGAGTTTATGCATCCTTTATGTTTTGTAGAGGGGAATGGACAGGCGCCTTATACTTTGTATTTTCCGTGTTTGTTTTCAGAACCGGGCGAGGTGTCAGGCTGGTCGCGGGCTGTGCTGCTCTGGGTCACCGGGCCCGGCTGGATGAGCTCTGTGGGAAATCCTGCACCGGCTGCTCTGTGTCTCTGGACGGGTAAGGAGCAGAGGTGGTCTGCTGCTCAGGGGGGCTGCATATATCGGGTTGCTCTTTTTATTTTATTTATGGCTGTGTTGGGTCTTCGTTTCTGTGCCAGGGCTTTCTCTAGTTGCAGCAAGTGGGGGCCACTCTTCATCGTGGTGCGCGGGCCTCTCACTATTGCGGCCTCTCTTGTTGTGGAGCACAGGCTCCAGACGCGCAGGCTCAGTAATTGTGGCTCACGGGGCTAGTTGCTCCACAGCATGTGGGATCTTCCCGGACCAGGGTTCGAACCCGGGTCCCCTGCATTGGCAGGCAGACTCTCAACCGCTGCGCCACCAGGGAAGCCCCTCGGGTTGCTCTTTTGAGCTCTGTAAGAATAGAACTGTGTCGGAAGAATGCACAACACGGAGAGGATGGTTATGAGTCATCAGCCTGTCATTATTAGACTAGTTTCATGAAGCTAAACTTCTAAAAGTGACAAGTAAACTTAGTTTTCCTTTTTAAAAAAGGTTCTTCAGAATTATTCACTTCCCATTTGATGAAGACCCTTGAAAAAGGAGAAAGAAGATTAAAGTGTGTTCTTCTGAAAGCTTACAAGATCTCCGACTTGATTAGCTTTCAGGATTTTGGGAGCCTCTTTTGCCACGGCAGGTTCTGTACTGTGACCCTCAGCAGCAAGATCTGTAGAAACTTTTTAAAAAATTTATTATTTGAGATTGATGCTGAAATGCTTGTGGATTCGTACTGTACTGATGTTTCTGGAGCACCAGCTGTATATACGCTCAGTGTTGTGTGGAGTCCTGGAAGCTTGGCGCTGCTGTAGCGTCTTACAGCGCAAGGCGGGGGGTGCACCTGGTCTACGCATTTCCAATGTAAATTGCCTGACTTCAAGTTTTGGGCTTTTAATACCATGTCATAACTAGCTCAGGTAACAGTGTACATACTTTCACTATGATTTTGAAAAGAAAGAAAAGGACAAAAAAGAAAGATTTAATTAAGGACATTGATTTAAACTTTGTATATTCTGGGAATAGAATCTGTCATTTGATAACCTGATAGGAGAAGTAGGACAGGTACGCATCCAGCTGGTCCCTCTCATCAATATCCGAGGACCTTCTCTGTACCAGATGCTATGCTTGGAGGAGAATGCAGGTGGCGAGCTGCTCACATGTGTTCTCATGAGGCTTATGGTCTTGTGGGGGGAACACAGATTAAAATGAGGAATGGATTATAAATTGGGGTACGTGCTATCAAGAAAACAAATGGACTCCATAATCCAGATTAGTGGGCTAGGATGGTCAGGAAAGACTTTGCTGAGGAGCTGACATTTAAGCTGAGAACTGAAAACTGAGATGAAAGGGCTTGGAGAAGAGCATCTAGAGGGGAAGCCAGGTGGGCAGAGAGGGGGCCTGGACCTGCTGCAGGAGCAGGGGCGGTGGGCAAGGGGAAGGGGCCCAGAGTCCATGGGGAGGAGTCTGGACCTTATTCACGGTGTGGGATTTTTAAAATAAATTTATTTATTTTATTTTTGGCTGCGTTGGGTCTTCGTTGCTGTGCGCGGGCTTTCTCTAGTTGTGGCGAGCAGGGGCTACTCTTTGTTGAGGTGCACGGGCTTCTCATTGTGGTGGCTTCTCTTGTTGCAGAGCACGGGCTCTAGGCACGTGGGCTCAAGTAGTTGTGGTGCTCGGGCTCAGTAGTTGTGTCTTGAGGGCTCTGGAGCACAGGCTCAGTAGTCATGGCTCATGGGCTTTGTTGCTCCACGGCATGTGGGATCTGGCATCTTCCCGGACCAGGTCTCGATCCCGTGTCCCCTGCACTGGCAGGTGGCTTCTTAACCACCGCACCACCAGGGAAGTCCATGATGTGGGATTTTAAGCATGGAGGTGTGATGCCATTTGATTTCTCACATTACCTTGTTTACTTGTTTACCTGTCTCCCTTGTCTAGGAGGAGGGGAGATGGAGAGACACTGGCCAAGTTGAGGTACATTTGGGGCATAAGTGACATGACTCGTTTATGAACCAGACGTGGGTGTTTGGGGAAACAGACCTGAGACGGGAATCCCAGACTGTTGGCTTGAGCGGTGTGTCTGTGGAGGTACTGCCTGTGGGGTTGGAGAGTGCTGGGGGTGGGAGGCAGAGTGACAGCTGGGCACTGGACACAGGCAGCGAGGATGCCGGTGGCGCCAGGGAGAGTGTGGAGGTGGCAGTGGAGGGGCCTCAGGGCTGAGCTCAGAGGGCCCGGGACGTTTTGAACCACCGGGGAGCAGGAAAGACCAGCGAGGTCCCAGAAAGGGAGGGGGGTGGCGTGTGACCCGGGAGAGGGGCTGGCTGCTAGAACAGGGGTGGCTTGTTCAGTGGTGCTGGGCGCGGGGCCGCCTCTGCAGCTGTTCCAGGCCAGTGGCGGGCAATGGGCTGCCTTTATTTCGCATGTAGTGTTTGTATGTTTCACACCGAATGTAGAAAGCCGAAAGGAAGTGGGAGGCAGGGTGGTGGAGGCAGCAGGTGTGGACAGAAGCTTGGCAGCGAGAGGAGATGGGGGACGAGGAGAGCACTGTCTCGGTGCACTTTTGGGGCAGGGTTCTCGGAGGCTGATGTGGATGTTGGGGAAGAGCAGCGGCCGGAGGGGAGGCAGGGCTGGAAGGGCTGGGTCCCTGGACACACACGGGCCTGGGCACCTGAGCGTGGGTCCGCACGCGGCTCTGCAGGGCTTGGGCTTTCTCTGTGGGAACAGGGAGCAAGGACAGCGTGAGTGGGGTTCGCAGAGGTTGCTCCGTGTGGACCGTGAATTCCCGCAGCCTGAGAACAAGCGTGCACAGGTTACATTTTCTCGGGGAGGTTTTCTTTGACCGTCCTGCCCCTCACCTTCCTCTGTCCCTTTCTCTCTCCCGTCCCCCCACCACCGAGTACAATCTCCTGTAGCTGCGTTTTCATTTTTCCTTTCGCCTGAGGTTCAAAAGTGCCCATTCCTGGCTTCTAACACCAGTCATGCTTTCTAGGCGTTTCAGATTCTTACAGTGTTTTGTAAAATTCTAAGATCATAGAAATAGATGGGAGATTAAGGATGCATCTCAACATCCTATTTATTTAGGCAGATGAAGGAAATGAAAAGGACACTTCAGGGAACCTTCCGGGGCCTGGCGTCTCCCTGAAGCCCCAGAGGAAGCATCACGGGGTGAGGTCTTGTGGGAGGAGGGTGCAGGGGTGTCGCCGGGCTGGGGGAGAACAAGTTGACGTATCCTGTTCCGCTCGTATGTTTGGGAAGCGGGGGCGGTTGTGTTTTTCTTATTAATACGGGCAGACCTCGTTTCGCTGCGCTTCACTTGATCGTGCTCTGCAGATACTGCGTTTTTTACCAGCTGGTTTGTGGCCACCCTGTGTCGGCATGTCTGTCAGCACCAGTTTCTGACAGCATGTGCTCACCTCTTGTCTCTGTGTCACATTTTGGTAATTCTCACAATATTTCCAACTTTTTTTATCATCACTATATTACGGCAATCTGTGATCAGTGATCTTTGATGGTACTGCTGCGATTCACTGAAAACTCAGCTGATGGTTAGCATTTTTTAGCAATGGAGTATTTTTTTAATAAAGTGTGTACCTTGTTTTCTTAGGCATAATGCTATGCACACTTAGTAGACTATAGTATGGTGTGAGCGTAACTCTTATACGCACCAGGAAATCAAAAAATTCCTGTGACTCGCTTTACTGTGGTGGGTCTAGAGCCAAACCCACCTGCAGTAATATCTGAGGTCTGCCTGTAGCCACGAGTGCGTCCTCTGTCTTTCCTTTCCATTTTCAGTGTGAAAACCTGATTAAAAATACCAAGGAAATTAACTGTTTGTACCCTTGGGTCTCTGCGTTGGTTTAAGTCATGAGAATTGTAACAAGCAGAGCGTATCAATCGAGAAACGATTGAAGGTGAGGGTGCAGTGTGCCTCTTGTACAGGAAGCGTCTGTTTGTTGCCTTCCATTTGGAGATGCACAGCCAGTTGTTTTCTGGATGCTTCTCTGATTCCTCCCTCTCTCAGTTTGCCTTCAGAAATCCTGCTGAAGATCTTGTCCTATTTGGATGCGGTGGCCCTGCTGTGCGCCGGATGTGTGAACAGGCGCTTTTATCACCTGGCCAACGACAAGTAAGGAGAAAAACCAAATCTCTCTGTCGTGTTTGACAGTGTTTTGATGGAAGTCGTGAAAACTAGTAGGAGCTTTTTAACCATATTTTAGAATTTAAAAGAATTTCGAGAGTAGTTTTATACACGAGTAGAAATATGTCTAATGTGTGATATTTTCAAAGGCTTGCATTTCTCTGCATCTCTTTGCGTGAACTGCAAAAGGTGAAGCTTGTTGCTGGTGTAACTGTTGGAGAAAGTGGCTTTTGGTCTGCTGTCCGGGAGGGCTTGCTGTCCCCGAGGCAGGCAGACTTACCCACACAGTCTGCAGCAGCAGTGTGGAGCCTGCCCCTGCCTAACCCCAGCCTGGGCCTTGCAGAGCAGACCCTAAAGAGAGACAAGGAAGGGGCTTCCTTAGGTTTGTGTGGGGAGAACCGAAACTGGCCAGCCATGGAACTTGCTTGGTGGGGAAGCGTAAAGCGGGTAGGATAGGAGAGAACATGTGCTCAGGGAGCCTTTGCCCTGGAAGCAGGAGGCCAGTGGAGCGTCCCTGGGCTAGCGGAGATCTATGAAAAGAGGGATGAAACCCCTTCTTTTGTTTTGTCGCTATGATCTTTGTCTGCAGCTCAGAAGTTTATCTTGGGAGCGAGACAGTGGAATCCTGCAAACTTCTGGTGAGGTTTGTGGTGTCTTGGCTTTGAGGTCCCTCTGTCCTTGAACATCAAAAGATCAGACAGACACTGATCCCACATGGAACCCCTGTGTCAACCAGGGAAAAGAGCAAGATAAGGGGGAATGCAGATTTCACTGGTGGTTTAATAGGGTGAGGAAACGGAGAGTAACAGATGGAGGGCTGTGATAGTGTTGAATGTTGGAACGCAGTGAGCAGGAAACATCTGTACAGTGGTTCTCAGATGCCGGTCCGTGGAGTGGCTGCCTTAGAAGAGCTGGGAGAGTTCAAAAAAATATTTGGATCCCCGGTATGTACATTTCTGCAGATTTTAACTCTGTGTTCTAGAATCTGTGTTTAAAATTTCTCCAGGTTGTACTAATGAACAGCCAAGTTCTCATAACAAGAAGGGGACACGTATTATTCTCTGGTTGGGCAGGGCGGTTTTCTTATCTCTTAATTTAAAAAGATATTTCCTGTATTAGAGAATACACGTCTGTGTCAGTATACACGCAGTGTCAATTCCTGAAATAGTTCTAGAATGAATGTAGGGCAAGTTTTGTGTGTCTCTTTCTTAAAGACCCTTAGTAAGAGATGAAGATATTCGCTAAAGCAAAGTGCAGTGAGGCATTTTTCAAGGAAGGGGTCAACTAAATGTTGAAAACTGTAGCTTTTTTGCAGGTTCTTACCTTATTCAAGGATAGAACTCAGACTATTTAGATAAACTAATAAATTATAAGTTTCTTAGTCTCTATCGCCTCTATCCAAGACCCACACGGGGCAGGCACCAGACCTCTCAGTGCATTTGTGGGCTCAGCTCTAGTGAGAGTCTTTGCATACTTGCCCATCCCACTTTCTTGGAAGTAGCTGTCCTCTAAAAAGCTGAACTTCTTAGGAAGTTAGCCTTCATAAGGTTTGTTTCCTTTTTTGGAGGATAATCTTAATTGTGTCAGTTGAATTGTATTTTCTTAAAAATTTATTTATTTTTGGCTGTGTTCAGTCTTCATTGCTGCGCGTGGGCTTCCTCTAGCTGTGGAGAGCCGGGGCTACTCTTCGTTGCTGTGCGTGGGCTTCTTATTGTGGTGGCTTCTCCTGTTGCGGAGCACAGGCTCTAGAGCGCAGGCTCAGTAGTTGTGGCACATGGGTTTAGTTGCTCTGTGGCCTGTGGGATTCCCAGACCAGGGCTCAAACCCGTGTCCCCTGCATTGGCAAGCAGATTCTTAACCACTGCACCACCAGGGAAGTCCCTGAATTGTATTTTTAAGAGTGTGCTTTCATAGCCAGACATCATAAAAGGATGTATTAACAACTGGATAGGTAAACGATGAATGTTTCTGGAAAGTTAGTGGTACTTTCTAAGCATTGTCTGAGGAGAGGACAGGAGCCCTGCTGTAGCTGATTACACTGCTGACTTTCCGGAGACCCGCTGCAAGGGTGGGGTCTCCCTGGCGCCCTGCCATTTCGGTGGTGCTGCCTCCCTACCCTGCGTAGGGCAGCCCTTGGCCTGAGCACCAGTCTCTGCGTGGGGTAACAGGGAGGCCTACAATCGGGGTGGATCTGGATCATCACGTGGGGGGTTATTTTCCAGCCCTCTGGGAAACACTGTTTATCAAAACGTTAAATTGGCCCTATGTCCTGAACAACCTGATGGAAGTTTTTCTGTGCGTGACTGATCGTCAGATTAGACAGATATGCTCTTGTCCTTAGGTCTGCTTTAGCTTTTTAACAAGGTGGAGCAGTTTGTGGTCAAGAAATGAATGTTTGGGTTTGGGGACGTTCAAAAGCATCCTAAACTTGAACTTTGTGTTTTATAAATAATCAAGGGGAACAACATATGTAATATTTTAATTCTGTAAGACGTTTTCATTCTCTTGAGGCTCCCCTGACTGTGAATTAAGTGAGATAATGTGTGTGAAAATGGTTCATCACAGGAGTGTTAGGATGGTTACTGTAACCAACCAAGGGTGTGGAGTCGAATTCCAGCGTTGTGGCTGATTGGCTCTCTGAATGTGGATATAGTTGTTTGAACCCATTTCTTTGCGCTGTTGAAGCGGCAGTGACATTCGGGGGTTGAGGCTGCATGGATTCAGTGGCAGTTCTGTCACTTACGTACAGATCTGGCCCAGGGCACTTTGCATCTGGGCCTCAGTCACATCATCGGTTCAGTGGGGACAGTAGTAGTTGCAGCTTCATGGGTTTGCCGGGGGGATGAAGTGAGTTAATGCATACGAAGCGCTGAAACAGCGCTCAACACCTGGTGCTCAAAAACGTGAACTGTCACTGTTGGTTGTCATTAATCATCTTTATTTCTTTCCTCTTTGTGCAAGCAGTCCATGTTCATTGTTGAAAAATTAAAATATAGAAAGGAAAAAGAACATACAATTACAAACATGTCAGTTACTGTTGACATGTCTCTGTGTGTGTATATATCTGTGTCTATCTATCTATCTATCTATCTAAAACTCCTTTCTGCTCTTTTCAAAAACATTTATGCATTTAAGATAGGGAATCATGTTGTATACACTTCCTGCTTTTTTCTATAATTGATCTTCTCTTCAATTATTGGTGTAAGACAGCAGTTCTTATTAGGGATGGTACCAAATAGTGTGAGATCACTCGCTGTAACTCAGCCCCGGGAAACAAGCTTTTCCTGTTAGCATGTGTTTCTAGGGTTGGTGAATCTAAGACGCTTACCTCACACTACAGTTCCGTTTAATATAGGAACACTGTAAGTGTTCAGCTTGACTTGTTCATGGAAATAGACTATTTAAAAACGATCGCATGTCTCTCATTTAATATATTCCAGTTACAAGTGCGTTACAGTGTCTCTTAGACAGGTAACATATTTCCTCTCTTCCCCCAGCTTTATTTGGATCAGAATCTACTCAACTGCCTTTTCACCTAAACGCTCTAATTGGAAAGTTAATTCAGTAGAGAAGACAGCCGTGTCTATGAACTCACTGTCAGTTGGGGATAAAGAAGCCGGATATTGGAAGAAAGAATATATTACAAAACAAATAGCGTCTGTAAAAGCAGCTCTAGCTCGGGTTCTCAAACCTCTCCACCCTTACACAGGCCTCCCAGTTAAGACCAAAGAGGCCCTCAGGTAGGCAGGCGTGGCTTCTTGGGGTGGGCGTGTGGTGGTCATGAGAGGGCCGTTAAACACTGAGATGCACCATCACCTTAAAGAAGAAGGGTGGTGTAAGCTCCAAGTATTGTGTACATGGGACCGATGTGTGGTTTGTATTGTGAGGGACTGTTGGATATTTTGTGCTTTTGTGTATCTATAAAATACATAGTATTTTCCTATTCATATATTTGGTTCAGAGGTTTTATGAAAAGCAGAAGCAGCCTGGTCGTCAGCTGTAGTAAAGCAGGAGATTCATTCAAGGCATCCCTCTATGGGCAGAGCCCTTTGTGTTCTTTATCTATGTATCACCAATTCCTGGAACAGAGCAGCTGTTCCGTGAGTGTTTGTTAGGTGAGGAGATAAGTCCTAAGAGAGAACTGTTGAGACTTGAAAATTTATGTCGAGCGTGTTCTAGGAACTTTGGCTTTGGCTTTTAGGGTACCAGGTGCTTTAGAGTTGACATGTGATAGACTGCAGTTCTTTTGTTTTTTGTGTTTTTTTTTGCTGCTAGGCAGACAATTTTGTTTGCTTTTCTTTCTTCAGAATATCTGGTTTAGGTTGGGTAATTATATTGAAAGAAAATAGTGGAAAAGAACACATCCTGGAGCACGTTGATCTTTCCTTCAATGATTCATCAGTCACGGCCATGTGGTATGGCAAAGACTGGCCACGTCTTGTCACGCTGTCGACCTTAGATTTGTGTGGGGTGACGCCAGTGTTTCTGAACCGGTCTCAAACCCCCATGAAAAACGGGTAAGTACGAATCAGCAGAACCTCTGGGTGAGGACATCGTATATGTAAGTGCCAGTTGGCCTTCCTTTTGTCATTAAAAAATACCAGTGGTGTATTTTAACTTGATCGCATCTTACAGCCTTCCTTTCATTCTGGATCACCATCATATAGGAAAAGCAGGGGTTTCTCACACTGATGACAGCCTGAGCTTAGGCTCCTCATACCTTGGTTATCTATAACTTAGGGAATGATATTCTCATAATAATTTCCCGGATGACAGATGGCCGGCCTTTGGAAGTTCTTAGTTTTAACCGTGTTAACACAAAGATATGTAAAACTATTATATTTTCCTTCTTTAGTAAGGGGTACAGTAATCATAGTTTAAACACTAGATCATAAAGTCGTTAATTTTTTTTTATGTACATCTGTGTTGAACTTGGCTAGATTTGCAGTCTTGTGCAGGTGACTTTTCTGTGCCTCTCTTTTATCGTCTGTAAAATGGGGTGATGACAGTTGTGATGTAGGGTTCAGCACGCGTGGCTGCTGTGAAGAAGAGCGAAACGTTTCCTCATCAGATGCGTGTGTGTCGTATTGCTGATGCGCACTGAGCACTTGTTATTATTCTGTCACGAGATGGCTTTGCCCTGGGTTCATACTCATTATCAGGCTTTTGCTTTTCCCAAGAACTCTCTCATGCTCACTTTTCTCACCACTAGTCCTTTTCTTCCAAAAGCTGGACTGTGGCACACATAGCACCCTGACCTCCTGACATAAAATGTATGGAAACGTGAAGGTCGCTGCCTTCTCCTTCTCCAGTGTTGGTTTCCTGCCCCCGGTCGCCTCCTTCCCTCTTTCAGGCCCCTGTGACCTTGCAGGGCATCTGCGGGCGTTGTTCTGACCGCCTTGTGAGCTGCAGCCCCGCCGCGGGCTTTTCTCCCAGCCCTTGCCATGGAAGGTGTTGAGATCTCGCTTTAGGGTCTGCATCTCCACAGAAGAACCACCTTCTTTCCTGGTTCCCCTGCGTACAGACACATTTGAATGATACCTTTATTTGCGTAAATCTCTGAAATTCTCTATGGTATCATGACGGACCCCAGAGTTTTTCTAATGCGGTCTTTAGGTTTTACGCACCGTGAAATTATATTTGGAGAAGGGGTCTGCAACCTCTGTACTAGTTTGAACACTATGTTATCTGGTATCATGAGATCTTGTTTACAGGGATTAGGACAGAACTGTTGACATCAATTAAATGATCATGAAAGTTCATAAAGGGATAGTGTTGAATTGTAAAGCTCAGTTAAAGATACTGTGTTCCTGAAATTGTCATCTAGGTCAGGAATACTAGATACTGCACAGTGACAGAAATGCCAAAATTCATTGGGAAAATTCATTTTATTTAATTTATATACATTAAAACTCAATGGACTTCAGACCGCACTTGATAAAGAGTGGTGAACAAACCCTGAAAGTGTTCTTCAGGAATCTCTTTTGATTGGCACTTTTATCGCAAGTTTGTGAGCAGATGCTTTCATCGTGCGGAAACAAGTCCTTGTGCGCGTCTGTGTGACAGCAGAGGAGAGACTCACTGATTCTGATTTAGGTCTTTCTTGTTTCCTCTGTGAGACTTTTTTTTTTTTTAAAACAGTGAAAGCCTTATCTATGTAATTTGCAGTTTGTGTGTCCCTGTCATATGTGCCTTCCCGGTCGGACACTTTACGCTGTCACTGTGGCCAGCGTTTTCCATTCTGCAGGTGATGCCCTGCGTCCCGAACTTCTGAGAAACGTGGGGTAGATATCAGCTTTAGTTTCTGCACCAGGACGAACCTGTGAGGCCAAGGCAAAGGGAGACCAGCATGTTCTCTGTGGAGTCCGTCCAGCTGGTCTGGAGCCTTGCGTCTGAGGGTGCGGGCTTCGGGCACATTGAGGGGTGTTCTCCCAGCCCCGGCGCCTCGTGGCCACACTGATGATGTCACAGCAGTGGCTGCGGCCTGCGCTCTGGGGAGGTTCTCTCATTTCATTTCCCTCCGTCGAAGGTGGGGCCGTCTCCCTGGACACAGGTGAAGGTCTCGCTGAGGCAGTCTGTAGGGCTGGGGCTAAGGTTTCAGCTCCGGTTCCCAGCCTGGCGTTCAGCTTCCCCCGAGTCTGCTCTCCCGTGCTGAGCATGTTTTTAGGTTCTCCCTCACGCGCACGCTCACCGAACGCCTCTCCCTGACCAGTGTAGTTCTCAGCGCGAGAAGCTCTCCGAGTGAGGGGCCAGGATGGTCTGGCAGCCAGGCATCTGGTTTCCACGCTTACAGCCCCCTCTGCTTTGAGACAGTGCACGGCGGAATGCCTTGGCTTTGAACTTCTGCTTAATGAACAGTTGAATACCTGTCACCTGCTGCTGTGTGTCTTAGGTGCTGGAGGCGCACCCTTGGCGCCAGCTCCTTGGAGACTTTCCTCTGGTGCTGAGCTGTGTTAATTGACCACTGAGATTGCCTCTCCCTCAGGGTTTCCTGAATTGCCTCTGGGAATGACAGACATCTCCGCCTACCATGATAGAGCAAATAGAATGCTTCATTCTGTTGATTTTATGTGTCATGATGAACAGTAGAGCTGAGTTGTGTTTTCTTACACATTTGAGTTACTTACTCTTAGACACTAATTCTAATATCCAGTTCATGCTGTATCTCCTTCATGAAAACACTCATGATTTTGGTTTAAATTTATTTTCCGATGTTACAGTTTTCACTGTCTCTGAGCTATTCTTGATAATAACTTTAAAAGGTTAACCTGCTTTCGGGCAGCCTACTAGACCCCCTACTTTTTTGTCATTTAAGGGATTTCATCTTTGCTTGTGCATCCCACACATTGAGAATCTATTGCTGATTGTAGCGTTGTGCTGGGTTTTGAGGGGAAGAGGATAGAAGACAGTTCTTCCTCTCCCTCACCTGTGTGATTCTTCAGCTCACTGCTGACGGGGCCGTAGAGTTGACAGTAAGAGCGGGGGTGGGGAGAATAAGATAGACGGTAAGAAATTTGGACTTATCCATTTTGCCTTTTATTTATACAAGTTGTTTCTCCTTATTAGCAACGTGTGCATGATTGGCATGTTCTTAATAGTCTTTTTAGATGTGCCAAAGAGAATCGACAACACGGGGGAAGCCAGAGCTCATTTTTCTCTCTCCTTTCTTTGGCATGATGTTCAAAGACCTCGGTGGCATTCTTTAATTGCAAAGTACAACCTGAGTCACTTAACCGAGTCCACCATGCTTGGCTGTGATAGGCTGATCCGGATCTTCTGCCTGCACCCGGGCCTCGTGGTGGGGCTCTGGAAGGTAAGCCCAGCCTGTACCTGCCACGTTTGCTCCGTCGTGCATGGGGTCAAGGGTTAAGTCCTTTAGATGTTCAGCGACTGCACCCTCCTACGGACCTCATGTTCCCCGCTGCCTGGCCCTTGCGCCTTCGTGGCGGGTCTGCCTTTCTACCCTCACCTGTGACACACGAGCCCTTCCCGCCTGGGCGCTTTGGTTCACGTTACCCCTTTAACATCCTGGGACTTTCCCCTTCCTCCTCCAGCCGGTCCACATTCCATCCTTCTGCTCCTTTCACCCCCTTCCTCTGCCAGAGCGTCTCCTGTGCGTTTAACCGGGGGCCCTCAGGTGCATCTCGCCTGGAGCCATGTAAGGATGGCAGCTCCCAAGTTGACTCTGGGGATAGTACTCACATCTGTACACGACGGCCAGGCAGAACCCAGGTCCCCACGCCAGCCTCCGGACCCTTTCTTCCCTCGTCCCGCTCTTGCCGTCGGGTCGTCTTTCTCCCTCAGTCCCTCTGTACAAGGTGACTGGGGGCCAGGCAGCACTTGGCTCGCTCTGGGCTCTTGAGTTGGTCCATCCGGGTTGGCCGAGCGGAAGTCAGGACTCTGGTTGACCCGATCGTCCCATCGGCCACTGGAGAAGGGCAGCTTCAGGCTGCCGTCTGGGTCACCTTCCCCTGGCAGGGCAGCTGTGCCCGGGGAGAAACGGGGGTCGGCTCCTGTGCCGTCCTGTCCTGTCTCCTGCTGCCCGACCGGCTGATGAGTGGACTTGGAGTCTAATCCCTCCCGCTGGGTTTGCCACGTCAGACAGGTCCTGCCACGGCTGCTGAGTGTGTGTGGGGCTAACCTTGTGAAGTTCTTACCAGCCTTCTCTTTATCTTTGAGAAGACTTTGAAGCAACCTGGAACTGACAAAATATATTTCCACAGGCATGATATGTCAGACAGCACTTTGATGTTTCGTAAATACTAGGGTGTTAATCCTTTCGGTCCCGCGTGCTCTGTGTATTTGGGTGCATTGTGGTCCTGCCATCAATGTGACAGATAAGTCTTATTAAACAGTGATAATGCATTGGCACTGCAGGAATCTTAGACTGTAAGAAACCACATCTATCTGTAAGATGAATGTGCTGCGATCTTCACAATGACCTTATGAAAAATTAAAATATTTCAGTTGAAAAATGTATTCTTTTTCAGAGGGAGGAAGAACTGGCTTTTGTTATGGCAAATCTTCATTTCCATCACCTTGTGGAGAGGAGCACGTTAGGCTCGGCTGCTATGTATGTATTCGTATGTGGTGTATTAAGTTTTGTACAGTCAGCATAAAGGATCCGGAGTTGATACCATCTTAATATCCTGAGAATAGCTACAAAGACATTCTGTCTTTAATCAGTAGACAGAAGCCAACAGACAAAATTATGTAGCTGTTGCTAAAAACATTGGATTATCCGTCAGTAGCTGTTTGCTTTATTTGTTTGGGTTCAGGGTGATGCACCTTGTGGAGTATGATTTATAGGGCAGGGAAGCTTCATTACTGCCAGATGCTAGTGCACTGAGGTGCTGCAGGTTCTCTGCAGTAGTTTGCATTTTCATGTCTTGAAAGGCAGGCAGACCTGTGGCCCACTTGGCCTGACCTGCAGATGTGTTTTTGCTTGGTTGGGACAGCGTGTCTGTTAATGGACTTCGGGCCATCAGGTGGGGGACATGCTTTCCGGCTCACTGCTCCTCTCACCCTTCCCCTGGGGCTGAGACTCCCGTATGCCTTTTTTTTTTTTTAACGTGAAATGCTCCCCAGTGCTTCTGAGTTTGTTACGTTATGTAGTAACGCGTTTCTTACTGAATGAAAGCTCGTTCATTGTGGCTTTGGGTCTTCTTCCGGGGGGTCCCTGAGCTGTAGGTCTGTTGTTGGGTGCATTTTCCTGCTGCGCATTCAGCCCCCTGGATGCCGAGACCACTGTGGAGCAGAGTGGAGCTGCTGCCCCGGGTGGATTTCAGAACCATGTTCTGTCATGGTGGTCTGGAGATGCGCAGGGAACACACGCTTCTGCCCGTTTATATGGAAGTTGGTAGAAGGAACGGGGGGCCATGCTCCTGTGTCTGTGATACTGAACGTGATTGGGAATCTGTAGAGGGTTGATGAGAGCTGGTGCTTTGAAGGGGTGTTAATTTTTTAAAGAGTATTTCCAATTCAAGCATTTTAACTCTGGTGTTGACAGGTACATTTTGTTTTACTTTTTAGCCCCTACGAGCTGCCTCCTCATACCCCCCTTTCGGATGACAGCCCGGAGTGTGGACTGAGTGGCTACCAACTCCATGTTGATATGCACAGCGGGGGAGTTTTCTGCCTGTGTGGCACATTTCGCAACCTCTCCACCAGCAAAGGTAAAACTCATTGCGTCTTTTGTTTCAGAGTGGAATTCCAAGGCTGGAGAGGCGAGGGGACCACGTTTTATATCTGAGTTAAGAATTGCCCCCTGGCTGGCCGCTTAACCGTGTCCTGGCCCTCCGTCCTCCCAGACCCTGATCACTAGGACTTGTGCAGTTCCTCAGCTGCTGGCTCTGTCTCCGTCATCACCGTCACCCCTGCTCTGCCTCCTGGAATATTCTCTGCTCAGCCTTTCTCCTGGTACTTATTGCTTTGCCCTACCGCATCCCCCCTCTCCCACCCCAACTTCGTCTCTTCTTTCTCAGAGGAGTTTGGTCGATTTGCCAGCAGGGCTAGTGTCGAGCCTGTCCAGGATGAGAGTAGAGGCAGCGAGCCCTCTGTCCTGCACAGTGTTTATCACGCTCATGGAAGCCGAGACATGGACTGGGGCGGACAGAGGAGGGAAGGGATACCAGTCAAGAGGAGGAAAAGAGGGAATGCAGTGTGCCCTGCTCTGGTTTCTCTGACTGGTTCCTCTTGCTCTCTTTCCTCTGTATCCCACGACCTTGAAGTTTGGTGTAGAGACTTGCATAGACTGAAGTTTAACATTTGTCGTAAGAATATATTACAGGGGAAACTATGCACTTCGTTTCTGAATATCCTGTTCCCAAAATTCTTTTAGCTAATGGATTTGACATCCATTAATACTCCTTGCCCAAATCAGTTTTCCAAATCAGTTTTTTTGAGCTTAGGAAATGGTGGTTTTAAAATTATGTCATTGTGTCCACATTTATTAGCTGAGCTTTTGTAAAGAGCTTTCCTTCATCAGCTGGGTGGATCCTGTAATGGCAGGGTAAACGCTTGCATCTTTTCTCTTTTAACCACCAATTTTCAGATTAGGAAAGTGATGTAATTGTCGCCTCCTGTGGTGGGAAATGGTTTTGAGTGCACTCTCTCCTCTCTGTCTTTCTTGTTTAGTGTCACTTTGGACTCTTTGGTTTTTATTTACTCAGTAATTTATAATCAATTACAGACATTATTCTTTGTGAACCTAAGTTTGTTCTTTGTGAAGTCCCCAGTTTGGTCAGTGGGATCTACATCAGGCTGGCTTCCGTGCCATTTTCATAGCCTCCTTTCTTCTCTGAGCCGTCTTTGCATTTGTCTCGGGAAGATTTCTAGATTTTTCTGTGCTTGATGGCACCTCTGATAGAGCTGTGACAAATGTGTATATTAACCTAGGGTGGATTGACATCTTCGTCATTGATTTATCCTACCCATAAATGTGGAGTGTCTTTCAGTTTGTTCAGAAATACTTTTATGTCTTGTAGGAGTGTATCAGAACTTTCTTCATACTAATTTTGCACATTTCTTAAGATTGTTAGTAAGTATTTCATCTTTGTTATTTCTGATATTATATCTCCTAATTGTTTTGTGATGTCTTTGTGTGGTTTTGGTCTCAGGCCACTGCTGATCTGATAGAATGAGTTGGGAAGTATTCCTAACACTCGAATTTTTCGGAGGATTTTGGGTACAACTGGCAGTATTTCTTAAGTGGTTGGTGGAATTCACCTGTGAAGCCATCAGGACCTGGAGCTTGCTTCGTGGGAAGGTTTTTAACTACAGTTTCAATTTCTTTTACAGATGTATGGCTATTTAGGTTATGTATTTCTTCTTGTGTGAGCTTTGGTATGTTGCGTCGTTCAAGCAATTTGCCTAAATATTAAATTGGTTAAGATTGATCAGTGGGTTCAGGGATTTTTCAACCTGCTTCTTCTACTGTAAATTTCTCCATGAATGTTTACCAGATGATGGGTACTTATATCCATCATTTTATTAGAGATTGTAAAATGATGATCCCCTAATTCTGTCATTCCTTCTACCTCTGTTATTAGCATTCTTTTATAAAGAAGGGTTTTCTATTATCAACTATTTAATTACCACGAAATATAACTAATATAGGAAAGGCATGGTACATGCTTAATTCTTCATTAATTTACAACATAGTGATTAATGCTCTAATAGTCTTTGAAGATAACTTGCAAGTTTTTTGGGGGGGGAGGTATTATGAATTCATGGATTAAAAAAATAGAGGTTATGTTTTTTAGTCCACTTGAAGTCATTATTATTTTTATTGTTACTGTGATGTTCAAATTGTGCTGTCATCTCATCGCATCTCCTGTTCTTTTGATATGAGTGTGGTCATCTTTGGTAACTTGCTTGTGTTCTAACAGGACAAGATACCTCAGGCTCATTTTGTCTGTTTCCTATCCAGACCTGGAGTTGGCCATTTTCCCTAGGAGCTCTGGTTCCTTTTCGTTCCCACTACACTATGGTATTTAGAGACCATAATCTGCATCCTGGGGATGCACATTACTCTTGGGTTTTCATTTCTTTTAGGGTTTTCAGTAGGCAGAGCTATGAGGTTTGTAGGTTTTATAATACGTAGAAATAAATCATACATTCATTTAAATTAAATATCTTGGGGTTTTTAATTAACCTTTTTTATTATACACTTATATTTCTTTTCTTCTGCTCAGAGTCTTTGTGCCGAACAACATCAAAGTATATAATAATTTCAAAAACAGTACTGCAATTATTAGTAATAACCTACTGAATGTTATTTTAATTAAGATTTTCCTTGTGGTTCTTTATGTGTTTAAGATATGTCATGTTAGAAAAAGTTAAGTCACCTAAAATAATTCTGCTGTCTGTGGGTATGCTATCTCTTTGATACACAATTAGAGTGATTTGCTTCAGTTGATTTTTTATTTTTTCAGGATTCCTTTGCTCCTACTTTTACATTTAAAAATTGCATACAACATTTATATGGTCCAAAGTTGAAGTTACAAAGCAATGTAGTTCAGAGACATTTACTTCTACTCTTGTCCCGTCACTCCTCTTCCTTTCCTCCCTTCAAAGTTAACCCTTTATATTAGCTAAGGTTTGTTCTTTAAATGTTTCTTTTTGAATACATAATGCTATAATCAATATATTCATATTTGTTCCATTTTTTTTTAATGAGGCATACTATACTCCCTTTTAAGTTCCTTCCTTTTTCCCAATTAATAATTTATTCTGGAGATTAGTCTTTATTTATTTATTTTTTTAATGGGCATGTTGGTTTGTTTGTTTATTAGTTATTTATTTTTGGCTGTGTTGGGTCTTCATTGCTGTGTGCGGGCTTTTCTAGTTGTGGCGAACAGGGGTTACTCTTCGTTGCGGCGCGCGGGCTTCTCATTGCAGTGGCTTCTCGTTGTGGAGCACGGGCTCTAGGCACATGGGTTTCAGTAGTTGTGGCTCGTGGGCTCTAGAGCGCAGGCTCAGTAGTTGTGGCGCACGAGCTTAGCTGCTCCGCGGCATGTGGGATCTTCCCGGACCAGGGCTCGAACCCGTGTCCCCTGCATTGGCAGGCGGATTCTTAACCACTGCGCCACCAGGGAAGCCCTGGAGATTAGTCTTTAGAATGAGATACAGATCTTTTTCATTCTCTCTTTTTAAAACATCTATAGGTAGGTAGTTTGTTAATGTCTTTTTCCGTGGTTTCCAGTCTTTGCTGTTACAGGTGGTGGAATAGCGAATATAAAAGGGATAGCCTTGTTCACACGTTGCTTCATGTTTTGGCAGCTTGTCTTTGGGAGACTTGCTTAGAAATAGGGTTGTTAGCTCAAAGGGTAAATGCAAATGTAATTTTGAAGAACACTGGCAAATTCCCCTCTTATGAGGGTATTACCAACTTAATGGGAAATTAAGTTAATAAAATACGTTATCACTAAGTATGTTTGTTCCAGGTTTTTGTTATGTGTTCTTACAAGTTAAGGAAGTTTCTTTCTATTCCTGGATTTGTTGGATTTTTTGAAAAAAATCAGGAATAATTGTTAAATGTTATCAAATACATTTGGGCAACTGTTGATGATATGATTTTTTTTCTCCTTTACACCATTATAGTGAATTTCATTAATGTATCTTCTATTGGTTAACATCCTAGAATCCCTAAGATAAGCTTCTCTTGTCACATGTATGCTTATTTTTAAGGTACTGGTTTCAGTTATTTGGTTTTTAGCATTTTCCATTTAAACTCAGGGTACAGTTTTCCTTTATTTTTTATGTTTTAAATCTGTTTCTGATTCTGTTATAATCAGGTTTCCTACTTTTAATTGAATCAGTTTTAGTATTTATATGATTTTCTAGAAATCATCTGTTTTCTTTAGGTTTATTTTGATCTTTTTCTAGCTTTTTTGAGTTGACTGCTTAGATTGTTTAATTTTCAGGTTTTCTTGTTTTTCTTCAGTGGTCTTTCCTTTTCTTTCTTTTTTTTTTTTTCTTTTGCAGTACGTGGGCCTCTCACTGTTGTGGCCTCTCCCGTTGCGGAGCACAGGCTCCGGACGCGCAGGCTCAGCGGCCATGGCTCACGGGCACAGCCGCTCTGCGGCATGTGGGATCTTCCTGGACCGGGGCACGAACCCGTGTCCCCTGCATCGGCAGGGGGACTCTCAACCACTGCGCCACCAGGGAAGCCCTCTTCAGTGGTCTTTATGCCCAGAATCTCAGAGTTAGGAAGGACTGGTGAGGTGATCTAGAGAATGACCCCTCCTGGGCTTGAATTTGCTCTGCCTGGAAACAGCCCACCCGCTTTTGTGAAGGTGTGAAAATTTGGCCTTTCACTGAGCCCAAATTATCTTCTCTGTATTTTAACCCGTTTACCTTTATCCTGATATTTAAAATAGAGGATGAAATCTATCCCTTTTCCCGGTATACACTGTCGAGGGGACTGCTGACATGCCCCCTGTCTATACCCAGGGCACAAACTCGTGGGCCTGGGGCTGTTGTTGGCAGAGAACTTGTTCTCTCACTCTCCAGGGCTCCAGCCCTGCATCCTCAGGGGCCCTTCACTTGCAGCGTTTCCTACCTGACACGATCTCTGTTCTCCAGGGGTTGGGTTGAGGTCTGTCTTAGGCAGGTGCTAGGACTTCAGAGGAGAGGATTCCCCTTCTCCTCGTTCTCAGCAAATATAGCATCACGTTGATGAAGCTGTGTGTGTCCCTCATGCCTAGGCTGTGCCTGTGATGATGATGAGGACAGGACGATGGTGACAGAGAACACGGATGGGCACTCATCAGAGGTGCTTGCTGAACGTTTCATATTTATATTAATCTCCACGGCAAGCCTGTGGGCTGGGCACTGTGATCTCTCCTGTGTTGTTAACAGGGTGGCTGGAGTGGACCGTAGGCCAGTTCTTGAATGACGAGCAGCTGGTGCATGGCGGAGCTCCATCTGCACCCGAGCCTGGCCGCTGTCTCCTCTCCACTGTACTTTGCAGTGATGTGCTTCTAGAGTGGATCTTCTTGCGTGTGTGACTCTGTCTTTTCAAGGTGTTGACATTGTACAGGTATCAGGTGGGGCCCTTCTCTGCTGGAGTGCTGACACACCCCTGAGAAGGTGAGATGGTTGTTAGGACACACAGGAGGCCAGGTAAAGTGAAGGAGGACAGGAAACTTCTGTGGGAATAATTCACCTTCATCTGTTGTTTTCACAGTGAGGAACACTTTCACCCTAAGACTTCACACAAGACTCAGGTGCTTCCTCTGCGTGTAGTTCTGCGATGAGGGTCAGCAGGGGGCGCCGTTGCCATCAGAGTTGTCACATTTCACCGGAGTACAGACTCCAACGCCTGCTACAGTTTTTGAGAAACTGTCTTGTGGTACCAGGGAGTATATTTAGTAAATTCCAGCGATGTCATTGCAGGAGGGGATGACGGCACTGTACCCCATCAAGGATAAATGTTCTATCATCACATCCCTAGAGCTGGGGGCATCCTCGCCTGGCTCTGAGGAGGCAGCCTACGGGGAGTGGCAGGAAGGAGAGGGGACCAGGCCCATCTGTGTGTCTGGTGCGTGCATTGACAGTTGCTGGCGGGATGCAGGGGGTGTGCTGGCGGCGGATGCGCACGTCTCACGCGTGTCGCCTGCCCTCCATGACGGGTGCAGAGAAGCCTGCTGGGCCAGCTCGCAGGCCCTGGGGAGGGTGGCTCCAGGGGCTCCCGGAGGGCTCTGAGGAGGGGCAGGCCAAGGGGGGCCGGGGCCGGCGTAAAGCGACTAGTGGTGGCGCTCAGACGGGTTAATGGGGAGTGGGCCAGACCCAGTTAGGAGGGAGTGGAAAGGTACAACTTTAAATATGACATAATTGATGGACAGAGCCTGAGTTTGGTCATTTCGTAGGACCGCTTCCAGCATTCCATCTTTAAATAAAAGGTCTGAGGCTGTACCAGTTTAGTCCACAAATTCATTACAGTTCTATTAAAACATCCCAAAGGGAATTTATTATGAAACTTGAAAAGTTGACTCTAAAATCCATTTACGAATACACATGAATATGGCATGGTTGATAAAATTTTTGTTTTAAAGTTTTAAGTGTGAGGCAGTGTCATATTTTCTCTGTCCGATGTGTGTTTAGACTACAGAAAAACAAACAATTAAAAAACCCATGTAGCCGCCACACAGTGTAAGAAGTAGACCATTACCCGTAACTCTGAAGCCACCTGCATGGTTAAACTTTTTTTGTATTGTTAAATGACACAAGGAGAAACGCATAAAACAAATTATCATAAAGCAAGCAACTGTGTGACCACCATCCAGGTCTTGATTAAATTTTGAAAATAATAAGAGGGCTACTGGTCTTACCAAATGTTAAACACACAGTAAAACTACAGTGACTGAGAAAGCATGGGATCATTGAAGCAGCAGCTGCCCAAGGTACCGTGCACATCTTTTGCAGTTCCAGATTCTCTTGTCGGGTATTCTGAAAAATATTGGACTTATAGCAATTCGTAGCTATTTTAATTAGTTGAACCATGATATGTCTATAAATCTGAGCATGCCTTCATCCTTTAGAGGAAATGTATATATTTCTCTAGAGTTTTAGTATAGAATGCATTGTGTGGAATAGTTTGCCTAGGATGGGCTAAAATGATCTCCAGGAATGACTGTGCAGTCAGTTCATATGCAGGGAATACAGATAATCAGAAGACTCACGCCACGTTTATATTCACACAGAGCATTCAGAGTGAGTACTGGCCATTTTATGCTCTTTACCTCTTGGTCACAGTATCTTCTCTGAATAAAATATCCCTCTGTTCTATTTTATTAACTCTGTCTCATGTACTGTGCTACGAGGTTCTTTGGATTTTTATTGTTGCAGTTGCAATACATGTTACTAAAATCAAACCAGAAGACCCTAGTTGGTTCTTGGAGCTGGAGTGAGATCCCTGAGACACAGAGCTCACCCTTGGGGGATGAGTACCCTGGGACCCTGCACTTGGCCAGCGCTGTGAGGCCACAGCCAACGCCTCTGGGCTGTGAATTCCCACACTTCTCTGGTGGGCTCAGCTCCCACGTGGTGACACCACGCCTGCTGTACTGTTCACCTTGTCTGCCTTTCAGGTCAGAGCAGGCTCCGTGCTGGCGGCTCTGCCTGGTCCTCCAGTTTGCCAGTGCAGAGCTCGAGCTCTAGACATTATCCTCCTCAGTCAGACGCTGTCCAGGGAGAGGATGTCCTACCTCTCAGCGCTGCTGACGGTGAATACAGAGAATCCAGGTCCTTTCTTCTTTCCCTAAAGGTTTCTTTGACTGCTTCTCCCTGGAACTTTGTCATATTCCTCCCCCCAAGGACCTGGGATGTTTTCTCTTTGTATTTTCATGTGTTCTGTCACTTTGACGAGTCATGGCTGCATGAAGAATTTTCTTAAAAGGAACAGTATATTACCTTTTTTTTCAAAGGAAGGTTCATGATTCCTGAGCCTGTCCATGTTTGCTACCTGCTTCTTTGGGTATTGCCACGAAAATTAAGCTAAAAGGATGTTTAAGTGAAGACATATTTTGTTACCTGAATTGGATTTATAAGAGAAATAATTTGTAAATGGAAACTTGAAGTAAGCTTCTTAAAGTGCATTGTGGGTTTTCCTGTGCACATTATGATTTCTGTTCTTTTGCAAATGTGGGTAGACTGTTGGCATTGGGTCCCCAAGACCCAGTGGATCTGCTGGGAGGTTCAGTGATCCGCTGGGAGGACTCACAGGTCTCAAGGTATGGTTTTATTAATGGCTAAGATTTATTACCGCCCGAGGGTACAGAGCAAAGTCAGTGGAGGGGAAAAGCCTCAAGGGGTGAAGTCTAGGGGAAGGAGGTGCAGGCTTCCAAGGGTCCCCTCCCAGGATGTGCGGTCACACAGGAGTCGTGAGAACACCTGCGAAATGCTGCCTACCCGAGAAGTGTGTTGGAGACTCAGCACCCAGGGTTCTTTTTGGGGCTGGTTACATGGGCACCTGCTGCCTGGCTCACCCAAACTCCAGACTCCCAGGTGGAAAGGTGCTCAGCAGGAACCACATTGTTGGTACAGACTGTTCAGGCAGGTGACCCACTCTTGTCAGCGAGGGATGGTGGGGCGGGGGCACTCCTGGAATCCATCCCCGGACACCAGCCAAGGGCCAGCCTCGCAGGCAGGCCTTGCTAAGAATAGAAGGTCTCAGGATGAGAATGGGTGCAGCCCAGTGGAAGAGCAGACGGGAAGTAGTCCAGCTGTGTCTTTGAAGTGTTAATAGAGCTTGAAAAAGAGCATGACGAGCAGTGCAAAGTATGAAAGAATGCATATTTTTTGATCTTTGTATCAGGCTAATTATTACCAATTTTCAGAAGCTGAGGGAAAAAGATTTTGCATAGTACAGCAGATTGTAGTCTTTTTATCAGTATTGAGAGGGAGAGTGATGGTAAAGAAGCAGAGGGAAAGAATTTTTTTTTTTTTTACATCTTTATTGGAGTATAATTGCTTTGCAATGGTGTGTTAGTTTCTGCTTTATAACAAAGTGAATCAGTTGTACATATGTTCCCATATCTCTTCCCTCTTGCGTCTGTCTCCCTCCCACCCTCCTTATCCCACCCCTCTAGGTGGTCACAAAGCACCGAGCTGATCTCCCTGTGCTATGCGGCTGCTTCCCACTAGCTATCTATTTTACGTTTGGTAGTGGGAAAGAATTTTTAAGTAACAAGGTATGCTGCTTCTGTCACTTATTTGAGTTGTTATAAAAACGCATTTAAAAACTAATGTCTTTTTCTTATTATGGGATTTGAAAATTCTGAATATATGGACACTTCTAAAGAAGCAAATGAAAGTCACCCAAGGACAACTCTTGTTTATATTTTGGTCCATTTTCAAATCTGTAGCTGTATTTATATTTGTGGACCACATTGTGTGAACAGCGACTGCTTTTTCCCCAGTCACTAAGTAGTACTCTTTGGAAAAATTAGGTTTTGAAAAGTTGTGTGACAACCCATTGTTTGGTTTTATCAGGATTTATTGACCCAGTCTCCTTCTGTTGGGCATTTAGGTCTCCATTTCCATGATTATAGCACTATTATCATGAGCATTAATTTGAAAAATATTTGATGATTTGAGAGGTGCAAATGACATCTGATTGTTTTAAATTTGCAAATGTTGAATGTTAGGTTGGCTATTTAAAAAAGCCTGTTGACTGTAGCAGAAGTTTATGGCTACTGTAGCAGCTATCTGGTAGGCTATTTCAGGGGCGTCTTCGTAGGATCCAGATTCCGGAGTACCTGTCACAAGTGTGTGATGGTGCAGTAGCATGAGAACCTTCCACGTAAGGTTCCCTGAGGACTAAAGTGAGGAAGTGAGAGGAAGTAAGGAGTGCTTCCAGGAGGTGGGCATGTGCTAGTGTTGTCTTGTTTTTACATTTCTCTCCTGATTGAATTTCCATCTGTTTGTGTTTGATTGGTTCCATTGTTTTAAATGTTTACAAGATTTATACCAGTTATATTTGCTGCAAGTGTTTTCTCCATTTTGTCTTTTGCCTTTTAATTTGGTATATGTTGCTTTGGATCCTTCCCAAGTTTTTAATTGTATGTAATCAGTCCTTTCTTCCTTGTTTCTTCCGAAATTTTTTCACATAGAAAGTACTCCCTTGCCAAGATCAGGCAAATATTCACCTTTGTTTCCTTTACATTATTTCTCTTCATTTTTTAAACCCACACTTCCTTTTGATTAACATACAGATTACACGCAGCCTGCAGGTTCCTGTGCCCTTCGCGCTTCGGGCTCTTTCTCTCTGCTGAGGATTGGCACCCCTTCTCCCTGTATCTCCACCAGGCAGGAAGGCGGTTCAAGCTTTACTTGTGAACTGTGTTATGAAAACGTGTCCCTCCCCCGATGTAACATTTCTTACTAGTGAACATTCATCCAGCATTTCTCAGTTATTTCCATACACTTATTCTTTTAGATATAATTAATCGTCACCTGGCCAGATGTTAAATGTCTTATTTGGATTTTGATCAGATTTGTATTGAATGTGGACATTAATTTGAGAGGAAGTGATGTGTTTTTATTTAGGGTTTTGGACTATCTCTCCATTTCTTTAAGCTTTCTTCTCTGCCCTTAGGAGAAATGTTTTCTTATGTAGGTCCTTCACCTTTCTCAACTCATTTTTGTGCTGCCATTTTGAAGGAATATGTTTAGATTATGTTTCCGTTTTCTGTTGTTAGATTTGTTCTATCTCCTATAGAGATTCCGCAATATGCTTCTCATTAAAGTACTGATTAAGTGATAAATATTCAGTGCCTTATTCTGTAAGACAAAATAGAAAATCTTGAGGGGTTTGAAAGAAGTTATGGACCTGAGAAACTTATTTTTAGTCTATGAGAAAAGTAGGGTTCAACTTTTGAGCAGCAGACACTGGTTAGCCGAGATAACCTCTCTTTAAGAAATTCTACTTTTAAAGTTTTTAGTGTTTGTTTAAGATACTTTTCATACATAGCATGTTATCCCATTTTTATTTTTGTGATTCCAAAAATAGATACTTTTTGTTCCCTGTTTTGTTCCCTTGATACTAATTACTTTCTCTGTTTCTAGGTCGGATTATCCTCTCTAAGCATTTGTGATAACGGGAAGGCATTGGAGATAGTACAGGACTTTCTAGGTGGTGATTATCTAGAAAAAGTAGAACAGATAATTCTTCAGAGCATCTTCATCAGTGGTTGTTAGTACATTTTTTCCTGCTTTGTACTTTTGGTGACTCATTATGAAAAATCAGCATTACAGATTCTGTTCACAGAGCAGGAGAACACTGGTCTCCGTATGTTTTATGTCAGTGCTCGCAGGGAGTCAGTGGTCCTTGCCCTGAAGCAGAAGAGGCCATATGATTTGTGGGACCCCGTGCAAAATGAAACCGCGGCGCTCCTCGGTAGAAAATTATTAAGTTCAAAATGCTGACAGCAGCACATTAAACCAGGAGGGGTCCCTTGTATCCACACAGGTTGTGGCCCCTGAAGCCAGCCCCGGCGGTAACATGGGACCTGTGAGGAGGCGCCTCAAACCTTTATGTGATGAGCCCTCTTCCTCCTCTTTTGCATTTCCGGACTCTTGACTCTGTTTGAGAGTCTAACTTGGTGAATGCCCGGCAGTTCCTTGCAGGAAGTCACAAACGCATGTCCACTGGGGCTGTCAGACTTCAACTCATCCCTTGTTGCTACTCAGAAATCTTCTAATCAGCTCTTGTTAGTCCTGCCTTGTATTTCGCAGAAAGGCTGTTTAAACACAGTCACTCATCTTCCTCGTTCTCAAGGCTCACGACCCGCCGTGCTGAGACTGATCGTCCTCCCTCACCTGCCAGCACATCTCCACGGTGTCACGGTCTGTTTGTAGGCTTGATTTTTCCTGTTTCAGAGAAAAAGATGTCTCACTGTCTTGCCAAAAGATTTTCCAGTTTCCATTCCTAAATATACCTGCTCCTGCCTGTTCCGGGACCTTTATTTAGCCCTTGGTCTCTTATCTGTTCATTATTTCAAACCAGTTTTCCATCAGCTCCTCTTCCACTTATAAATGTATTCATGTTTTCTGATTCAAAAATTATTTTAAAAGAAAACAACACTTCTGTATAGATGGGAAAGTTATTTTTTGTTTGAAAGCTACCTAGAACCTAATTTTCTACCTAGAAAGCTTCACCTAAAGCTGGCTTAGCAAGAAGGATTCATGTTGAAAAACCCAGGGGTAGGTCTTCTTCCCAGTGCAGTTTGCCGGGTGGGCTTGTTGCGTGTCAGTGGGACTGGATGTGTCCAGCAGCCTTCTGTCCCTCCTTCTCGCTCCCATTCCGACGACTCTTTTTTTTTTTTGTGGTACGCGGGCCTCTCACTATTGTGGCCTCTCCCGTTGCGGAGCACAGGCTCCGGACGCGCAGGCTCAGCGGCCATGGCTCACGGGCCCAGCCGCTCCGCGCCACGTGGGATCTTCCCGGACTGGGGCATGAACCCGTGTCCCCCGCATCGGCAGGCGGACTCTCAACCACTGCGCCACCAGGGAAGCCCCGTATACCAGAATTTGCTGACCAGTTTTCCTGTTGATAGAGAGGGAGTTAGGGTTGTTTTTGTTTTGGGCTGTTATGAATAAAGCTGCTATAGATTTCTTGTGCAAGTCTTTTTTGTGAGCATATGTTTTCATTTCTCTTGGCTAAATACCTAGAACTGGGAAGTCGAATTAGAGCAGGTTTAATTATGGATTAAAAGTTGCCAGTCTTTTTTTTTATGTATAAGAAACTTTTATGTATTAGAAATCGCCAAACTTCTTTTTTTTAGAGTTGTACCATTTTACACTCCATCATTTGTGTGTGAGTGTTCTGGCTGCTCCGTATCCTGGGCAACCGCTGATGTTATTAGTCTTTTAAATTTTAGCTCATCTGGTGTGTGGGAGTCGTAGTTTCTCCCTAATGACCAATAGTGCTGAGTTCTTTTCCACGTGCTTATTGTTCATTTGCATATCTTTTTTTGAAGTGTCTTTAATCCTTTCGTGGTGTTTTCTTTTTTTTTTAAATCAGTATTTGTTTCTTTATTTCTCAACCATAGAAGCTCTTTATATATTCTGGATAACAGTCCTTTGTCAGATATATGTTTTGAAAATATTTTTTTCCAGTCTATGGCTTGCTTATTCATTTTCTTAGTGGTATCCTTTAGTGATCAGAAGTTTCTCACTTTGATGAAATCTAATTTATTATTTTCTTGTTTTATGGTAATTTCTTTTTTCTGTCTTAAAAACTTTTCCTACTGCAGGTTATGGAGATGTTCTTTCTTCCAGCTGGATTATGGTTTTAGCTTTTACATTTAGGTCTGTGATCCATCCCTAATTTAATTTTTGTGTGAAGTATGAGGTAAGGGTTGAGGTTCATGTTATTTTCCCATATGAATAGCAAGTTCTTATTGCACCATTTGTGAAAAGGCTTTCTTTTCTCATTGAATTATTTTGATGTCTTCATCAAAAATCAGTTGCTTGTAAAAGTGTTGGTCTATTTCTGGACCTGTCTGTTCTATATTGTTGATCTATTTGTGTATCTTTGTAGTAATACCACACTGTCTTGATTGCTTTAGCTCTATAGTAAGTCTTGAAGTCATTTATTTTTCTTTTTTTCAAGATTCTGTGGCTGTTTTAGGTCTTTAGCATTTCCATGTGAGTCAGCCTGTCACATCTTATTATTTATTTGTAAATTATTTATTAAATGCCTGCTGAGATTATGATTTGGATTGTATTAAGTCTATATATCAATTTGGGTAAACGGGTGTCTTAACGGTGTTGAGTCTTGCGTTCCATGAACGTGGTACATCTTTCTGCTTGGCAGTGGGCTTGGCTCTTCAGGGGAAGTATTATGGTTGAGATAATACGTTAAGGTGCTTAGCGACCTTAGTCTGGCATTTATAACAATTCACCCTGTAATGTTAATGTTTACTACTTGTTCCACTAATCACAAAGCTTTATAAAGTGCTCTCTATTTGTGTCTCATTTTGCTTGGCTTGGAGCTTGACCATGGTCATACCTCTAGCAAATGCCTGGGCAGGTTTGGAACGAGCTCCTTACGACTCTGAAGTCCGTGCTTGTGCGTGCATGTCGCGGGAAGCCAAGAGCGGTGAGCCTTGCATTGTGTTTCTCTGTGTTTTGAGGATGGCCTTACGTATTGGTAGGTTACAGTTAGAGTCTCCAACAGCAGAATTTATTCTGAATGGTTTAAGCAGCACAGGAGTGTATAAGGGTGCAGTAGTTCACAGGCTCTCTGGAAGAGCTAGACTCTGCGTTTGTATACGGGGGACACACCGTGGCTTCTCTTGTGAAAACATCGCCCTGTCATACCTAGTAGTCGACCCCAGAGTGCTGCCCGTGCCTGCTCTGCGGGGACTTGGGCCTCTGCCCCTGCGTCTGTCAGAGGCGTTTTCCCTTCTCTGCCCGCTCCCACGGCTCACTCTGACCCAGGCGAGCAGGAGCGTGTCTCAGGGAAGGAGCCAGGCCACTCACGACCTGGTTACGGGAGGGCTGGGAACGGGAGGTAGTGAACGTGGGCAAATCAGCAACAGTTTGGGGAGCCATAAACGGTCCCGCAGCGCATCTGTCTGTGCATTCTTAGATTTTTCTCTATTGGCAGTAAAATGAAAACAAAACTCCGTGAGAATCTAGATCTACGTTATACATTCTCAGCTAGTATTGAAACCAATAGGTGATCGTGTGTCCCCACGTTCATATCTGTTTTAATCTGCTGTAACGTGGACTCCGGACGCAGAACGGGTCTGGGTCACGTTTCTGCTGCTGACCACCGCGTGGCCTCGGGCAAGGAAGGCACTGCTCAGCTCTTGGCGCGTAGCTTTCTCACCTGTGAGCTCAGAGAATTGTAGTGTCTAATTAATAGTACTATACGAAGGTATTCTTTTAAGCTGCTGTACACAAAGTATGTAACATATGCTTGGTGTACAGTAAATACTCAAACACATGACCTATTTTATTTGCATTCACCTTCACATATGCATTCTGTGTGCAGATCGCTTACATGTACAGAGAGCTTCACCTTGTTCTGTCTTAGAGAAGCAAGCAGTTACACAGGGCCAGTGGGAAGAGCTCTGACCTTTTAAGATACCACAGTGTTCTAGCTGTTCTGCAGGGAGGATGTCTGGTGATAACAGAGTAGCAACAGTCCTCGCTTCCTACAGAGATTTCATGTTTATCAACTCAGGCAATTGCCGTTGAGCTGTTATTGGCTGCAGTACCTCGGGGTCCACTTTCTGCCGTGTCTTGAGGACAAGCCGGCAGTCCTGCGCGTGGCTGTGTGGTGACCAAGGGCAGAGCAGAGCCACATCTGCTGTTCAGGATGTCATTGCTTCGCCTCCTCCGAGGCCTCGCTTGAGAAGCTGCACGGTTCTCGCCGAGCACTCAGCAGCAGAGGAGGGAATGTGGGCAGCCTCTGTCCTTGGACCAGACTGGCCAACAGGCCCTGCAGGGCTGGAGCTGCGCCGCCTCGCGGGGCTCCTGCCCAGAGTTCGTGTCCTGGTCCTGATCTTTTGGCCGCACTTCCGTGAGGACACCGTCTAGAGTTTCTAGAATGGGGCTCTGGCTCCCAGGGCAGCTTGGTTCTGGTTTTATTTTGTCCTATGAACTGAGCAGCATGGGATCGGAGAGCATGTACCTTTCTCTGCTCTCCTTTCTCTGCTCTGCCTGTGACTCACATCTCACCCTTGATCCGGTGTTGCCTCTGAAGAAAGCTTGCGTGCGAGTGAAGGCCCGTGACCTCGTCACGGGTGATGCTCCCCTTTGCAGGACGCATTAAAGTGGGTGCACGGGGCTCAGCCGTCCTGTAGGCCCCCGGGCGTGCATGCACCTGGGCTGTGACAGCCCTGGGTGGCGAGGCTGCTCCCGGGCAGCTCCACGTTGGTCCAGGGAGGGCAGGGCTCTGGTCTCAGCTCTTGGTCAGCAGGTGGTGGGATTTCTGCTTGTTCATACGGTCCTGCGAAGACGTGCGCTGGGCTCCTTCCCTGACCACTTTCCACGTTCACTGGCTCTCACCCCTCCTTTCTCTGGACGTCTCTCCCCTCCCTCACATTTAATGCCCTTTTTCTGTGCAGTTTCCGGCCTCTGTTTTCTTAAGTTCCACGGCTCCGGTTTCCCATTTTCCTAGCGGTTTGTTTAATCAAATCAGTGGAACCCTTGCCTCGTAGCTGTCTCCCCATCGGTGACAGGGTGCTGTCCTGTTCACCCCAGGCATCTCCCCGTCTCACCATTGAGACAAGCTCATTTCAGGGATGCAAGTGGATATGGTAGTGCCCTTGCCTCAGCCAGATGCCCGAGTCAGCTGTGTCAGGGTCTCCTTCCACCCCTGAACCCAGTACTTAGCTCCACGAGGCTTCCTTTATAGAGCAGCAGATCCGAGGGATCTTGACTTGTTGTCCTGCATTGGTTGGCATATAGTAATTTTAAAAATCTTTGATCTTTTCAGGATACATTGAAAATGAATATATGAAGCTCACTGTGATAAGTTTTAAAAATAGCACCGAACACCTACCTCTTATTGGAAAAGTTGGCCTTTCTTGGAAAACTAATATTTTTGATGGCTGTATAAAGGTAATTTTTTTTTTCTTAAAGTACCTGGTTTCTGTATAATAAATGTGTCTGTTGATGTATATGTATGGTGCTGCTTTGAAAGTGCTAGATTTATTGTTCTGGTGTCTGAAGATTTGTGCACGTCCTCTTAGCCAGTGGCCATCAGTTGATTGATTTATCCAGCGTGTATTGAGGGCCTTTCGTTTTCCACTGGGCGTGGTGGAGTTGGTGCGTGGGTGGCGCGCAGTGCGTTGCTGAGCAGTGTTGATTGCGGCCTCTGTTTCCTCCAAGTCCTTCTGGCTGTTCGTTTTGTGGAGAAAGAGTGGAGCCGTAGGTTGGACCAGGCAAGTAGCATTTACTCAGAAACATCTTAATTACTTCTCAGTTACATCTTAGGACACCAGTTTAAAGTTTATTGCAGTTATAAGTTCCAGCATACAGATTTTTCTTTGAACAGTTAAATCAGTTTTTACCTCTATCACAAACCAGCCACACGGAGGGGAGGGACGATGTGGTGGCTGGGGACTGGCGGGGGGGCGGCGAGGAGGCTTCTCACGCAGTCTCGCTTCTCCTGTGATCCTTGTGCCCGTGGGTGCCCTGGTTGTCACTACTCTCCATCTGTGTGTTGTGGGATGAACAGGATTTCCACAGGATGCATCTGCTGTGGATGCAGAGGGCCCCAGTTAAGCTGGCTTAATTCTGCCTACAAGCATGGATGCCTTGTGACAGTGACTAGGGGTGATGGCTGAGGCCAAGAGCAGCGTTGTTGTTGAGCATGAAAAGCAAGCACTTCAGTCTCATTAAGGATCCTCTCTTGATCCACTTGCTATTTGATATACTGAGATGTTTTATTCTGTTTATTTGTGAGCAGTTGTTTAAACCTTGGTAAAGATTTATCACATACAAAGGAATATTATTTCATGTCTTCAAGAGCACAGACCTGACTTTTTAAAGTGGATTTAGATGAGTCTTACAAAAATGCGTGCTAAAATGTTGAAGTCACAGTGGACCTTGAGGACCTAGAAAGGCAAAATATCAACATGGCAGACTTAAAGGGTCAGCGTAACATAAAAATACTATGATTTGTTTTGTGTTCCTTGGTAATCGAGAAGCAGATACTCAGTTCCCACTGTGGGGTGGGAAGGGCAGCGTTGTAATCGTACAGGAAGCGAAGCTCCATCCCAGCTCTGACCACTGCAGAGGCAGCCTCTGCGTTTGTTGTAATCGTACAGGAAGCGAAGCTCCATCCCAGCTCTGACCACTGCAGAGGCAGCCTCTGCGTTTGTTGTAATCGTACAGGAAGCGAAGCTCCATCCCAGCTCTGACCACTGCAAAGGCAGCCTCTGCGTTTGTTGTAATCGTACAGGAAGCGAAGCTCCATCCCAGCTCTGACCACTGCAGAGGCAGCCTCTGCGTTTGTTGTAATCGTACAGGAAGCGAAGCTTCACCCCAGCTCTGACCACTGCAGAGGCAGCCTCTGCGTTTGTTGTAATCGTACAGGAAGCGAAGCTTCACCCCAGCTCTGACCACTGCAGAGGCAGCCTCTGCGTTTGTTGGCGTCGGTTGCCGCGCGTGGGCGCAGCAGTCCAGTGATGGCCGGAGCTGACCTGGCCGCCCTCCCCACGTCCCCCACGCCCCGTGCCGAGGACTGTCACATGCTTGTCACATGCTGTTCCCGCGTCCTGTAATTTTGTTCTCTTTCCTCTTCTCCCTCCTCTTTCACTTAATCCTTCATGATGAGGCTCCATCTACATTTGTTAAGTCAGGTCTAATTGGCCATTTTATCCTTACACTTACGAACATCTGTGTTTATTTTGTAGAGTTGCTCTGTAATGGACTTAACTCTTTTGGAAGAATATGGGAAACCCTTCTGGTGTTTCAGTTCCCCGGTGTGCATGAGACCCTCTCCCGGGCCCTCTGACGGCCCTGCTTTCTTGGGGGAGACGTACCGTGTGGACTACGCAGACGCGGAGGGAAGGGTGCACTTGGAGCTGGTGTGGATCGAGGAGACGGGAGAGTACTTTATCGTCAGCCTGGCGCTCTACCTGCGGGTGTCAAAGATAAACCACTGGTTTGGGACCAAATACTGAGCATTAGCAGTAGGTGGCAAATTATTGTTGCTCTTTGTTTCTTTTGGACTGACTGGTTTGTTCTTGGTGTTTGTTGGAAGTTAAAATAAAGCAGTAGTCTGTTCGATGTCCTCTTATTTCACACTAGAAATCATGATTTCTGAGTCATTTTAAAGTTAAGGTTAGAAGATTAAGTTAAATTTTAAAACCGTGAAAATAGCACATCACAGTGGAAATTCATGTAAAAGAAAAAGATATTTGCTTCTCTTCTGCACTTACACTTTAAAAAAACAAGAAAACGGATCAGACTGAAAACATCAGTTTTCTCTTGAGGGTGTGTGTGTGCGCGTCTGCGTGTGGGTTGTATACGTAGGGTTTTTTCTTTATTGGTTAGAGCCCCAGATAAAGAAATACATTTCAATGTGAACTTCATGGTATTCATTAAAATCAGAAAGTGCTGTGTTCATGGCATTTAGCAGCCACATTGGTGTTCAATAAAGCAAAGTAAAATAGACACGTGACCTGCTTCACAAGGAAAGATGCACCTGTAAGCATCAGAGGAAGTTGTTATCCCTTAGAAGAGCGAAGCGGGGTGCACATGCAGTTCAGACACCCAGCTCTGCATCAGTGGGACAGGGAGGGAAGGACACTCCCTCTGCAGAAGTGCTTTAGGAGGATCGGTAGACACCTGGGGTTCAAATGGAGGTAACATTCACCTAATCACGTTTTTCAGGGATCTGGTTCTAAATTAGTTTGAGATTGTATCGATTATCTTTTTCTACCATATTTTCATCTCCCACTTAAAGTTGTTCTCAGAAGTGATCGTTGAAATGCCGTGTTGCTCCCACAGGGGCATACACGATTAAACTCCTCCCCCCTCTATCTCTCTTCTTCTCTTATTGAAATATCAGTTTTCTCTTGAGAGGTGTTTGTGTGTAGAATAAAGAGCTTGAAGACAGCAATAAAAGAAAAGGTTCTCAGCCAAAGAAACGTGAGAGTAAAAAGGATCCCTGCTCTGAAGCCATCCTCACCCTCCCGCCGTCCTAGGTCTTGGGCTGCAGATGTTGGGGAGGGAGAAGTTTGAGATCCGTGTCAGACCCTGAGAGCACGGGGCGATGCTACTTCGTGGTCTTGCCAACGAGGGGATGTGGAGCCCCTGCCCCACCTGAGTGGCATTTGGGGGGTGGAGAGGCAGTGGTTTGAGCCGTGAGCTCAAGATGAAGGTAGAAGAGGACAGGATGCCCCGAGAGGCAGGTGGCAGAAGCCATGCGTCACCAGCAGGACTGAACTGGAAACAACCACAGAATAGTGTGGGGTGAGTCCTTGGACTCACTGGGTTAGATGGTGGCGGGACTAGATGTCCTAGAAAATAGTAGTAGAAGTGAGGTAACCCTGGAGAAAGAGTGCTGCTCTCTTTATCCCCGGTTGAATGGTATTTGGATGGAATGGGAGCTGGGTAATTCACGTTGGCAATACCGTGGGGAAGCCTGTAGGCGGGAGCTCACAGTTACAGCACTTGTCTGCATCCCAGTCGGCTGGTCCCGGTAATGCAATGCCAGGCTCGTAATCCATCCTCAGTAGCTGTTCGTTACATCCATGGAAACTACTATAAGGGATATACCAGCAGCTGTGGGAGCGTGCAGGAAGCAGAGATTGTTGGGGGTGGGAGTCCTTTCCATCTGAGCTAACTTCTGAAGGAAAGTTTATCGGGCGGTGTTGGGGGAGGGGTGAACAAGGTAGTCACCATCATGGCGCCTCGCCAAAGCCGTGCGTGCACACCACATGTCACCAAGTGATGCTGGAGGACTCAGCCTGGCCCCCACTTGCCCTTTCACGGGTCTGGGATAATGTTCAGCTTTGTAAAGCTGTTATTTGTCTTCATATTTCTAAATGATCATCTGTGGCTCTTTCTGGATTTGTCAATTTGGGCGTATATTGACTTACAGTAGATAAAATATCTCTCTTTTACACCAGCTGCTTCCCCTCTTGCATCATACCAGATAATTCCTGCAGTTGAAAATACGTTGTTGTGGTTTGTTGCTGACTATAATATTGTTCCCAGGGATGCTTCTCTCTTTTACAACTTTTTATTTTTCTTGGATTAGTAATTGCCTTCTTTTTCTACTTACATGGTTTTCAATGAACCTAAAATTTTCCTTAAAGATCTGTCCAGTCTTTCATATGTTGGTCAGTGTTTCAGTGTTCCCCCCCAAATGCTTAAACATGTCAAATAATCTCTGAATTCTACTACTTCTTCCCCCCCAGGCTCATCCCCTGAGACCTGCCTCTGTTTGCTTTAATCTAAACTTCTCTCTAGCCCTACTGGACAGCCCACATCCTGGAAGTTTCCTGTGTGAATCCTGCCTTATGGAAAGTTGTCTTCATTCTTGATTTAAAGTTGACCCTTGAACAGTGCCTGTGTGGACCCTCTACATAGTTGAAAATCTGAGTATAACGTGAGGTCAGCCCTCCATATCTGAGCTTCCTCAGTATGAGCTGATTCAACCAACCTCAGACTGTGGAGTGCAGTCGATTTACTGTTGAAAAAAATCCAAGTATAAGTGGATGTGCACAGTTCAAACCAGTGTTGTTCAGAGGTCAGCAGTATATCCTTTCTTCAGTGGCGTGCGTTCTCCTATCAGTCTCTAAGAAAGTGGCACAAGAGATGCATTTGGGATCCATGAATTTCTGAGAACGTCTGTTAGATAGTTTCATTGGGTACAAATTGTAGCAGGAAGAATATTTTCTCTTAGAACCTGGAGGACATTTTGTCGTGAGCATTTATCCTGTGGTTGTCATTGACATATATGACACCATTTTGGTTGGTCTTCCTTTGCATGTGCTCTGTTCTTTTTCTCTTCTCTCTGGAAACTTTTGGAATTTATGCTCGGTACCTTGGAGTGGGTCTTTATCCTTCATTATGGGTCATTTTAATCTAAGAATTTGTGTACTTCAGCTATGGGTTAAAAAATCTGTATTTTCTCTTATATTTTTCTGTAACTTTTATTAATCAACTATAATCCTTTCTGGGTGGATCCTGTGAAGTCTCTTATTTTTTCCATCTTCTGTCTCTTAGTCCTTTGTTGTGCTTTCTGTAATAGTGTCTCAGTTTTATTTTTCAACCCTTTTAGCTAATTTTCTTTTTTATTTTGATGACCAGGAGTTTACATTATACAAATATTTTTCTAGCTCCATATAAAACATTCTGTACCTGCTTCATAAATGCAGTCTCTTCTCTAAGGCAGGGGTTGGCAGACTTTTTCTGTAAAGGGGCCAATGGTAGTTTCGGCTTTTGTGGAACGTACGGTGTCTGTTGCACCTACTCCGCTGAGCCGTCGAGCATGAAATCAGTTGTGGACAGTACACAAGTGAAGGGCCCGTGTTCCACAAAACCTTGATTCACCAACCAGGCTGAATTTGGCCTTCAGGCGGCAGTTTGCAACCCTGCACACCAGTCTCTGGGGTTACCAATTTTAGTTTTCAAAAAAGTTTTCATCTTCACCATTTGGCAAAACTACAGCAAGAATCATCAGCGCTAAGTTAGTGGGTGAAAGTGTGATGAGAAACAGGATACTGATGTAGTCTCAGAGTATCTTGCCACAAGATACGTACTGTTAACAAAGGAGAGGACAGTCAGTCCACAGTGGAGGGACCCGGGAAGGCTACATCCCAACCGTTTCCTGTCGGCCCGTGCTTCCCCCTCTCCGGTTCCCGTTTGCTGTGGTGGGGTGCCGTGCCCTGAGGAAACGCTCTCCGTTCTGCCGGGGCCCCAGCGCCTCATGCCTCACGCGCCCCTGCTCCTGCGTGTGCAGCCTCTGCACCCCGCCTGGGCCATGTGGGTTCGGCACCCCGCCTGCTGCAGGAATGGACGTGGGGGAAGGTGGGATTTCTCAAGGGTTAACATACTGACACTGTGTTAGTTCTGCATGTCGTGAATGTCCACAGATTCTGCTCAGTATAAATAAGTTAGCCCCGTTGGGGTCTGGCCATCTTAGTATTATATGTATTGAAATTACGGTATCAGGCACGAAATAAAAGCATTTGCTAATCATAGTCCTTTGTCAGGAAGCCTCTTTGTCTGCAAAGCGAGAGGACTTATGCTGGGATACCTTAAATACAAAGGATCCAGGAGCAGGGCTCGTTGAGTTGAATCAATTCAAGAAGAGTAACGGGTGCAAACCCTTCCTTATGCAGTTGGCAAAGGAAACAAGTGTGAGTTACACACAGAGAAACGTACCTACCACTAGTGTGCAGTCAAAGAGACATACTTTTATTTGAAGTATACTCCACATGTAAAATCTTGTCGGATTTAAAATCAGACCAAAGATCTGACTGGCCTTTGCAAAGATGATTTTTATACGTGACTTGATAGTTGTCTGTTATTTTTATTAACATCTCCTTATAAGTCTAATGGTTATAACTGCTGCAGAAAGAAAATGTTCACACGGGAAGGTCACTCTGTGCAAAATGTTTCTCCAGTGTTTATAGTGTAAAGAAATGTGCCTTTAAAAAACCGCATGCAGAAGTGTTGGTCTTACACGCCGGGTGTATTTTGTACGTAGAATAATACGGCATCCAGCTTCAGCACAGGGCGTCTTTTGTGGTCTCCTGCGGTTTCAAGGAGTAACACGTGGATTTTCTATGAGCTCCCGCTAGGCAAGCCCTGGGCTGCAGACGCCACTGGGGCTGAAAGCCATGCTCACTGAGCACAGCGGGGTAGGACTCAGCACGAGGTGGGGTGGAGCGGGTGGGTGGTAGGATGCCCAGAGGAGCGAGGGGCTGCTGTGGAGTAACATAGTAAGGCATGGTCAGGAGCGGCTCTGCGATGCATGTCCCACTGCTGGGAGGTTGGGAAAAGGAAGGGCTGGTCTGGGGCCACAGTGGGCTAAGAGGCCAGCTGTAGACAGTGATGGGCCCTTCAGCGGAGCCAGAGAAGCCAGCTGCTCAGGCGGGGACTCGGGCTCACACACGTATCATTTCAGGTGCATGTAAAATGCCGCTTTGTCCCCGAAAGTGACACACAGGATGAGTGCGTCCTCTGAGAAATGTGTAGAAATTGGGATTTGCTTTCGGAAGGTGGGATTTTAGAGTCTTCCTGAACTGGCTCAGCCTCAGCCCGGACTGCTGACCTTAGTTAAGCCTCTCACTTCACTTTCCAGCCTCTCAGGGGATACAGTGAACTCCGGGAACTGCACCAAAGGCAAATGTGTGTTTGCTGATTGACATACAGTCATGTGACTGAGTCACAGTGAAATGGGTGTAAGACACACATTCATTTTTATGTGTCTGCTTCAGAGAAGTGTCCACGGGCTTGAGATGAGACACCTGTGATCTCTCACCGACTTAATGCTGCCTGCGGCGAAAGCGAGCAGTTCACCATGATGAATAACAACTTCCGTTCACAAAAACTGGGAGCTTACCGTGTGCCAGGCACTATGCGACAAGCTTCACCGGGACCTTCTGAGGGAAAGCCTGTGGGGTAGATGGTACGATAGTGACGTCACCCAGTGAGGAGCGAGGCTCAGAGGTTAAACACCCAGAGGTGCACAGAGCCAGGACCTGCCTCGTGTCTGAAGCCGGTGGCCTCACTTGTGCCGCATCCGCGGACTGTGTTCTGCCTTGTGCCCCGCTGCTCCGGGAGGTATAAGCACCATCGGGGACATCTAACACTTGAGAAAATGCCGTCAGGTAGACAGCATCACGTAAATAAGTACGTGCAGTGGGGCCAGTCCTGCCCGACAGGGACACAGCTGTTCAAAGGGGTTACGCCTTCACCCAGCGAAACCGGCACGCACCCGTGTGGACACTAAGACTAACCCAGTCACTCTGAAGAAGCCGCGGAGCAGGGCCTGCTCTCCCTCGAGGAAGGCTCGGCGTAAAGCCGGGAGGTATGAGGGTGCCCCTTGGTGCAAGGAAAGAAGGGACAGACGGAGCAGAAGGCAGAGCCTTCCCAGACTCTGTCAGAAACAGGCGCACACAGACACGTGTTGATGGTAAAGGCGGCATCGGGGCAGAGGAGGAGAGGGGACTTTAATGGCTGACGCTGAGACAGCTAGGTGGCAGTCTGGAGGAAAGAAAAGGAACCCACCCACGCCGTGCCCAGAAACACATTCCCGCTAGACTGTAGACCTAAGTGTGAAGAGCAAAATAAGAAAGCCTCTGGGAGACAGTATGGGCATCCTACAACTCAAGAGCAAAAAGCAGACAAACAACCCCACGTTACTTGCTTTAAAAAATGGGTGGAAGCCTTGCTAGACATTTCTCCAAAGAAGAGATACAGATGGCCAACAGGTATGTGAAAAGGTGCTCAACCCGACTCATCAGGGAAACGCACACGAGAACAACAATGAGATGTCATCTCACACCTGTTAGGGTGGCTACCATCAAAAACCCCCAAAGGCAACTAGTGTTGGCGAAGGCGTGGAGAAACCGGAACCCTCGTGCCCTGTTGGTGGCAATGTAATGTGGTGCAGCCGCTATGGAGAACGGCATGGCGGTTCCTCAAAAAATTACAAATAGAACTACCATGTGGTCCAGCAATCCCACTTCCGGGTATGTAGCCTAAGGAATTGAAATCAGGATCTCAGAGAGGTTTCTGCATCCCCACGTTCACTGCAGCTCTATCCACAATAGCCAAGCTACGGAAACAATCTGAATATCCCCCAACAGATGAATGGTGAAGAATACATGGTGTATACGTACAATGAAATGCTATTCAGTCTAAGACAGGAAGGAAATCCTGCCGCATAGGGCTGAACCTTGAGGACATTATGCTCAGTGAAATAAGCCAGTCGCAGAAGGACAAATACTGGATGATTCCACTTACGTGCGGCACCTAAGATAGTGAAGCTCACAGAAGCAGAGAGTAGAATGGGGGCTGCCAGGGGCTGGGGGAGGGGGGAATGGGGAGTTGCTGTCCAGTGGGTGTAAAGTTCCAGTTATCAATACACCAGATGAATGAGTTCCAGAGCTCGGCTGTACAGCATGGTGCCCATAGCTAACAAACAGTACTCTATTACGTACTTAAAAATGTATTAAGAAGGTAGATCTTAGATTAAGCGTTCTTACCACTATTAAAAAAAGACAGTCTGGGCAGTATTTCCACGTGCCGGCATCCCTGGTGGGCACTCAACTCGGGCACCATTTTTAACTCTTTTAGAAACATGACGCTCATTGTCTCAGAAACATACTCCCTCTTTTTTTTTTTTTTTTTAAACAATCCTTACTCGTGTTTGTGTTCTTTATTTTTAATTAATTAATTTTGTGGTCGCTGCGCGGCATGCGGGATCCTAGTTCCCCGTTCCCCGACCAGGGATGGAACCCATACCCTCTGCAGTGGAAGCGCGGAGTCTTAACCACTGGACCGCCAGGGAGGTCTTAACATACTCCCTCTTCTGATAATTCGTGCTGAGTATTCTTCCCTGTGCTGTGTCAACACCGGCCTCTAAGTGCCCCACAGAGTTGCACAGAGGAAGTCTGATCCCACCTGGTCCTACCTCTGTTGTTTTTACTGGGAAGCTGAAGCAGGTCTCAAAGCATTAGCTGAGGAAGCCTGAGGAGTAATCTCAGGTACTAAGGGGTTTCAGTCAGTCATGGGTGATTACCCCTACGAGAAAAAAGAGAAGTCTATTTATGTAATGTATGCATAAATAAAGCAGAGTGTCTGGACTCGACCATTTTAGCTGCCGCGATATTTTGATGACATACATTATTAGGGAAATTTAGACTTGGTGGAAATCGTAAACCCAAAATAAGACTGATGGTAGCTAAATCATCACCTGAGAACACTAGACTTGGAAGTAATAATGAGCATGTAAGAAAATGCTTAGTGACGAAAAACTGTTAATTTGATAGGCACCCCCCAAAATCAGTGCATTAAATCTGTGCTGTGAAACATACATGGAAAGGGATTGGTCCTGATGAAAATGAAAATATGCACACAGTTTACTTGTGTGCTCTAGAAAGCTGGTCAAAGGATTATGTTGACTTATTGGCATTTAATCTTGCTAAATTCTAAGGAAAATGTTTTTATTGATAAACAGAGTCTAAACAGCCTCAGGGTCAAAATGATGGGGTTAAAACCTTCTGTATTGATTTCAAATGTCGAGTACTTCTTCCCTGAAGTGCGCTTTAAGCTATGCAGAAGTTATTTTTATTTAGCAGGGACCAGAAGGAGAAATGGACAAAGAAATGCCGTTTGATTTGTTGAAGTCATGGGATTCTAGTACATTTTATTTGTAATTCTATCAACGTTGCTCTAATGTAATAAAATACTTAAAACCCTGAAATTTAGGTCATGGTAATATGAACGCTACCGGTAAATTCAGATGTAACTAGACTATGGGGCCTGCAATAAAAATTATCTGATCTTTTATTTACATACAGCCTACACCCCAGTGGGCCTCTGTTGCCCCTGGTTCCTGTGCTTTTCCAATGCATATTGATTTCTTGCCTTCGATTAGGGCACAAGAAATTGCAGTTGTCATGGAATAAGATACTAAGTGGCATTTCATAAAGGTTTATAAACCCCATCCGCCCATTTTTCAAGAACAAGATATGTTCTTTCTGTAGTAAGATTCTGTTGGCCACGGTTCCACAACTAAATTGCTAATTTGTCTCGATTTTTCCTTCTGCGTAAATGGAGTGAATGGTCATGCAGGAGGGATTTGTTTTTGCGGCAGCTCTCTGAAGTGGCCAAGCTGATGCTTCTATTCACGACGTGCTCTCCGCGCTCCTGAAAAAGGCCAGCGTGAGCTGGAGGCTCTTCTCTTCTCTCTTGCACGAGGAGATAATTATGGGACATTTATAACTATCGTTTAAAGTGATTCTCAAAGCTTTCTGTAGGAGAAAGTCCCCAGATGGCAAAACTTTGTTGCATGGGGTGGGAGTGGGGGCAAAAATGGAACTCCTTCCACACCGGAATTAGGAAAAGGTTAAAAGTTTCATTCTGGAGGCAGAGAGCAGGTGAAGTAATCGCACGGGTTTATGTCACCATTGCATTTACTCCACAAGGGTGTTGTTACATTAAGAATTATAACTATGCTCCTTAATCACTGCGATTTATGTTAAAAACCTTATCGCAGCGGGGAGCATCACGCCATGTGTGTGGCGTGTCCGCCCACCAATCCGTGGGTGGCTGGACCGTGGAGGGAACTGTCCCCCTTGATGTTCTGTGCGGGCTTGAAACCTGGCCCTGTGACAGCAGTTGGCATACGGCTCCTTGAACAGACTACTGAGGGTTGCCTTCAAGCCTATGAAATTTGAGAAGGGGCAGAGGAACGTGAGTGTTTTGACTCCCCACGGGCTCTGGGGTTCAGCCGTGTGGGTTCTCCTTGCTAGTCGTCAGAAAATCTCCACCCTGGAGTCTGTGGTGGGTGGTCTTATGTGTCACGGCAGCCGGGCTAGGGTACTTGTGGTTTAATCCGACACTAACCCGGCTGCTGCTGGGAAGGTATTTTGTAGATGGTGGTTAACACCTATGGTCCGCTGACGCTAAGTGAAGCAGATGACCCTTTGTTATCTTACGGTCGCTTCAGAGTAACCTGAGGTTGCCTGCAGAAAAGGTGGCTTTCGGTCCCAAGACTGCAGCACAGCTGCTGCCCGAGGGTCCAGTCTGCAGGTCTGCCCGATGGATTTTGGACTTACTAGTCCCCACAAACAACCGAGCCAGTGCCTTCAAATCACTCGTACACATGCTGTCTCCCGTCGGTGCTGATTCCCTGGGGACCCTGGTGGCGCAGTGTCCCCACTTCCCGTCCCCAGTGCTTGTCGCCCCCATTGCAGTCTCCACTCAGACGCGTCCCTCCTGAGAGCTTGTCCGAGCCCCAGAACTGCCCTTCTCGGCCAGAGTCACCCAGGAGGGTCTCAGGGGGTTGTTAGGTTAGGTTCGAGCCGGGGTTCGCACCGTCTAGCTCACGGCTGAGTCAGGGGAGACTTGTTAAAATGCCCTCGCTGGACTCCACCGCAGAATTGCTGATTCAGAACGCCTGCGGTGGGGCCCCGGAGCCTGCACTGCCGGCAGGTTCTTGGATGCAGCCAAGCCTGCTGCTCCTGGGACCCCACTTCGAGAACCGGTCTCCAGGCAGCCCCTCACGGCTGACGTCGTCACCAGAGCGTCAGGAACCAAAGCAGAGGAGAGGTTACGCAGGGCTCCCGACTCCGGGAGAGAGCTCTTTCCTAATTCAAGTGTGGAGTGAGCCAGGTCGGGGGTCACGGTCAAGAAGGTTGGGGGTTGAGGGAGCAGTGGGGAGTCCCAGCGATAAACGGTCCTAAGAAGGGCTCAGAAAGAGAAGCAGAGGCTGGGTAAGATGACTTGCACCCTGGCTGGTTTTCTGGGACAGTGTCCCAGAAGCTTCACGCTGGTCTAGCTCATAAAAGACTCACTCGCTAAGTGCTCGTTGAATAAACATAATGTCCCTCTTGAAAGCCACGAATGGATATCCGATCCTGTGTAATGGTGCTTGGTCAGGACAGGAAGACTCTTCCTTCTCTATCTGCCCTGAGTCCACCAGGGCACAATCGACATTTGTAGGTTTCTACCTGAGAAACTGCCACTAGCAGAAGGAATCTAAGAGGAATGCACGTGTGCGTTCATTCATTCATTTATTAATCCATTCATGAAACCCTCACTAAGCTCCTAGCACATGGGGGTGTTAGTCTGTGTACCTGGGGATACCTCAGACCCTCCCTGCTTTCAAGATGCACACAGCCTAGCCAGGGCCTCTCTTGGGAACTGTGACCTCCAAGGAGGGAGTGTCCACGCTGTGGCCTAGCCAAGGCGTCTCCTGCTGCCAGGAGGGCCCGGCCTGACTAGGGAAGATGCGGCCGGTAGGGTAGAGGAGCCAGAAGGGAACGTTCCGGGAGCTCGATACCAGGAGCTCAGTGCTGTTTCCTCGGTGGTCCCATGATGGGCAGAGCACGCCGCTCTCTGAGCAGGCAATCGTGCATTTTCTACACGGCGAGAATCCGTGTGTCCTGGGTCCCGCGGAGTGGAGTTCTCCAAAGAAATCAATGAGCGATGAAAGTAAAAACATCCGGTGTGGCCCAAGCATGGTGCGACAGGACAGAGGTCCTCCCTGTATAAAATTTGCCGGGGGGAAGCGGGGGTAGAGGTAGGTGTGGATTTAGCCACTGGTAGTGACAAACACCGGCTGCAACTCTCAGTGTGCCAGCCTATCTTGTGCCCACAAACTCCCTCTCCCCCTCCTTCCCCTAGAAACATTAACAAAGATAATTTTCTGGGAAAGTATTTCCTGAGAGTTCTGAATTGTAAATCAAGGCCACCAGGTAGATAATTGTGTTCTTCCTGTCCCACTGGTGCAGTGTGCAGTCTGACATCGCACAGTAATGAGAGGAGAAATCCCAGTGGAGCTAATAATGTGCCCCCTTAGAAAGTCCAGCGGAGGACAGGGTCCAGTGCCGAGAAATACAGAAGGAACCACAGCTGTGATAAGAGTGAGGAGAGCTGCTTCTATTCAGGCTCCTTCCCAAGTCATTGAATCCAACACAACCAGTGTTTACTGAGTACGGAGTGGGTACAGATTATTACCTGCCTCTTTACAGCATTTACTCTGCCGCAGCCTGTAATAAAATTGGTCTACGGCTCAACAGTAAATTCCCTGTTTTCACCCTCCAACGTCTATTTAACTTGAAGATAGGCTGAAATCATCAGAGCTCAAATGAAAGTTCCCGGACAGCTTTCAGTGAGCAAATCGAAACTCCCCCTGAATTAAAAACGGGCTCGTAACTCTGTTCTCCACCTGCTGCACTGGAATCTCAGAGACGTTGTTCCGTGTGAAAGGAAGCCAGTGACGGGATCCTGGGGTCGGGAGTCTGGTAGGTATAACAGCCAGCTGCAGATGGCGTGGATGCTGCCGCGTCATCCTCCCCCTTCTCCTCCGCAACCGAAGCATTGGAACTCGAAAGGAAGACGTTGGCCGTGTGGATGAGGGAGCCAGGATGCAGCCGAGGACGTTCCATTTTAGGAAGCTGAGAGCATCGTGGCTGCACTGCGGCTGCAGTGTTCCCAGCTACCACCTGCGCACCGACGAGGGAGTGAAGGGTGTTGTGTCCTGGCTCTGACTCTGTGGCCCACCTGCAGAGTGACCTCGAGGATGGCACTTACAGGTGGATGCTGAGCAAGAGAGCGTGCTCACGAAGCCCGCAGACAGGGCACGTTGAGCTGGTGAGGCCTCACCCTTCATCAAAGGAGAGGAGCTGCTGGGATGCACTGATGTCGTCTGTCACCTGGTAGGGAGTCAACAAATGTGCGATCCAAGTGAGTTGGTAGAAGCAAATGCAACTACGTGTCTTTTCCTGACTTGACTCAAACAATTAAATCTCTGGTATATCCGTTGGAAAAGCGGTGCTTTGATTATGGGACGAGGCAAGTTATTTTAGAGGCAAATGAATACTGGAAATTGTGTCCAAATCTCTGCTCCCAGCACATTTTATGGTCGTGTGTGTCCAGAGAAGCTAATAGCTTTGTTTTGGGGGAACGTAGCTCTTGTGAAATTCCGCAGCCGGTGCCAGTCTCTGGAAGAGGTACATGGCTAGGATGCAGTCCACTCCTCATGGTAATCTGGGAACCTTACAGGTCATAAGTCACCACTCCAGACACCACAGCCGATGGTCATGGAGACAGTGAAACGGTGTCTTCAGGACCGAGAGTGAGGACACGGGGTCGATGAGCTTCCCGTTCCGCACAGGAGCCAACGCAGCCCTGGGACAATGCAGACACACAGGTGAATCTGTTTCCTTTGATAGTCATCCCTGTACCTGCATCGTTTTTATTTTAAAAGGTGTCATGGGACATCCATTTTCACGTACAGAAGTACATTTTAAACAAATCTGATTTGTGAAATGTTAGATTGTGAACTAGACACATTAGTGTGAGATTTTTTGACTGGTGAGGTGCTTTTTCGCATATGAAAGAATTCCCAGAGGCCTGACTTTTTTCCTCCTAAATTTGAAATAGACTTTTTAGATTCTTATTGATTATAAAAGTAATACATGCTTTGTGTAAGAAATTTTTTTTTCTATTACTTTTTTTTTTGTTACAGAGTATTTTTTTTTTTAATTTATTTTATTATTGGCTGCATTGGGTCTTCATTGCTGCGTGCGGGCTTTGTCTCTAGTTGTGAGCGGGCGCTACTCTTCATTGCAGTGTGCAGGCTTCTCTTGTTGTGGAGCACAGGTTCTAGGCATGTGGGCTTCAGTAGCAGTGGCTCGTGGGCTCAGTAGCTGTGGTTCGCGGGCTCTAGAGCACAGGCTCAGTAGATGTGGCGCACGGGCTTAGTTGCTCCGCGGCATGTGGGATCTTTCCGGACCAGGGCTCGAACCCACATCCCCTGCATTGGCAGGCAGATTCTTAACCACTGCGCCACCAGGGAAGCCCTGTAAGAAATTTTAGAAGTACAAAACAAAGTACATACAGGAAAATAAAAATCAGCCTCAAAGGGGTAGATATAAAAAATAAGAGTGATGAAAAGAGGACAAAAGTACCAATATGACAGAAACTTAAAAATATGATAACATTACGAGCTAGTGTATTTCAATGGAAAACAAAATTAATAATTTTTTAGAAAGATACAGCAAAAATTGATTCCATGAGAAATGGAACATGTGAGTCGAATATAATCATTAAAAAATTCAATTAATAACCAAACCCCCATATGTAAAAAAAACCCCACCAAGTTCAAAGTATTTAAAGTTGAGTTTTCACTTTATATTCAAGGACCAGATAATACCAACATTGGTCAACTGTTCTGGAGATGTGAAAACAGAGACTGCTGTCCAGTTCATCCTTAAAACAATTAAAAATTGTAAATTGTAGCACATACATAAAAATTGCATGAGGGAAAAATACCCGGATTGATGGATCACTATAATTCAAAACCATGACTGACCCTCACCCAGTATTACCACAGCTCTCCTCAGGTGCCTTTCCCATCAAAACGCCTTCTCTTTTCCCTAAGGTAACCGCTGTCCTGACTTCTAGGTTGTCACATCCTTAGTTTTCCTCATATTTTACTAATCGAAGTATGCATTCCTAAATGCTTTAGTTTTGTCCATTGGTGAACTTTGTGTAAGGGTTTTGGATGGAGGTCCAAGGTAGTGCAGTAGGACTGGAAAAAGAGGGGAAAAAAATGAATAAGGATTAGAAACAAGTAATCAAACTGTTATTTACAAATGATATGATTTTCTACATCAAAACCCCAAACTAGCCCACGGGGAAATTATTAAAATTAGAGACTTCATCAAGACTTCTGGATAAAATATCTACCTGTAAAAATCAATTTAATTCCTTTTAAAAATCAACAATCAGAAAGTTTAATTATATAATATATTATTGTAATTGCCAAGAAATTCAGTCAAAACAAAATAAACTCTCTGGTACTTGGGAAAAAACCCAACAAAGGATATACAAGACCTTTATGAAAAAACTTACAACTCTGTCAAAAGACATCAACAGAAACGTTAAGTAAAATAGAGTTACCATTTTTATAGATGGAAAGACCGACTCTTAACAGTGTCAGTTCCCAATAAATTAATCTGCAAATTTAATACCATTGCAATCTAACTGCAAAAAATGTTTTACACTTGATAAGCTAATTATTATAAAAAGTCATATGGAAAGCTACAAGACTAAGAATGGAGAAGACAGTTCTCAAGAAGAAGGTAGCTGGAGATGCTTTCAAGACTTATCTTGTAGCTACAGTTATCAAAACAGTGTGGAAATTAGCTGAAGGGTACAACATTGATTTATAAACACACAAAACTGAGAACGCAGAAGAAAAATAGTGTACAGTGGAAACAATTTATGGCAAGGTAGCCTTACAAACCAGAAGGAGATGATGGACTATTCAGTAAGTGGTGCTGGGGCAATTGGAAGCCCATGTGCAAAAAACTAAAAGTAAAATTAGACACTCTACACAAAACTACGTCCTAGGTAGACCAAAGACATAAGCAGAATTTCAAATTTGCAATGAAAACATCGGAGAATATCTAACCTCAGTGTGGGGATGGTTTTTAAATAAAAAAGGCATAAAAAATACAAGCCATAGAAGAAAATGAGGATTCAATCGACTGTATGTAAACAAAACTTCCAGTCGTAAACAAATGAAAGGACAAACCACAGACTGAGAGAGATTGGTAAAACATGTAACTGATAAATATATTAAAGTATTTATTGAGTATAAATATATTTAAGTATATTTAAGTAAATATACTTAAATATATTTAATTATATCTAATATATTAAAACTCCTTCAAAGCAGTAAGCTGAAGACCAGAGACTTGATAGGAAATTGACAAAGGATATAGACAGACAAGCCACAGGGGAGGGACTGTGGATCCACACTGAACACAGGAACAGGGATCCACAGCATCAGAGAAGTTCAGATTAAACCCGAGTGAGAACCGGTTCACACTCTTCAGTTGGCAGAAATGAAGAGATCTGACAATTCCAAGTATTGGTGAGAATGTGGAGCCTAGAAACTCATATGCCCTGCTGGTGGGCTTGATGCTACCACTTTGGAAAATAATTTTGCGTCTCTAGTAAGTTTAAATTTTGCACACTCTACAATCTAGCAATTCCGTTTCTCAGTATGTATCGGTGGGAGATTTGTGCATACGTGCACAAGGAGAGATGTTTAATATTTATGGTGCTGTTGTTTGTGATGGCAAGAAACTGGAGAAATCCTGTATGTTCATCAGCCGGAAACTGAACAAAATATTGCGGTATATTCATAAAATGTAACACAATACAGCAGTTTAAATGAATGAACCGGAGCTACATGCATGAACATGAACATATCTCAAAGACATAGCATGACAGTGTGATACAATTTATATAAAATTTAAAAACCTTCAAAACCAGCTTGCATATACTTTATGGAAACGTGCATTCATAGAAAATTCATTTCAGGCATTAAAAACATGCATGAGAATGATAAACTTCAAACAAGTGCTTAATTTTGGGTAGAGAGAGATGAAAGAGGGTTGAGGGACTGAGAATACTTAACAAAATAAAGTGATATTTATCACGGCAAAATATTAAGAAGTGACCAAGTGACTATGCTTGAAATATTTCATATGACAGTTAAAACTGTCATCGATATGTATCATCATATCTTCATCCATATCTATCTATCTATCATCCATCATCTATCTATATTAGATTTTAAGATCTCTAGGGTTTCTTAGTAAGGACATACCATATTTCACAGACTTATATTAAATAGTGATTTCCTGATTGTATTTTAATGTATATAAAGTTTGGGTTTATTTAAATTTTAGAAACCTTTGCAATATATAAATGTACATATCCCTGTAATCTCGTTTACTGCATCAGTGGGCAGTTCTCAAGAACACTGTGAAAGAACAAAAGTGCATGGAAGTCTCTTCCTCTGACCTTCATACAATCCCCTCCTCCCCCAGCCCGCCCATGCCAATCCCTCACACCTGAAGGTCTGAACAGAGGATATTGTGAACATAAATGAAACCTCAAATAGAACAAATGGATTGAGGAAGTGTCTGTGGTCTGAGTTTCAAGCTATAAATTTTTCAGGCCAACAGGACAATAATGAGATTGCTTTGATGTCTTTTCATTTGAACATGAGATTACCACACCTTAGACTACACTAGGTCCCTTATTCTTTGATTTGAAGAAATGACTCTGTGTAGCTTTAGAATGGATGCAAAACAGGCATAATCTCTGCTGTGAGAAAGTGACCAGTGGTGCATGGCTGGGTCCTTAGATCTCCTACTCGGAGCTCTGCTGTCACTTCCAGATGTATCTGGGAAGAACTACAAAATCTCATAAGGCAAGTATTGCCCTGAGTCACCCCGGGGCCCATCATTACTATGTACCAATTTGCAGCGTCGTTTCAGGTGGTGAACAAGTCAGTGGGCTTGTTGTGAGCGCCACCCCGGGGCACACTTCCCGCTGCTCTCTTGTTAGAGATGCACTTCAAGGGCAGTCACATCAACTTGGGGATCTCGAAACGAGGTCTGAAAATAGGACTATGCTACCTTGCAGTAGAAAGATGGAACTTTGGTTAAAAATATTGGAAAACATCGGACCTAATATCTGCTCCTAGCTTTCTAAAGCTCCCAAGGTTCCCTCTGTGTTCACCAGCAGTTCCTCCTGCCAGTGCGGCATAAGCTGGTACTAGAAGTGGGGCGTCGCCCCCCACCCCGCAGGTAGAGTCGTTCACCATGTCTCTTTCTGGGTGCAGCTGTTGGATGAAGGAGGGTGCTGAAGGAGAAGGCAGGTGACGTACTGAGCAGCTTCTTTCCCCTGGAGCACGGGGAAAGCACAGTGCCTGGCACACAGTAAATGCCTGATAAAATGGAATTTATGTAATGAACAAAGGAATGAAAATCCATTATTAGTTTGCGGCCGTAGCCGGACTCAGTTTACCGGCTAGCACGTGTGTGGCTGTTACGTCTGAACATACAGCGGCCTGTTTTACCAGCTTGGCAAATTTCTTTAACACTCTTGTGCTTAGGGTACGTCAAGGAGATGATTGCTCTTTAACATTGGAAAAGCAAATAGATGTCTTGGATAGTGAAGGACAGTCCCGAGGCTTTGTATTCCTAGTTTTATTATCCTATGTCTCCATTTTATTCTTTGCCTTGGCCTATTGGTTCTGACCGTTGTTTGCTCAGTGTGAATCAGAAGGCCCTAAAGCCCCTGGAAAGAATAAATGCAAGGATGCCTCCAGTGGGCAGGTGCTTTGGAGAAGATAAAAGCATTTTATAAATGAAAGGTGGTGGCCTTATAATTTTGCTCGCATGTTTTATCAGGAAAGACAGGAAAGGGAGAATCTCCATCATTTGCTTTTTGTTGCCAAGGCCCACAAGGTGGTCAGTGTGACGAAGAGAAGGGCAGTAGGGGCCTCTGCTGGGCCGGGCGCAGAGAGTGGTCAGCTGAGCTGGGCCTCAGGAGGGCACGAGAGGGGAAGATTCCCACCAAAGCTACAAATCGAGGAGCTTTAGACCCTGAGGGAAAGCGTTGTGAGCCCCGCCTTTGCGCTTTGGCTGTGAGTATATTAAAGTCACTTTAACAATCTGTGTCTCTTAGAGAAACTGTACTTTATAAACTGTGACGTTTGGAGAATAAAGCAGAAGGCATAGCACTTGGGAGCCTCAGCAAATCAGATTCAAATCATAACCTTGTTACCAGGACGGGCTCCGGGTGCCATCACGCTTCTCCCATGTGTACCTAGTGAATGGAGACTCACCATCACAGTGACCTCCTCGGTACCGACCTGGCCCCGCCTGCATGCTTTCCTCTTGCAGAGGGAACTTAGAAAATCTGAATGGATGTGGGGCTGCTCAGCGGGAACTAAGACTTCCCGTGACCTGCCACCTCTCCACTGTTGGACCAAGGGCTTCACACACTCAGATGAGCGTGTGTATACGTTTCTGTGAAGGAGGAGGGCATGAGTGTACTTTTAAACTCTTACTTTGGCTTTTTCAGTTACGTTAGAATGGCAGCTAACGGCACTGTGTTTTTATTATACATAATAGTAACGACGCAAGCTGCTATGTGCAGTGCTGGAAGCTCTGGATGTCCCGGCGTTGTCTGTACTGTGTGACGTGGATGTGACAGCTAGTCTGCTTGTGCCTGTGGGGTACTCCTCCAGCCCCCCGGTCTCAAGGGACCACGAGGGTGACACTGCACTGATGTGACTAACTCACACAATTGCCTAGTTTAGCTGTGCTCTGTAATCAGTACCCTGAGAATTTTAGGAGGCATATTTTCATGAGAATACGTTTCTTAAAATATGTGTTATGACTGCTATTTATATGGGGTGTCTGGAGTGGTGTGCCTGTCATATTCGGTACAATACTTCTTGTTTCTTCTTAGGAGACAAGATAAGAAAGTGAAAGTATGGAGACCTCTACTGTGCTAATGAAGGAAAAGAAAAAATTATGACAAGTGGTCAGGAGAACTGTGTGTGTGTGTTTAATAGAAAAATGCGTTGTCACCTTTAGGGAAGAGAAGAGAATGTATAAACGTTTTGAGAAACAAAGAGAGTACGATACAATTGAAAAGGTTGCCTAGTCTCCTCACCAAATATTTTCTCCTTAAGTTTTTTAAGTTAATTTTTTTAGATAACTTTATTTTGATGTAGTGATCTGAATAGAACAGAAGGAAGAAAAAATTATGGTAGAGATCAGATAATTTTTAAAGCAGAGGAGTGTCTGTCGCTTTCGGGAGAAATCAACAGTTGTCTTTCAAGTTTGGCTTTCGTTTGTTTGTCAGTGACCTTTGGCGTGGAGGCAGCTAGTACAATGGCTAAGAGCATTGATTTTGGCATCTGATCGCCTCAGCTTCCATTCTGCGCTCTGCCACCCATTCATTGAGTAACCTTGTATATGTGATTTAATTCTCTGAGTCTCACTTTTGTCCTTGGTAAAGTGTCATCTGGATAATACAACATTACGGTATTAAATGAGATGGGTCACCTGGCCCACAGTAAATGCTCAACGAACACAGTTATCATTTCTCTGTGTTTGTACTGAGAAGTGCATTCTAAAGCACCCACTTTCTTCGGGGCATAGACTCTCTCACCACACGGGCAAGACGCAGTCCAACACCTCCTCACAGTCTGCACTCTGCAACATCTGATGCAGAAGAAACCCACAATCGGAAGTAATCCACTATTTGGGTAGTTAATTGAAAAAAAGCAGTGAATCGGGGGAATCTTAGGGGAATGATGCCGGGTGCTCTCAATACTTTATTTTGATTCAGAGCCTGAGGGCGGACTTGATCTGCAGTCCTGAGGCAGCAGTGTATTCTCTGAGTACAGGTTCCAACTCTGTGTCCTCCTTCGTGCGTAAACCACAGCATAGTTCATCAACTCTGCTTTTTCAGTTTTGATCTCGTTAAAGTGGATTGAGATCTTAAAGACACTTGCAAAGGAATCTAAGTTCAGCATCCCTCAACAGCAATAATTTTTGTTTTTATTTGCAGAGAGTTAGGTTAACCTCATTCCTCAGGTGATAACGGGTTTGTAATGGTCAATACAAGCTCCTGTCTGTGTTTTACTCTAAGGTGTAACTCCGTCCCCCATGTTACATCATGTTGTATTATGAAACCATTACCTTTCATCACCGATTGTCACCCCTCCATAGATTCTTGTCTTTGTTGATTATCCTTAAATACACATTCATCCTTGTCAAATAGATGGTGATTTTTGTGTTTTTAGTACACCTAAATGGTGTAGATGCAGAAATCTCATTCTTACTATTTTTCTCCTCACTTTTTTCTTTTTCTTGGTCATCTGTTCATGCTACTGAATGTAAACGTAGTTTGCGGCTTTTAAGTAGAGTGTCATGATCCATGGTATGTATTTTCCCACGTTTTTCTTATTCATTCCTTATTTATAGACAGCACGTCAATTATCTCATGTTATAAAACAAAATACCCCCAAAGTTTGTGCCTCAACTATTTTACTTGCTCATGGTTCGTGGGACGGCAGGAGGCGAGCTCAGCAGTCCTCCTGGTCTTGCCTAAGGTTCCCTGTGGGGCTGTGGTCACCTGGTTGCTCCCCTGGGGCCCAGTGACCTAAGGCCGCCTCCCTGCCATGCTGACGATCTCCTGGGCTACATGTCCCAGCACCTGGCAGGACGTGCAAACCCTGATGCTACTTTTAGAGTCTTGGGTTTGTTATTGCCAGGAAGTATTAGCATGATAATTGTGTAGTGGAATCACCAGAGTCAAAAACTTAGAATTTTCTGTAAAATAGAACTTCAAAATTACATTTTTTTTTCTGTTATTGAAAATAGCTCATAATTATACCCAGCACTTAATTTTCTGAATTGTCACCAAAATGATCACTCTTGGTAAGAAGATATTATTCTTACTTTCAGAACTTCTGTGATGACTGTTTATTACCAGACTCCATAAGGGGTGATGAATGTATCTATATAAGACTTGTTATAAATATAACATCAGCAGTTGAAATAGAAAGGTACGAAAAAGTTGGGGCTGGCTTCATCTTTACTTGCTGGACCATTTGTTTATTCCCCAAACTCATCCACTCAGCAGACATTTACTGAATACTCTTTTGTACCGGACTATAGGAAAAACATAGTTGAATAAAACAATTTGTTCTCCCAAGGAAATAATAGTCCAGATGGAAGATGTGAGCTGTCCCTAAAAAATGATAATACCAGGCAAAGCCAGAAGAATGCCATAAGGGATTTTTGGACCACGTGCTACGAGACTTGGAGGGGCAAATGTTTTCTTCTGGCTGTGAAGGAACGGGCTAATATGTATGAAGAAAGTAATGTTAAACAAAGACCAGTCATCTGGATCTTAAAAGATGGACTCTGTACTCATCGGTAAAGATGAAGGTCAGAGGAAAGGAAGAAGGGACTTCTGGGCGGGGCTGGAGTGACAAAGGCTGGGAGCTGAGGTGGCAGATGCTCACGAAGCAGAACGTGGGCAGCGTCTCCAAAGACGAGCAAAGTGGAAAAGTGTAGATGGGTTTAGACCAGGCTGCAGAGGGATGCCCGTAAGTCACTTGGACTTGACTTTGTAGGAAAAGGGAAACCAGCACAGCTTTTTTCTTTTTTCTTTTTTTAAGAAGATGTTGGGGGTAGGAGTTTATTAATTAATTTATTTATCTCGGCTGTGCTGGGTCTTCGTTTCTGTGCGAGGGCTTTCTCTAGTTGTGGAAAGCGGGGGCCACTCTTGATCGTGGTGCGTGGGTCTCTCACTATCGCGGCCTCTCTTGTTGCGGAGCACAGGCTCCAGACACGCAGGCTCAGTAGTTGTGGCTCACGGGCCCAGTTGCTCCGCGGCATGTGGGATCCTCCCAGACCGGGGCTCAAACCCGTGTCCCCTGCATTGGCAGGCGGATTCTCAACCACTGCACCACCAGGGAAGCCCCCAACACAGCTTTTTAAGAAAGAGAATGATGTCATCAAAATTCTGTTTTAGAAAAATTAATTTGAGTGAATTCAGAGTTTGCTTAAAGCTCCTTTCTGAGGTGGGAGAAACTGAAACTGAGCTAAGAAGGTACTGGAAAAACGCAAAAGAGGGTTCTCATAGTGGGGAAGGTGGTCTAACTGAACGTAGCCCCCGCACCCAGGATGCCCGCACTGTTTCCTTTCTGGTTCTCATCATTAGTGGTGACCATCTTGTTTGTTGACATGTTTATTCGTTTAAAGTTCGCTCCCCTCTCCCCCGCCTCCCCTGACTAGAATAGAAGCCCAGGGACCTTGTCTACATTGTTTGTCCTCGGTGCCTAGAACAATGCCACACACACAAAAGGCAATCACAGAGGCAGGTTAGAAATGAGTGACCCTCAGTTTGATCTGATTTTCTCCAGGAAGAATGGGTTTTGGGACTGATACGGAGAAAGATATAATTCTTGTGTAGAGTTGTACCATTTTCAAAGTACTTACACATATTTTATTTATACATACCTTCCAGTGGCCTAAAAGCCAACCTGAAAGGTAGTCATTTATTCATTTAACGTTTATTGAGCACTTGCTCTGTGTCAGTATTGTGCTGTGTGCTTACAATTGTGAGACAGTTCCTGCCCCTGAAGGTCTCACAGTCTGATGGAGAAAACCAAAATGCACAGGGAATTGTTACCTATCCCATCAGTTAGTCAGGGTTCTCCAGAGAGACAGAACCAATACGATGTGCACGTGTATAAAAAGAGATTTATTGTCGGGAATTAACTCACATTATTATGGAGGCTGAGATGTCCTAAGACCTGCCGTCTGCAAGCTCAGTACCCAGGAAGAGCTGATGTTTCAGTTGGAGTCCAAAGGCAGGGGAAAACCCAAGGTTCCAGTTCAAAGGCAGTGTGTGGAGGGTCGGTCTTTTGTTCTGTACAGGCCTCCCGTAATTGGGTGAGGCCCACCCACACGGGGAGCACCGGCCAGTTTACTCAGTGTACCGTTTCCAGTGTTTGTCGTACCCAGAAACATCCTCACGACACACCCAGAATCATGCTTTACCAAATGTCTCTGCACCTGTGTTCCAGTCCAATTAACACATAAAATTAGCCATCACAGTGTCCACTGCTATTATAGAGAAATAAACCAAGTTCCACTCAAAGTAATTCCATCTCGGGCAGTTAGAGAGGGTTTCGAAGGGAGGTAAGAAGAGCAACAATTGATCATCTCTATTTTTAAAGGAGAAAGTAGAAATTCAGGGAGATTAAGTAATTTCCCATCACACACAGACAGGAAGTGATAAAGCCAAATTTTATACTTTTGCATTATCCAGAATAAGCAACTCAGAGAAAGAATTATATTTTAAGATAGTGAAAGAACGTCCAGTTAAAAAACTGATTTGTGATTCGGGCCATAGTTCAGTTATACCCGAAGCTGCCAAAGGGTCTTGGGAGGGCCACGTTAGAGCCACGGTGAGAGAGGCTTTCCCTTAGCCACCCGGTGCCCACCAGCACCATCCTGAGCCGGTGGTGAGACGGGCAGAAGTGGCCCAAGGCTTTGGTACTTGGGGTTTCACCGTCGTCCTGGTTTTGAATGAGGTAGTGATGCAGCCTCCAGTTACAGGAAGTGGGCCTCGGAGATGCTGGAAAGTGTCCCGAGCACTTGCGCCCCAGAGAAGCTTGTTTCTCTGGTGCTTCCGTTCGATGTTACATCTGTAGTCTGGTTTCCCTCGGCCTTTTTTGCTCTTGTCCCCTCGTGACATTGGCAAGCCCGTGGCTTCTGGGTGTGAGACGTGTCCCCCCATCTATATGGGCTTACACAGTCGGTTCCCAGCACCATCGCGCCGAGGTGGATTTTTAAAAAAAATTCTAATTCAAACTCTGAAGGTAAAAAAATAATGCTGTACGTCCACTCGGGTCAGTGTCCGCTCTGGCACAATGCTGGGTGTCTCTGAGAGCCTCCCCCTAACGCAGGACGCGGGTGGGATTCTAAAGAAGGGGTGGGCTCAGCAGGAACTTCAGATGTCTTTCTACCAAAGTCCTACTTCCAGCTTCCCTCCGTCTGGGACTCCAGTTTGCTTATCTCGTCAGTGACTGACTGCGTCCAGGCCTTTATCACGTGCTCCCCCCAGGAACACAGCAACTATGACTCTTTTTCCCGGCCACTCCCAGGGTCCTCGAGAAACCACAACGACCTAAGGATGCTAAGTGCATCCTGCTTCAATACTGCTGAATTACAGAAGGAAAGAGTACATAACCTCCACTCCCCCTGCATCTGCAGTCAGATCACTTTCAAGGCTGCTCTTGCCATGGGTTTTCAACTGCCATCTGAAAGGAGCATTAGTCATCTTAATAATGTGAATTAATCATAAGCCCAGCCTGGTGGACAATATTGCAATCAAAACAACGGAGTCTGAAATGTTCCAGCCAAAATGAGAACATATGAACATAGCTTAACTCAGAAATATTGCAGCTGCAGTCAACAAACTTCCAATCAAAAGAGACTTACAAGCCATATCTAAGATTTTTTCGTCTGTTAAAAGTGCTTTTGTCACTAAAGGGATATCAGCAGTGTAATTTCAGATTCAAACAAGGAAGAGAATTACAGTAATTAAGGACATTCTGTGACCAGAACGCTTCCAAGCAAATGATGCAGTCGAAGTTGTATCTTTCTGAACCAATTGAATTCTGTCTTATATATCGATTTTTGAAGAATGTAATTGTTATTAATAAGGCATTAACAGGATATCAATTCCTTTGATGATAACTTGGTCTCTCCATAAAAGTGAGTTATTAGAATAGTTAGAAACTGCATCAGAACCCACGATCTAGAGATGATACAGTGTTTTCTCCTATTTCTGACATCTTTGTTGCTTTTGAAAATGTGCCTCCTACTTTTTTTCCAACTTGTTTTAAATTATATGGGAGTCAAAAACTGCCCCTTTGTTCTTTTTGAAGATTTTACAACAACTTGCTTTCTTTGGAATGTCTGTGCAACTTTAGAATTCTGTGTTCTCTTTACCCAATCATAGAGTTTAACAGAAAAAGAACAGAAACCAACACTGATCGTGTGCTAGGCGCTGTAGAGATGCTTTCAAATCATGCAAGTATCTCAGGTATTTTTGAGAATTAGTTCGTATTACTAAAACTTCATAGCATAAAATAATGGTTTTCGAAGTTTAATCTGGTTGAAATGTATTTTCCCAATTAATGGTTTGTCAAGAAGTGGTTTGCAGTTTCCTATAAACATAGGTAGCAAGTATAAGTGGCAGGTACAAATGCTGTAGAAACGTCAGCATCCATCCACGTGATTTTAAATCAATGGATTGTGAAAGTCTTCTGTCAGAAAAACTGATTATGACTCTTTAGGCCCTGCTATAAAATTACCCCTGTCATCCGTGTATTAAAGGATTCTTTGCATCACGCGTTTCTCCTCGTGGAGTCGTCTGTTTGCCCTTGGCTGTCAGATGACCTTGTGTAGGACGCTGTCGCGTGGTTGGGGCAGCAGAGTGTGGTGAACGTGGGCGTCTCACCCTCACGAAGCAAGTTCTAACCCTCTACTAATGAGGGGCAGACTGAAACAACAGCCAGAGACCATTTCTCATCCACCAATCAAAAGAGCCTAATTTGAAAAGCGCGTGGCATCGTTAGCTCACAGGTGTGGAGACCAGCATCTTTGTCCACAGCTGGAGGCAGAGGAACTGGGGCAATTTTTGTTCAAGGTAATTTGACCAGAGCCATCAAAGATGTTTAACCCTTGGAGGCTCTAATTACACGTCCAGAATTCATCCAGAGGATGTGGTGGAATATTTGTGCACAGATGTGTGTATAGGAGCGCTCACTAGATGGCAGGTATAGTGTGACAGTGTGGAACGAACACCCACTTGCCCAGAATCATCCCGCGAAGTAGGATGTGGCCACACGAGGAGACCTCCATTTTCAGTGGAGCCACTGAAAATGTCACAGGAGAGAAGAATATGGATAATTAGTGAAAATGAGAAGTGCTTCCGAGAGACACGAGCAGACTACAGCACAGCTCCCGCACGTGCACAAAGGCACCCACTCGTGGGTACGGGGAACACGTGTGAGGGTGACGTCTTGGCCGTCTGTTGCTGTGTGACAATCCACAAAAATGCGGCAGCTTTGAACGACCACGACTTGTTATTTCTCATGGTTCTGCAGCTTGGGCAGACTTAGCTGTGTCTGGGGTGGGGTCCCTCACTGGACTGTGTCCAGCTGGGGGTTGGGTCCCAGAAGCCTTCACCCTCCTCCACGTGGCCTCTCCATGTGGCTGGCTGAGGCTCCTCAACATGTAGGAGGTCCAGGGCGGTTGGGGGTTTTTACATGGTGGACCCTTGTCTCCGGGGGAAAAGGCAGAGACTGCCAGATCTCTTAAAGGCTAGACCCGAAGCTGGCGCAGCATTGCCTCTGCCCGCTCATTGGTCGGCATGGGTCACGAGGCCAGATTCAGGGGGTCAGGGTCGGGGAATGCACCTCACGATGAAAAGGAATTGATAGCAGCCACCTTTGGAGATTATCAACTGCAGTGTACACCTGGATTTTAAAAGCCATTTTCCCTAGTGGTGTGATTATAGGTTTATATGTATATTTTCTGTACGCTCTCTGTCTCTTTCCAATTATTTATGCAGAAGTTTTACTTTATCATCATCAAAAATGAAAAACAAAAAAAAAAAAACCCCAAACCCTTGCTATACCAAGTTATAAAATAACCAAAAATCATAGCCATAAATGTGAATTGACACTCACTACATCAGCATAGCACTTGTTTTCCACAAACTCTCCAGCTCAGGCCTGCGTCTTAGAATTGTGACGACCACCCTGAACGTATAATTTTGCTTGGAGATGAACATTCTGGGGAGTCAGTGCGAGTGGTCAGTGTTGGGCAGGCTGCTAGCGAGTTGTCTCATTTGGAGCTATGCCCATCTCATAAACTGACAGCTTTAAGACCGAAGATATTAACATCGAATCACACGACAGGATTTTTTTATGAGTTGAAAAATCAGTATATAAAAGTCAGAAATAACGATGAAGATAATATTAAATGTAAGTCAGTTAATGAAGCTGTCTCTCTGTCCATCTAATGAGATACAGTTTGACACCAGGCAGGTTGGTAAGAGTGAAAAACTGTGATGATATTAAGTTTCGGCAAGTTTGAGGAGCAGAGGGAACCCTTTATACCCTAGTGGTGGGTGTGAAAATTGGTCCATCCACTTTGCAAACGATCCGCAGAAGAGAAACGTGTACCCTTTGATCCAGCAGTTCCGCTCCTGGGCATTGTCTTGTACTTACCCCCTGGGAAGCACGCATTACTATGTTCATAGCGGCATCATTCAGCGCTGCAAAACTCCGGAACCAGTCCACCAGCAACAGAATGGACAAATGAATTCTGGTATGTTCAGACAGCAGGGAAAACGAATTATAGGTACACATACTCACGTGAAAGAATTTCACAAAATTGTTGTATCGGTTTGCTAGGGCTGTCCTAACAGAGTACCACAGACTGGGCAGCCTCAACAACAGAGATTTATTGTCTCACAGTTCTGGGGCCCAGAAGTCCAAAATCAAGGTTCTGGCAGGGTTGGTTCCTTCTGAGAGCCGCGAGGGAAACATCCGTTCCAGGCCTTTCTCCTTGGCTTGTGGATGAGCATCTTCTCCCTGTGCGTCTGTAATCGGTCTTCCCTCTGTCTGTGTCTGTGTCCAAATTTCCCTTGTTTTATAAGGACACCAGTCATGTTGGATTAGGGCCCGTACTCTAGACCTCACTTTAACTTGATCACCTCTTAAAAGACCCTCTCTCCGCACAAGGTCACGTTCTGCGGGACTGGGTAATTAGACTTCAGCATATGAATTTTGAGAGGACACAATACAACCCATAACAATCATTCTTTATATTTTATAATCAGGCTATGAATATTTATTTGTATTTATTTATTTATTATTATTATTATTCTTTTTCGGTACGCGGGCCTCTCACTGCTGTGGCCTCTCCCGTTGCGGAGCACAGGCTCCGGACGCGCAGGCTCAGCGGCCATGGCCCACGGGCCCAGCCGCTCCGCGGCATGTGGGATCTTCCCGGACCGGGGCACGAACCCGCGTCCCCTGTATCGGCAGGCGGACCCTCAACCACTGCGCCACCAGGGAGGCCCTATTTGTATTTATTTAATCAAAATACATATGTACATCAGTCCACCACACTGAGGAGGATGTCTGTGACTTTCAGAAGATTCTCAGCAAGGCCTATGACCTTCACAAAAGTTTAGAAACACTTGGAGATTAGAAGTAGAACTTCTACTACTAGTAAATATTACCACTTCTATTACTTCTCTTACTAGTAACAGAACTTACAAGCTTTCCCACAGAAGCTAATAAGGAAAGCACATAGATTCTTACTTGTAGGGCATTTAAAGAAAACAGGATGCTTCTGTTTGAAATGGTTTATATGTATTACTGTGGGGAGTTATTCTAATAAATCATCTAGTCAACTTCCTGTCTTTAAGAAGGATTGTATTTAAGCCATTTCAGATGTATAGTTATCCAGCTTTCTGTGAAAAATCTCTTCTAGTATGTTATATACCACCTAAGATACTTTCCTTAGTATGTGCTTTCGGACATAGGAAATGTTTAAGACAATTTGAGGGAAATCGCATGGTCCATACGCTTCCTGTCACATCCTCCCACCGAGGGGTCTGCCTCAGGGCCACCCTGAGCTGTAATGTGTAGCAAACCCAGGACGATGACCTTGTTAAGTACTTGCTGCTCTTGCTTTGGGTCCCGAGTCTCTACTATCACAGGCAGGTGGGGACGAGCTGGGTCCAGGCATCTACCTCTGAGCAGTACTGAGAGGAGGGGTCTTTACTTTGGGACTTTACAGAAAAGGAGGCAAAGATTTGTCGGGAATGACTAATCTCATATTCTAAAGTAAGAACTATGTAATTTTACTATATATTAACTTAAATATATAAAAAACACTGTAGAGATTTCCTGAGGGTTCTGATATAAATAGAATGTTATTGCCCTAATTGCCATAAATTAGGGCTGAAGTAAGTGGTGTGGAGTAGGGGTGGGTCGCTGAATGTGCAGCTTTGGAGGGTGGGGTCTGGGGGCCCCTGTGCCCTGGGGAAGGAAGAAGGCAGTGGGGCACCCAAGGCCCGTGTGTGAGAGCTGAATGTTCCAAAATGCACGCACATGGCCTCACGTGTAAGTGCCTGTCTCAAGTCTCACGTGGACGGGCCAACATGAGCTTCACTCAGCATTTATACGTTGTTTTAATTGATAGCACAAAGACCTTTGGAGAATTCTCAGCTCTTCATTTTTATTGGAGTATAGTTGCTTTACAATGTTGTGTTAGTTTCTGCTGTACAGCAGAGTGAATCAGCTCTACGTACACATATATCCCCTCTCTTTTGGATTTCCTTCCCATTTAGGTCACCACAGAGCAGTGAGTAGAGTTCCCTGAGCTATACAGCAGGTTCTCATTAGTTATCTGTTTTATACATAGTATCTAGAGTGTATGTATGTCAATCCCAATCTCCCAATTCATCCCACTCCTCCTTTCCCCACTTGGTATCCATACATTTGTTCTCTCCGTCTGTGTCTCTATTTCTGCTTTGCAAATAAGATCATCTGTATCATTTTTCTAGATTCCACATATATGCGTTAATATACGATATTTGTTTTTCTCCTTCTGACTTACTTCACTCTGTATGACAGTCTCTAGGTCCCTCCACGTCTCTGCAAATGACCCAATTTCGTTCCTTTCTATAGCTGAGTATATTCCATTGTATATATGTACCACATCTTCTTTATCTATTCCTCTGTTGATGGACATTTAGGTTGCTTCCATGTCCTGGCTATTGTAAATAGTGCTACCTCTTCGCTGTATATTTCTCAAATGGAAATGCATTCAATTCCATGAATACTTACTGGGAACCTACATTTGGAGCTGTGCTGGATGCAAAAGGCTCTCCACTTCGTACTAGCATCCTGAAAAGACGAAATCCTTGGGGAGGGGCTTGGGGAGGGGAGCCACAGGGACAGGACCAATGCTGTCTGCTCATCTGCCTCGCCCCTTGGTCTCAGAGCCTGTTCTAGTCCAGCTCCATCCCGGACTGACTGTCAGGACCCAAGGCTCCCTGCTTTCCTCCTCTTAGGCCTTTCCTGGAGGGTGGTATCAGCCCACAGAGACATTGGGGGGTGCAGGGGAAACCCGGGAGGTGGGGGCACCCCACCTCTCTAGTTTGCTCTACATTCAGTAATTAATCTCTCAGCTTTGTCTATGCAGATGGCTCTTTAAATTCTCACTAAATTCACGGAAAGTTCCAATGCCCTTGTAAAATTCACAGAAAGTTCCTAGCTTGCAAAATCATGTTCATTCTTATGCGTTATAGTTATATGTAATAGAGAACAAATTTACTTGCTTTATGGATGCAGAAGTTGTATTTCAGCCGAGAAAGCTCTTTCTCAGCTGTGACGGCGAAGAAACATCTAAGAACTATTGTCGAAAGAAATGAAGGGATTGTGTCCTTTGTTTAAAACTGAAGAAGAACACTGAACGTTTGCAACGCATGCAATACTGAAAATCACTGCATTTCAAAATAATTCGCGGTGTGATTTAATCGTTGCTAATCTAGAATAGAATAAATTTTGAGCGGCTCCCTGCCGCTGACTCTGTTTAGTTTAGGATTTACTGCCTTTTATTATCCTTAGAGAGTTATGAAGTCTGAATAAATTACCTCCAGACCCAAGCCCTCTGCCTTCTAACTTGTTTTGCTCCCTTAGAATTGCTCTTAGAAGAAAGAGAAATCAATTAGTCAGGTGTTTTACACTGTATGGAACACACGTTACATTCCAGAATGCGGGCGCAGCGTGGACGCTCGCTGTGCTTTTTGACCGTGAATTTGGGTGGGTTCCATGTTAGCGCCACTTGTCAGCACCCTTGCTGGTGACGTTCGCGTCCCAGTGGGTGGTTGGTAGACATCGCTGACCTGCCGACTAGCTGACAGACACACACACACACACACACAAACACACACACACACACACACACACGTTCAACCTGCTGGTGGCTTTGGTTAAATTCCCTTTGAAAGGACTGTAACGGGGCCTCTATGTCAGCAGGGATGATGGTTTCTTGAGTGGGTCTCTGTGCTGGGGAAATCCTTCTGCAGGCGGAAGGGGAGTGTTGTCACAGGGTGTTTCAAGGAGTGCCAGGAAGCTGCACCCCCTGCCTGAAACCCTATCCTAGTGTTAATACAAATGCATCTAAGTGGTGAACCGCTTTGCCATTACCAGTACTAACACTTCTGTGTGAATTAGTTGTCAAGTCCTTTCTTTTTAATTTTTAAATTTCATTTCATTGTGGTAAGAACACAACGTGGGATCTGCCCTCTTAACAGATTTGAAGCGGGCCATGCACTGTTGTAGACGGAGGTACGTTGGGGTTACTGCAGACGGATGGAGCCACAGTGTGGTTTCCCCGGTCCCTAGAACTTACTCATCTTGCTTCACTGAGACTTTAATGCCCTTGATTAGCAGCTCCGGTTGCCCCTCCCCCAGCCCCTGGCAGCCACTGTTCTACTCTTTGGTTCTATGAATTTGACTATTTTAAACCTCATATAAGTGAAACCATACTTCCTCTCAACTTCTAGTTGTACTTAGAACTATCATATGATCCGGCAATCCCACTTCTGGGTATTGATCCAAAAGAACTGAAACCAGGACCTTGAAGAGATACTAGATCTCCAGTCTTCGCGGCAGCACTGCTCACAATAGCCAGGAGGAGGTGGAATCAGATCCTCTCCGAGGTCCCATCTGGAGGGCAGGTGTCGATGAGGGCAGAGACAGGCCCAGGCGAGGCGCACCCTATTTAGAATGAACTGACAGTTTACAAGAGAAATTGGTCCATTTGGGGGGCTGTGTGCAGCTCGGGGGGAGGTATTAACATTACCTGCGACCACAGGCATTAACGAGGACCGCCTACTCCGTCACTTTGACAAGGTGCGGGCAGCGTTGTTGAGTCTCACTTTCTGAACCTCTTGGTTTTGCCAGGTTGCATTTTGGGGGTGGAGGCGAGAGATGGACCAACGCCTGCGTTAGGGCTCCAGTCCAGAGCTCCACACGCGGTCCTCTCTGGGGGCCGCGCAGCATCTGGCACAAAGAGCACGTCCACGGAGAGGGGCGGGCCCTGGACACGCAGTCTACAGGCGGCCACCTCCACCCGCGAGACGCTCTGAGCCCCCTGGACCCGCTGAACCGTCCTTCGCTGATGCGATTTCGTTCTTCATTGCTTATGTCTTAATTGTCCATCTCCTTCCACCGGACGCAGCAGGAACTGTGTGTCTACAGTGTTTCTAGGTCTCCGGTGCCCAGCACAATGCTGACCCACCGGCGCCAAATCGATGTTGTCCAAAGAATTCATCACTCCGTTAGCAGAGTCGCACGGCCTCAGAGTGAAGGAGGGACCTGGCCAGGCTGGAGGGGGAGGGGGGGCGGTTCCGCTTGATTTGCACTGACTAGGCGGGACCAAGATGCAGGGCGTCCCAGGCCAGCACGCCCTGACCTTGCAGGCAGCCGGGAGGACGAACGCGCCTCCCCCTGCCCACCGGCTCCGCCGTGGCTGCCTCTCATGACAATTTCTCTTTTCACCCTAGAAAAATGATGCCTGCCTTGGTCCATTTCTTTTAATGGAAACTCCTTAATAGCCCTGAAACAAATGATTGTTTTTTGAGCAACCAGCTCCATGGGACTCTCTCTAGGAAATAAAACCAAGTGATGGGAAGAGGGATCAGTGCTACTTACCAGCCCTAAAGTGAGATGAGATCTGGGTAAGGGAGGTGCCACGAACTTAGAATTGCAAGCGCCTGGAAGATGAGATCATTAGACCCTTGGTCTGATGCTAACACCCACCGGTAAAGAAGAAAAATAGGACATAAGGAAATTTTGCAGTGAATTTTCTTCTACTCTTATGACAGTGGATTTCGGCTTTTCTTTTCCTCAAACGTGCCAAATGAAAAGAGAGATTCTCGAAAAGCATTTTCACACTTAGCTTGTATGAACTGCCTGGCTGCCTAAAACATCAGTGCAGACTTTTCCACGGATGAGAAAATCTCTGCCATGTTAGCCCCCAGGAAAAGTAACTTTAGGGGCACCCTTCCCTCGGGGCAAGGAGACATTCCACAGATCCCAGTTAATGCCGGCAGCTTCTGCATGGAGGTTCTCAGCCCTGGTCACCACGTGTGGCTTGAACCACCTTTCAGAGGTGCCGCATGAGCTGGGGAGCTTCGTGTTTCGACTTAAATGAAGTTTTAAAGGCAAGTTGGAATTTAGGCCAACTCCTTGTTGAAGTTGCCGGCGCCGCTTGATTCCAGGTAGCAGAACCGGTGCTCCTGCAATGATCTCCCCCCTGGAAGGGGACAGACCCGCTGGCGCTCACTGCTGTAATGAGCGCTTCGCAGAGCTCTACGGAGGTGGTGGGAGCTGGAGCCGGGAATATTTATGGAGCTTCTTGATTGACTCGTTCACATTTATTCTCAAGTGACAACTCCCAGCTACCTACTGAGACAGGCAGATCTCTATTTAAGGGAACACCTTATTTTTGGAATTTTTTTTTTCCTAAAAGGGTAGGAGACTGTAGCGATTTTTTGTTTGTTTGTTTGTTCCTAGAGAACTCTGTCAATGTGATGATGGCTTGACAGAGAGGAAAGTTTCAGCCAGGACTGTAGCGTGTCGTTGGATGTGGGAGCTGGAAGGGATCTTGGAATCAGCCATCCCAGCTGCTGTCATTTTACAGATGAAAAAGGCAAAGTGCAGAAAAGTGAGGTAGTCCCTCCAGGGCCCCACTGCACGTGTTGGGCAGACTGAGGATGGGAGGTGACGTTTCCTGACCCCCGAGCTGCTCTGATTCTTGCACCTTCATTTCCCAAATCTTAGACTGATCCTTCCCTACCACCTTCCTCCCCTGCTACCTCCTTCAGACTCTTTAAATGTTGGTGAAACCGGGGCTCAGCTTCTTAAACTGGCTCTGAGGGACCCCAGGAATCTGCTTCAGAGGCACCATGAAGGCACTTACATCGTGTGAAGTATCCATCAGGGTTGTTCCGTCGGCGCACTTTTCAGGAATGAGGGTCTAGAGCATCCATTATATTCCCTCGAGGGAATTCGTGACATAAAAAACGTAACCACTTCCATTAGAAAGTGCCGCAAAGTCGGGAGAACTGCATAAGTGCTGGTCCTTTCATTCACGTTCTCAAGTAGCTTTTTACTCACACTGACCATGGCTTTGTGCTGTGTTAATTGGTTCTCTGTGGTTCTGGTAAGAGAGCTGAGTATTGTCCCAAGTCATGCAGCCTTGAGTTTAATTGGTCTCCGTCATTCTTATTTCCAATTCGTCTCCTGCAGGCAGTGTACTTCACCTGATTGAAGCATCCTTAGGAAAGGGGGTGCTTCCAAACCTGCTGGTCTGGGTAAGCACCAATATGGAAAGTCCTGGGAAAGCCTGAAGGAGGGGGCTCACAGGACCAGGGTGCCTGGTACATTCAATCATTGGATGCATAGGAGGCTCGCTGCCAACCCGGTCCTGATCTTCCCCAGATGCCACTCAGCGTGTGACGGCGACTGGGAGCATTACCACGTGGACAAATTGCTGAATGGCTCTCACTTGTAAGATGTGAGATCATTTCCCAGCTCCCAGATGTCTAGTTCATTTTAGTTGCTTCTGGCCTGGATTCAAATGGATGAATCAGAAATATGTAGCTTTTGGTCTTGGCATTAGTTTCTCTACCATCTCAAAATCATTTCCAAACTTTTAAAAAATCTTACTTTCTCCAGAATTTAAATATAAATTGTGTCTTTCTTTTTAAAATCTACACAAGCACCTTAGGGGCTACAAGGAGAGCGGATGAAGCGACAAATATTTCTGTCTATAAGTGTCATAGACTCATCCCAGCCAACCAGTTGACAGGGATTTGAGACCCTACCGTGTATCAGGATCACACTGGTGAAGACAAGCTTACCTTTCAGACGGTGAGAGGGATAGTAAAAAAGTAAAAAATACAGAAATAAGATAATCCTGGGTAATGGTAGGTACGAACCAGTCCTTGGTAGCAAACAACACAGATCCATCAACTGAAATGGAAAAGGAGCTTTGGAAGCGTGTCAGGCTGCTTACAGAATCCGCTGCGGGGAGGTCAGGAGCGAGAGGCAGGCGCGGCCAAGACCCCGTCGTAGAAGTGACCATATGCCTCCTCTCCCAGCCTCTCCCCGTCCTTGACATTCAACTTCATGCAGCCCCTGCCAAGCTCTGACCCCTCAGCGTGGGCCCCTCCAGCTCCCGGGGGACAGGAGAGAGAGCAGCTCGGTCCCCTGCCCTCAGCCTCAAAGCAGACGTCTTGAGACTCCCCCAAAGTAGAAAGGGTGTTCGGAGGAGAGGTCGAGCAATGCTTTAGACAGTAATTTGGGGAGGTTTAGGGGCCGTCCGAGTGGGTAACTTTTGAGCTGAGATCCGAGTGGTGAGAGGATGCAGCCAGGTGAGCCCAGAAGAGACCCTTGTAACCAGAAAGTCCAGACACAGAAAGGAGCCACAGGGAGAGAGGGGGAGGAGAGAGCTGGGGGTAGGGTGGGGAGGTGTCCAAGTAAGGACGAGGCGGGGATAAGGGCTGAAGTTGGAGGCTTGCGGTGTCTCATCAGGGAAGACCTCGCAGGTTCCTGCAGGAGGCTTAGCTTCTCCCGTGTTCGTGGTGGAAACCATCAGAGGTTTGGATGTCCCTCGCTTTGCCAGGGGAGCAGCAGCCAGAGGCGCCGTGAGCCTCTTACATTTTAACCAGGCTCCCTGGCCACACACGGAGACAGGCTGTTGCAACCATCCAGTCGAACAATGGTGGCAGCTCGGAGGAGGCCGAGAGAGATCAGATGAGAAGGAGGGTCAGCTTGTGGGAGGAGCTAACCCAGTGGGAGTAGGGGTGGTGATAAGGTGGGAATCAGTGGCTCGGCTTTAGCTGTGCTGGGGTTAAAATGATGATTAACGTCTCAGGTGGAAGTGCTACGGGTGCAGATGGATGCGTGCACCTGGAGTGCTGGGAAGAAGCTTTTGGTGATTCAGATTTGAGAATCCTCCTTGTGAAAATGGTGCTTCAAGCCACAGAATGGGACATCGCCAAGGAGAGAGTGCAGACAGAGCAGAGGCGGGAGGGAACAGGCCAGGAGAGGAGGGTCTCATGGGGCAAGAAGGACGGGGCAGGTCGGAGGGTTTACAGGTGAGCGTGGTGTCACGTATTGTACTGGACAGCTAGAGCACCACTTTCTTTTTTTTAGTAGATCTTTATTGGAGTATAATTGCTTCACAATACTGTGTGATTTTCTTTTTACACCAAAGTGAACCAGCCATATGCGTACACATGTCCCCGTATCCCCTCCCTCTTGAGCGTCCCTCCCACCCTCCCTATCCCACCCCTCTAGGTCATCACAGAGCACCGAGCTGATCTCCCTGTGCTATGCGGCTGCTTCCCACTAGCTAGCTATTTTGCATTCGGTAGTGTATACATGTCCATGCTACTCTCACTTAGTCCCAGCTTCCCCCTCCCACCCCGTGTTCTCAAGTCCATTCTCTATGTCTACATCTTTATTGCTGCCCTGCAACTAGGTTCATCAGTACCATTTTTGTTTTTTTTTTTTAGATTCCATATATATGCGTTAGCATCTGGTATTTGTTCTTCTCTTTCTGACTTACTTCACTCTGTATGACAGACTCTGGGTCCATCCACCTCACTACAGATAACTCAGTTCTGTTTCTTTCTATGGCTGAGGAATATTCCATCGTATATATGTGCCACAGGATTCGCCTTATTTCAGATAGGCATTGCAGAGCATTTTGAATTTTTTATATCACAAAGTTATTTTCCCTCCATGAATTTTATGTATTTATATTACATTTGCTTCCCAAAAGGGCTTGAAGCAATTTGATATAAAGTGATATTCGAGGAAAACCATTCAACTAGAAAATGAAAGCGATAAGGAAAGCAGAGGAAACTAAATACCCTCTGTGCTAATGTACTGTACCTGGTTTCCATGGCTGAATATTACATTTAACTCGGTCTCCCAGAAGCCAACATCGAAAGGAACTGCTTAGGTTATATAACTATCTTTAGCTGATATGAAGAATTCCCCAGTGTAAGGGAGACAAATAATTTTTTCTTACCAAATGCTAAGGAGTAAGTTTCTTTTGAGTCATCCCGTACATAATGATAAACGACATGCCTCCAGAATAACAGTGCCATCATATTTTATTCTCCCAGAAGCTCTTTGAGGTAGATCCTACTGTCATCCCCATTTCACAGATGACGAAACTGAGGCTGGGAGTGGCTAAGTGTATTGCTCAAGGTCACACAGCTGAGAGGAGGTGGAGCTCGGATTTGAACTCAGTTCAGTTTGGTGCCCGTCCGTGGGTGCTTAAGGCCTGTGCCATACTATCACCAGGCTGTACTGCCACCGGACTGTACCACCACGAGGTTGTGCCCCCACCAGGCTGTACCACCACTAGGCTGTACTGCCATCTTCAGCCCGGACTGCTTTCTTGACCCCTTATTTTCAAGTGGGACATCTCCAGTTAAACGATTACAGCTATCTCAAATTCAACTTCTCCCAAACATGTACTCTTTGTTGTCTCAGACCCGCTCTTTTTAAACTCTTGGGTTATGGCCCCGCACACCAGACAGACACCTTTGTATCCTCCCACTCAGTAAATGTTTACAGTGAAGACGAATTATTGGGTGAAGTGACCTCACGTTCTCACTAGGTGGTGACCTCTCTGAGGGTAGTGACCCGATCCGTCAGTGTAATCCCGGGCCCTTGATGCTTAGTTCTTGCTTGTTGAACAAATACTGTGATTACACATCTAGTCGTGTGTACAGCCTAGTACGAGGCCTGGAGAGAATAGGGAGAAAACGAGGCTGGAGAAGGAGGTTTGCTTGTGGAGATTCCTGGATGTATACTCCCCCCCGCCCCACCCCGCCTCCACTGCTTACCTTTCAGGTCTCGGCTTAGGGATTTGTTTCCCTGGAGTGAAACAGTTTTCACTGGGGGAGTTCTCTCCCTTCCCCTTGGGACCCCCTCCTCCCCTCCGTCCTGTCCCTCCCTCCCAGGCTGGGCTAGGACTCTCCGGTTTAGCCCTCACCACGGTGTTCATCACTCAGTCTTATCATGACATTTCTCTTTCTTGTCTTCCCGCATAAGGGTGGACACTCCTTAAGGAAAGACGTCTGGTGGGTAGTGCCAACTGTCTACTGGGATGTCATCTGGGGCTGTCTTATCACAGCCTCTTCCTGTGGCCTGGACTTCCTCATGGCAAGTGCCCTGGGGCAGGGAGGGAGGAAAAGAGGGAGAGAGAGAGAGAGAGAGAGAGAGAGAGAGAGCGAGAGAGAGAGAGAGAGAGAGAGAGCGAGAGAGAGAGAGAGAGAGAGAGAGCGAGAGAGAGAGAGAGAGAGAGAGAGCGAGAGAGAGAGAGAGAGAGAGAGAGCGAGAGAGAGAGAGAGAGAGAGAGAGCGAGAGAGAGAGAGAGAGAGAGAGAGCGAGAGAGAGAGAGAGAGAGAGAGAGCGAGAGAGAGAGAGAGAGAGAGAGAGCGAGAGAGAGAGAGAGAGAGAGAGAGGGAGGGAGGGAGGGAGAGAGAGCGAGCGCGAGAAAGAGAGAGAGCGCGGGAGCGCGAGAGCGCTGTACTGCTCTCCATAACGCTGCCCCAGAAGTCACATAGTGCCACTTGGTTGCACTGTTAGTCCAGATGGTGAACAAAGTCTTCCCAGTTCAAGCGGGGGACACATAGACCCCACCTCTTGATGTGGCCATGATAAGGTCTTAAGGTCCTGTTGTAAGGAGAGAACATGAAATGGGAGATCTTTTCGTGGCTCTCGTTTATTTATTTATTTATGGCCGCGTTGGATCTTCGTTGCTGTGCGCAGGCTTTCTCTAGTTGCGGCGAGCAGGGGCTACTCTTCGTTGCGGTGCGCAGGTTTCTCATTGCGGTGACTTCTCTTTGTTGTGGAGCACAGGCTCCAGGTGCACGGGCTTCAGTAGTTATGGCACGCGGGCTCAGTAGTTGTGGCGCATGGGTTTAGTTGCTCCGTGGCATGTGGGATCTTTCTGGGCCAGGGCTCGAACCCGTGTCCCCTGCATTGACAGGCGGAATTTTTAACCACTGCGTATCACTAGGGAAGCCCCTGGTAGCTCTCTGTTGAAAATACAGGCTGCCACTCTAGCAGAGAGAGGTTAGAGGGGATGAGAATCCAGTGGGAGTTGACAGGTGAGCGTGGAGCAGCCTCAGAACAGTGGGAGCTGATCTGAGGACCAAGTGTCAGGAAGGGAACCAGGACCACACACAGGACTGTCCTTGGAGAAGCTTGGCCGGGACGAGGAAAGAGGTGGGGCCATGTGCCAGTTTCAGAACATCTTCATGTAGGCGTCGTCATGATTTCTCAGTGTATCCACCGCCTTGCTCTTTACTAGGCTGGCTTATGTACCTGAGGCCATTAGTAAGTAAAAATTCAGGGCTTTTAAGAACTCATGTTCCAGTTGACCCTTGAACAACACGAGTCCACTTATACCCTGATTTTTTTTCAATAAATACTGTTACAGCGTGACTTGCCTGGTCCCCAGTGGATGGGGAACCAGGGATACGGAGGGTCGACTGTAAAGTTATACGTCGATTTTTGACTGTGACCCCTGTGTTGTTCAACTGTATTAAATGCTTCCCCCAGATTCACTAGATGAGTGAAATTTTGTGATGTTAACTTTCTGTTTGGGCTCTCTGCTGCCTGGCTGACAGCAGGAACCAAAAAGAACGAAATCTTTTCAGTCCAGTTGCTGATTAGCCTTTGATGTTACACCAAGCCAGTCAGTTCCTTACAGAATAACAATAAACCAGTTTGGAGCAAAGCAGATCAGACCGTTGTCGCATGGATAACATATCTTTGGTGACAAGTTACGGGATTCGTATAGACCCTTGATGGCTGATTTAACGCTGTGGGCTGAGGTTTGTACCCACTTGGGAGACTCTTTACAGTTTCAGATCTTAAAAACGACCATATTTCCTACTGAAGTCAGTGTTCTTTAAACGTGGCAAGTGAGGGGTTGGAAGATGTGGCTTTTTCCCTCTCACAGTCTCATGTCTCAGCACTTGCCCCGTACTCAGCCGTCAGCCACTCTGTGCTATACGCTGCTCCCAAAGGCACCAGCAGTCGGGCCTCCCGGGGCCTGTAATGCTCGTCCGTTCTCTGTCCTTCCCAGTTTGCCTCATAAACTCCTATAAGGCGTGGTCCCAGCAGTACTTCTCATTCCAAGGGCTAATTTTCCTTCTGTGCATGCCCACTGGACCTGTCAGCGTTCTTAGCGTGTCTGCCCTGACCTCTGGGCTCCTGTGCTGTTAGGCTGTGAAGTCATTAGGACAGAATTCTCCCTTATCTGTCTTCTTTCTCCCACTCCCTAGCGTGGTTCCTGGCATAGCGAAGTAGGTATTCAGTACACCTTGTACACATAAAGACAACATCGATTATGTTCAAAACATTTAGTGCATTAAATTGTAACGTCAGATCACGGGTCATCTGAGGATGGTAGCCACTTTCCGGCATTCAGAGTATTTTCCCTTACAACGTGCATAACGTGAAGTGGAGTAAGTCGATTTTTCTTCAGAAGTTGACACAACATACGTTCAATTCCAAAACCTTAATATTCAGAAGGGCACTACTTACCTTTTGGTTTGTTTTTTGTGTTCAATCCTGAGAAAACATTTTAATTCCTTTTCTTGCAAATATATATCTTAGGCCTGTGCAGGAAAAACCAGTGACTTCTGTGGCCATGAAAAAGTTTGTCCCTGACCATGTCAGGGGTCAGGTAACAGAGAGGAAAGGATTGAAACAAGAGGGGAGTATTTATCAGTTGTTAGCTCGTTAGCCCCGATCCTGCCACATGAGTGATGCACTAATTAAGAATGCTTTTCTGGAACTTCCCTGGTGGTCCAGTGGTTAAGACTCTGGGCTCCCAACGCAGGGGACCCGGGTTCCCATCCTGGTCAGGGAACTAGATCTCACATGCCGCAACTACGAGCCCGCATACGGCAACTAAAGATCCTGCATGCCACAACGAAGATCCTGTGAGCCACAACTAAGACCCGGCGTAGCCAAGTAAATAAATAAATAAATGTTCTTTTTTTAAAAAAAGAATGGTTTTCTAAGAGCCTCATTTTCATATGGCCGTGAACTGTGTATGAATGATCTACCCGGGTGGAATACTGAAAGCATGAAATGTATTTCATGTGAACATCTACAGTAGTCAGCTAGCACAAGGCAGGCATAGCACATTCTGAATAATGAAACAGGACTTCTACCTGAAATGAAAAACTCGGTCTACCGGTCTTTCCTGCCTTATTTTTATTTTAGATTATTTATGCAGCTCAAGTAAATAGAACTTTATTGCAGAGGAGTTTTAGATGCCTGGAAATAAGACAAACTTATTTATTTTAGCATGAATGGAGTAAAACTTGACACTACGGTCATGCTGTCGTAAATATCTTCAGTGTGATCAATAAGACACATTGCTTATTGTGGTATCCCTCTGGATTTCTACAAACCGTAGTGACAAGTGGCATATTGTACCCAGCATGTCTGCCATCCGGATGGAGGAGGGCGTTAGCAAAAGGGTACAGTAAGAAAAAGACAGTTTCTAATTTCTTTTCAAACAACTTCTCAGCAGCCTTGACACGTTATCTGAGCAGGAGAAACTCTCTTTTGGTAGTCAGGACTCTTCTTTCCTTCTGTCGTAGAGGAAGAACAGTCTTCAGGAGATCTTGGGCTGAGGGATATAGATTGACAAGAAATATTACTTCAGTTTCCAAGAGGATAGAATAACTTGAAAATACATTACAATCCGGAGGAGGGGACAAAAGCAATTCTGGGATGATGGCAGAGAAAAGGGGTAGATAGGGAAAAATGTGTTTCAGAAACAATAGGCACGTTTTGAAAAGCAATACAATTTATTCTTGTTTTATTTTTTATTTTGATTAAAAAATGTGGAACAATCTTAAACTTCTTAAGAAGTTGGAAATACAGTACAAAGACCTTTTATTTTCCTGACCAATTTGAGAATCGGTTGCCAACCTGATGTACCGTCACCCCTGAATACTTTGGGGTGTGTTTCCTGTATTATGCAATCCTCAAAACGAGGAAATTAATGTCTACATGTTATTACTGCGCCATTGTCCCAGCAATGCCCCTTACGGGAAAACAATCCAGTCCAGAGTCACATGTTGCAGGTGTTGTCATGTGTCTTTAGTCTCCTTCAAGCGGGGCTAATATTTCAGTCTTTCTTTGCTTTTAGTGACCTTAACACTTTGGAAGATCACGGGCCAGTTATTTTGCAGAATATTCCTCAATGTGGGGTTGACTGATGTCCGTCCTGATTGGACTCCGATGCCCGGTTTGGGCAGGAACCCCCGGGGTGGTGCTGTGTTCTCTCTGCACCTGATCGGGTGGCCTTCGATTTCAGCCTGCCCCGTTGCTGCCGGCGTTCCCTTGCATTGCTTGACGATGGAGGTGGTGTCTGCCAGGCTTCTCCCGGGAAAGCTGCTCTTTTCCTTTGATATGTTAGATTAATCAAATAACCCCTTCCTCACCAAACTTCAATTTATTCACATATTTTACTAGGTGAGTCTGACGTAAGGATTTCCCATTTTATTCAAGGAGCTACAATTCATTCGTACCATTTGTCCTGATGCCCGTGTTGTCCCAGATCTGGCCGGGGGGCCCCTTCTGTCTCGCTCCGTGTCCTCCTGGTAATCTTCCGTCATCCTTCTTTGAGCACCTCCTTTCTAACGTGGCAAGATGTTCCAGGCGTATCCTGCGCTTTTCCTGCTCCAGCTGTAGGGTTAACCGTTTTCCACCTTCAGTGCCCGCTCCTTTCAGTGGGGAATGGTACCTTTAGAAACCAAGTGCTGGGCACTAGGTGTGTTCATTGCTGTTGGGGCAGCACTGCTCTGAGGCTGTCTCGGAGGGCAGAGCACAGGATCCGTGCATGGCAACTCACGCACATTTATACCTGTATTTAGTTGTGTGTTTGCCTGTCTTTCTATCCACAGTTTGCACTGGTACATCCAATTCTACTCCAACACCACAGGGTTTATTCTAGTTTTCTTCCTTTCCATATCTGTAACTCTCTTCTCTGACGATGAGAAATCCGTCCTGCCTTAATCCTGAAAATCTTTACCTATTTGGGCGTTCTCGGTGTGCGTAACCACCCTTCCATCACCACCGCACACCCCCCAGCATGGAAGCCTTCTCCCTGCTCAGGCTCCAACCCTCTGAGCCGCCAGCCACCTCTGCAGACATGCCCCAGCCCTGGGGCCCTGACACCCTGTGCGCTCCGCCCACCTTGGCCTCTGTCTGTCTGAGCTCCAGCACACACTCTGAGCCTCTGGGGTTCCCCTCCTTCCCCGTCCCCTCCCCCCGGGGAGCTGTGTGCTTCCCTTGGCCTCACCTAATGCCTTTTTGGCTACATTGTCTAGGAAGGGAAGGGAAGAGGGAGAGCAAGGGTGGGATACTGCAAGGAGTGTAGCAATTATTGTAGCTGCTAACGGCAAGCTCCAGGGTGGGAAACTCAGTGGTTGGCTTTGCAGCGCTGCCCTGAATGTGATACCCTTGAGGAGCTCATGCCAGCTGTCCCTTGTAAAAGAAATACTAACTTATTGAGAAGAAACACTAACTGCAAACGTGTACAGGCGCTGCTATTGAAAGTAGGCGTGGTGCTCTACGTCGCAGAGAGACTCTGAAGATGCCACAGGAGGTGAAGGGCGGACGTGACGTGCAGAGATAGGGGTGGGTGGGCAACGTGGAAGGCACCTGGCAAGTAAACCACAGATGGTGGTGATGCAGCAGAAGAGGAACAGACCGGCCAGGAAAAGCCAGCGAAGGGGTTTGGCCGAAGGACAGATTCCAGAGGAGACTCAGACCAGCTGTGCAAGCCTTTCCTTCATTCAGACCTTTCCTCAAAGGCCATCCTGTCCCAGAGCTCTCCTGATGTCCCTGTAACGGGTAAACGCCCCACGCTAGTTTGTTCTTCCTCGAGCACTTTACACTTGTGGACATGCTGGGTGGTCCAGCTGCCCCTCTGAAATGTCAGCTCTGTGATGGAAGGGAATTTTCCTTGCTTACTGCTTTATCTACAGTGCCTAGAACAGCACCTGGCATGTCAGAGTTGTTAAATAAACATGTAATGAGAGGAGGAATGAAACATACCTAGGAGGATAACAATGGACATTGGGTTAAAAACGACCTGGAAACAGGGGCGTTTCAAAGAGGTTCATTACTGAGTGGACCCCAGTGAGCTCCAAGGACACAATCATCAAGTAAAGTAAAACAAAAAGGCTGAAGACATGAAGGCCTAAGAACAAGAAGAATGTGGAAAAAAACCGAAGTAGTCAAATGACAGTAACTTTTGGTTTTGTTTCTAAGACAGAGTCGAGGAGTGCAGTGTCTGACCCAACGGACTCTTCCCTCTGCCTGTTGAGGGACTATTTCTAATGCGCTGGAACATTTGCCAAGCAATCCGTGCAGCCAAGATTCCGCAGACACTTGAACAGATTCAACCTCTGAGAAGGAGGATGGATTAAAACATTAACAAAAGGCAAAGGTCATTATGTGAAGAAGGATTAGGAACGCATATGATGAAATTTAAGGGCACTCCATTCAAAGGAACAACAGCAACAAAAATTCAAACAGTATCCATCACATAAGAGGTCAAAACCACAGTAATAGAGTATTTACTATCATAAAAATAGAAATATCACACGTCAACACTGAAGGAATGCCACCAAAACAGTACTTAGAAAAATATGTTATCTCACGTGCTTGCATTTGTTAAAAGGTACAAACAAAGAAAATTAAATCAGGTTAAGAAATAAGAGCAGAAGTGAACAGCAAGAAGTAAACAGAACTGATGAACGAAATCCACTTATTTTAGGAAAAAATTAATGAAACTGATGTGGTTTTATGAAACTAAATAATAAAAGAGCAAATGGATAGAATTATGATAAGGAAGGAGCCTAATAGTTAATACAAGAAAGGAAGAGTGTTGTTCCTGTCAGTGGGCTGATTACTATGATAAAGAGGTGGCATCGTAAGAAATGAAGTCTTTTAAAACTGATGGGATAGGAAATGCAGATCTTCACGAATTAGCAACACAAGCAAAATAAGAAAAGCTACAAGAATAACAAATAAGGACACAGATCTGACAGATTCACTGGAGAGCTTTTCTAGGTCAAATATTTAATTATCATTAAAACAATCGCTTAAAATATTTCAGAAAAGCTGGTAATTGCACATGTCATTTTTTACCTCACCGAAAAGGAGTGGCGGAAGGTGTAACCAGGAAACCACTTCGAGAAATGCAGTTTCCAACCAAGATACCATTTCAAGTATTTACATCACAGGGGACATAATGGGATGAATTCGTTACCTAGGGAATGAGGATGCTATGACGGCTTCCCAGAAATTAGTGATGGCCGGAAGCTACTACCATCCAAGGCTGGAAAACACAGGAGGTGGTGGAGCTACAGGACCCGTGGCTGAGCTCAGCAGACCCAGGAGCTGGGAAGAGCAGCACGCAGGGCTCCACTTCCACGGTGCCTGCCCAATGGGGCCAGGGCAAGAGGCGCTGAGGGGCCCAGGTCCAGGCCTGGCACATCTGGAGAGCTTAGCGCACAGAGCTGCTTTCTGTGCATGCATGGCCCACTGTGGCTGGGTCCTCTCTTCAAGGGTATGTTAACGTTCGCATGAGTTGATGATGCTTGGACATGTGGCAACAGACAGACTCCTCCTGGAAGCCAGCAGGTCACGAGCTGGTATGACACCATGATGCCAGGTTCCACTTCTACTTTATCCTCTACAGGAAGGACATCGGCATGAGCGGTCTACCTACCTACCTACCCAGCTGACTCCCGGCTGTGCCTCGGGATGGGGGCGTAAGGAGGAGGGTGAACTAACTGTCCTGGCCAAGGGGGGACGTGCGCACTGGGCCTCGCAGCTGAGGTTCGAGTGCTACTTAAAGGGACATTTAACTGTCCCCCTTCTTGGTCAAAAGAAAGATCACAGTGACCAAAAGTCTATGATCTCACCTTACACAGAATTGCGTGGACCAGGGAGTCTGGTGGAACTCCCAGCTGAGAACTCCTACTCCTGCTGTCTTGTGTGCTGGAGCCTCTGTAAAGACTTAAGTCTCTCTCTTCTTCAGTAGATACAGGCCACCACGTGGGAGTCAGGTCCAGAAACCGGCTCACTTTGTCTTATGGAGCCCTCGTGGAAGGAGGGGCTGCCCCCTGAAGCTGGGGGGCTGCCATCATAGGGGGCTCTGTGCGGTGAGTAGTTTGGCCCCGGGTGAGGAAGGACACCAGCTCAGTGGGGAGAGGACATTCTCCCCAGTTCTGTGAGGGGCACCTGGATGACTGTGCGGCGTGGGAGGTGCTGGGGGAAAGGTGTGCAGAATTCTCGTGGAAGCGTCTGGAAGCCGTGTTCCTAGTGGGGGGAGGTCATCCTCTGGTGGCTTTTCTCTAAGCAGATATGAGTGAGGCGCTCAGAGACTTGCTCCTTAGAATGCACGGTTTCTTCCTGAAGCCTCCCAGAAATAACTGTAAGACTTTGATGGAGGAAGTTATATTGGTAGGGGCCGTGGGTTTGATAATTCTGGATATTAATGATAATGTCACCTTATTACATCTGTATAGCCTGAGGAGATTTGGTGAAATTCATTTTTCTTTTACTTCAGACCCTGAAACGTGATCAGGAAAAATACTAATTTCTACCAGAGGAGAATCCCAGGTCCACTATGCATGGAAAGACATAAAAATTCTCAGTAAAATTTTAGCATACGTAATCCACATTGTAAGAATAATATACTCTCCCGGGTACATAGAGCTCATGGTTCACATTAATACTAATGCTTGCAAAAATAATGCAGTTTAATACCTCGTCACAGGAGTACTGCCCACGTGTGAGGGTGGGATTCGAGGTCGTCCAATGTGTGTGAGAAGCAAGTTTCTCTCTGCCTTTTAGGCAGTGATTGAAGGTATGGGTTGTCGGGGAAAGTTGATGGTGTTGTAGACTCTGCATTCTGAGAAACTGAAAGTGTAAGAGAAAACTTTAAGTAAACACTAGAGTGAATTTTCACCTGTGCCTAATTACTGCAAGGCAGAAGGACTAGTCTATATACACTATCACCTTCCTTGCACACCTGGTTGGTTAGGACTAGTCTATATACACTATCACCTTCCTTGCACACCTGGTTGGTTAGGACTAGTCTATATACACTATCACCTTCCTTGCACACTTGGTTGGTTACACACTTACTTGCTATGCATGCAGCATGGTTGTCTACTCACAGCTTTACATAAATTAAAGGAAATCACGTGCGCTATTATAAAAGTGACATGTCTGACTGACATTATTTCATAAGGAGAAATTTGACATAGCCACATTGTATATAATATGTGATCTATGAATAATTGAGGTATCATATTAATATAGACTTGGCCTCCCCATAAATTTGACATTAATAAATTTTTCTACTTCTACGAATAGCAGCCAGAACAAAAGAATGCAGTTAGGAGGACAGGAAAGCAATCTATAAATACCAATAAAGTCACTTATTTGGGGCTTGTAAATGTATTTTCTGTGTGATTTTTTGATTTTAAGTCAAGCTGTGGGCAAGTTAACGATCATTAACCAAACCTTCAAAATACCAAAACGCTACAGCAATTTTTATTTTATTAAAGTATAATGTGTACATAATAAAATACACAGAGTTTTAAGTGTAAGTTTGAGAGATTCTGACACCACCCTATCAACATCTAAAATGTTTCTCTTACTCCAGAAAGTTTCCTCATGTTTCTTTTCAGCCCACCCATAAGCAACTGATATTTAGACTTTTATCACAGTAGCTTAGTTTGTCCAATTCTAAAGCTTCATATAAATCGAATCACAGAGTATGTACTCGCTTGTGTATAACTTTCCTTCACGAGGTCTGCAAGATTCATCTCTGTTGCATGTATCAGAAATATATTCTTTTGTTTCTGATCACTGAGTGGTATGCCGTTGTATGAAAATACAATTTGTTTATCCATTCACATGTTGTTGGACATTTGGGTTATCAGTTTGGGGCTATGATGAATAAAACTACTATGAACATTCATATACAAGTCCTTTTTCTAAATTATTTTTAAAAATTAATTAATTAATTTATTTTTGGCCGCGTTGGGTCTTCGTTGCTGCACGCGGGCTTCACTAGAGTTTTAAAAATTTTAGTCATTGTAGTGCACGGCAGTGGTATCTCACCGTGTGGTTTCAGTTGCATTTTCTTGATGATGAGTGAGCTATTCTTATATTAGCCATCTTGTATCTTTAGTTTTGGTAAGATGTCTGTTTAAGTCTTTGCCATTTTGAAAAATTGGGTTGCTTCTCTTTTTATTATTGAGCTGTTGGAGTTTTCTGTATATTCTAGATACAAGTCATTTACCAGAATGTTTCCTCCATTCTGAATCTTGTCTTTTTATTTCCTTTAGAAGGAATGGTATCTTTTATTTGTTTATTTAATTTTTTGTTTTTTGGCCACTCTGTGCGGCATGTGGGATCTTAGTTCCCTGACCAGGGATCAAACTGCATTGGAAGCATGGAGTCTTAACCGCTGGACCACCAGGGAAGTCCCAGAATGGTGTCTTTTAAAAAGCAGAAGTTTAAGATTGAATTACATCACTTAATCATTTTTTTTTTCTTTCATGGTTAGTACTTTTTGTATCCTAAGAAATTTTGGCCTATCCCAAGGTTATAAAGACTTTCTCCTCTGTTTTAAAGGCTTTCTGTTTTGGGCTTTTACACTGGGTACAACGTTTAAAAAATAAATCTAAGTGTTATTAGCTGAGAAATATTAGAAAGGTACGTATATAAATACTAAAACATAAGTGCTGCCCGTATTTTGAATGGAATAGTCAATGGTATGACATTTTTTTCTCACTAAAGGTCTTGTTATCCTTGTAAAGTTTCCATGAAAAAGTATTTCCATAGAACATTAAGAAGAAATTCTGGAACCGAAAAGACCCAATCGACATTACGATTAATACTTCAGTAACTACTGACTAGGCCAATTACACAACCCTGACATCTTTCCATCCTTCCTCTTTTTTTTTTTTTTTTTTTTTTAGCGGTACGCGGGCCTCTCACTGTTGTGGCCTCTCCCGTTGCGGAGCACAGGCTCCGGACGCGCAGGCTCAGCGGCCATGGCTCACGGGCCTAGCCGCTCCACAGCATGTGGGATCTTCCCAGACCAGGGCACGAACCCGTGTCCCCTGCATCGGCAGGCGGACTCTCAACCACTGCGCCACCAGGGAAGCCCCATCCTTCCTCTTTTTAAACATTTTTTTTCCTCCTCATTTAACTGTTTAGTTTGTATATTTGTCCTATTAAGTTCCTTGAGGCCATAGATTATGTCCTATAGTTCTCTATAGAACATTCAACTTTTATATCTGTGCTGAGTTTGCTCCTCTGCTGTTATCTGTTATATTTGAAGCAATTTGTATGTTCAAACTATCAGACAGCTCCTGTATAAATATGTTGTGTTTTGTTAAAAGCAGCTTGTGAAATCCTAAAGTTTTCAGTTGGTGATTTCATTCTATTTTATTTTTAAATGATTATGATTTAATTTCATACATTTAACACATTTTAATGTAAAAAAGTACAAAATTACAAATTGTCGTCCAATTGTGAACATAGATTTTTGTTCAGAGAACAGGGTCACCATTAATACATGGCATAACTTTTAAATTTTACATTGAGAATCATTCTTTCCAAAAGTAGCAAAGGAAGCAGTGGATACAAATATCCCATTTTGTTAAGTTGCTTGCTCAGGCAAACATATCCTGATTGGAGGGTGAATCTTAGAAGAACTCCCGATTTGCCAGGAATTTTCTTTTCGGGCCTTGTAAGTGAAAGGCTGCAAGAGCTGAATTTCTCCTTGGAGGTAGGGGCTGAATAGGGATGCAACTTTCAGCAAAAACCAAATGGAGAGAACTTTATGCAGTGGATCAGGTACTAGATGGATAGCAGAACATAGGTATAATGCAAGTGTCAGGGAAATGTATCTGGAAGGCTTTCACGTCAAGGTTTAAGCACCTTTACGAAGTGCTCTAGGCATGCTAATTCTTGGAGGTCAAAGAGTTATCTCGGATGATGGAGAAAAAACTAGTTAGAAGTTAAGGGAGATACTTTTTCAGAAACACAGGCAGGTGTGCCCAGGTGTGCACACACATGAAATTAATGATGCTTCGGGACCCTTCCTGTGTTACCATACACTGAGCTGAGGACTTTCATAAAATAGCTCTAATCCTCACAAACAACCCTGAAAGACTTACGTCATCGTCCCAGCTTAGGGACAAAGTGACTGAACCCAAGTACCTCCCAAATTCACACGTGTAGTGCAGAGCTGGGATTTATACCTGTGTCTTCCACGCTGGGACGAGGGTGTGATGTGTCAGCTTGGCTGGGCTGAGCGGCACCTCCAGGTGCTCCGGTGTGTTTTCAGTGAGTGTGGGCTACACGGGAGGTGGCAGCTGTTTGTAGAACACACTCACCTTCGTCCAGTTATTCATTCGGTGCTGCTGTGAAGGGCCCTTGCAGATGTGTTACAGTCTTTGACTAGTTAGCACTGAGTTAATCAAAAGGGAGACGAAGCTCGGTGGGAAACCTAGTCAGATGGAAGCCCTTTAGAAGAGGAGTGAGGCTCTCCCTGAAGGTGGAGATTGCCAGCTCAGCTTGTGGTGGTGGGGTTCCCGCTGCTCCGATGTTTCCTTCCCAGCTACCTGCCTGAGGACTGAAAGCCTCAGCTTCTGCTCCTGGCGGGCCATCTCCCCCACTGCCTGTCCTGTGGCCTCTGGCTTCTTAGCCAGCACCCATTCCTTTGTTATATGTGTTCTACTCACCCACTACTTTATTTCCATGATAGTATTTCTTTAAATCTTGCCCCAATGCTTTTGAAAAAATTTTGTATGTCGCCATACACTCTTTACATGTTTATATGGGCTGATTATTCATAAGATAATTTATTTTTCACGTACAAAGTATGTCCAAGAGTGGAAGACAATGCTTTATCCCAGCTCATTTATCCCCACTTCTGGGAACCATTCAGCCTTTTCCATAAGGCTTAGGAAATATTTCTTGAAAATACTGTATGTTTTAATGGGGCCAAATATTAGAAAAAATATCACAGGATTTATCTTATGATTCAGCACTGTGAACTCTCTTGGGCTTGGCTCTAGGTTTGAAGGCTGACAGCGTGTTTTATTTCTGAGCCTCACTGATGTTTTATACTGGCTGTGAAAGCCTTTGGCACCGTGTCCTTTTCTCAGAAATCTTAATAAACAACTGGGAGCAAGTTGCACCTCATGAGCGGTTAGTACGTCCTGAATCAGCAAAAGCGCCTCTGTCTTTTCTGAAAGGCAAGCATTTGGCCACCATACAAGTTAGTGATGGTGCAGATAATTCACAGTCAGGAGTGGAGCTGGGTCCTCGGCGTCAGTGAGCGGCAAGGTGATCGGTGATGACTCTGACAGCCTCTTGAAGACGTGTAAATCTTTTGCCAATATCTTAACATTTCCAAGCTTAGTTCCATAAACAAATCCCGTAATTGCGGTTTGGCTGGATATGCCTCGGTATCTAGTGGTTTCTAGAATATCTAAGGTGATAATATTAATATAATTTACGTTTGAGAGAGTGCCAGGGGAGGTGGTTGGCCCAGAGTCCCTGCGCAGTCCTGCCGAGTGTGCGGGGCTGCAAGGCTTGTCTGGCTCCATTTCTGGAGATGCCACCATATGCTCCCCAAGGGTGGGAACTGGCTTGTTTGCTCCTTGTTGAGGTGTTTATTCCTTGTTCAAAAAGCGCTGGGCCCTGGGTTTCTTTCCTGTAATGCAACCACGCTAGACGCAGGCATTTATCTTAGGCCTGCCGTGTCACCTGCGTGAGACGTGAGGTTCTGGGGAACTGAGGAGAACACGAAGTCCTGGCTGTTGCCGTGAGCAGTGAAGCCCTTTGTCTCTGACCCGGGAGTCTTGTGTCTTCTGTCAGCTTCCAGGAGAGAGTGACAGGTTGGCTTACTGCTTCCAAGAAGGGCAAAATCTCAGACCCCTCACATTTGAGGCATACACGGGCCTCTCACTGCTGTGGCCTCTCCCGTTGTGGAGCACAGGCTCCAGATGCGCAGGCTCAGCGGCCATGGCTCACGGGCCCAGCCGCTCCGCGGCATGTGGGATCTTCCCGGACCGGGGCACGAACCCACGTTCCCTGCATCGGCAGGCAGACTCTTAACCACTGCGCCACCAGGGAAGTCCAGATCCGTCACATTTTTACGAAGTGATTTTCCTTTGCTGAGAACCACAGTGCTGCTTTTCTGGAACAGCAGTGTTGACGATATTAAAGACCACCACAACCAGACATTTGTTAAGCACCTGCTTTCCAGGTGTGGCACATGCAGGCACTGTGCTGAAAACCTTCATGGTGGTCCAAGGTAGGTGTTTCCTTGGGCTCCGTGCGATGGAAAGGCACACAGATTAACCAAGTAAGAGTTTGCTCCTGGCGGTCTCCCCTAATCATGCTGCTTTGTCCCCTGCTCTCTCCCCCACGGCATTTATCTGGATCTGGCATACTTTCTGACTCATGAATTACGTTTGTTTATTGCCTCCTCTCACCTCCAGAACCTCAGCCCCATGTTTGTCTCCTGGGCTCCCTGAGGCCCCAAGAACCATGCCCTGTGCCCGCCAGGCTCTCTGTAACACTCGCTCAATTAATGGTAACTTTCCTCTGTTGGTGAGAAAAAATTTTTTCTCTACCCTCCTAAATTCTTCTTAAGAATTCAGTGGACGTGAGACAGATGAACAGGAGAAAAACCCATTTAATTTGGTACCCGTGGGCGATCATGAACGTGATGCCTGGAGACTAACTGACAACAGGCAGCTTTTATGTCTTTTTACATAAAGAGACAGTACATTGGTGCGGAGTTGATGGGACAAAGCAGCTTAGGTCTGGGTGCTTAATTGGTAAGGAATTGAAGCAATGTTTGGGCTTGGGTGGTGATTAGTAAAGAGTAACAAGGTTTGTTTACACAGGCTTCTTGGCCCTGAAGTCCCTGTCTCTGGTGACAGGGATGGCTCTTCTTAGCCTCCTGGTACAGGGAGACACCTTCACCGGGAGATTTATTTCCTGGTCTCCGGGGGGGACAAAGGCAGGTCAAACTGTCTCTCTTGTACTGGCTGCTTTTCAAGTAGCTTTAATTTGAAATCAATATGCCATGGAGGCAGATTTTGGGGCAGCCTGCCCTGGGCCCCCATAGCTCTCATGGTTATGAAGTAGCTGCACTTTCTCTGATCTCACACCTACATCCGAGGCAGGAAGAGAAGACGACAAGACAAAGAGAAGGAGGAAAGGGAAAGGAAAGATGAAATGAGGAAGAAGAAATGAGAATTGTCTATTTCAGGAAAAAAAAAAATCAGAAACACCCAGTGAACCTCTGCCCATGTCTTGTTGGCTAGAACTGAGTCTATGAAGTATTCTCACCGAGTGTCTAGTTATATTGAACAAAAGTGGGGTTTTGCCAGTAAGAAAGGAGAGAATAAATATTGAGTAGGTAGCTGTTAGCATCTTCAAAAATGCTAGTATCTTTGTAACCTTCCAAAGTACCCTTTAAATAGACATAATCATTTCCTTTCTGTAGATACAGAATAAAGGAGCTAAGCTGCCCAAGGTCACACTGCTGGTAAATTGGGAGCTAAGACTGAACTACAGTCTTTCTAGCTCCATCCTGTCGTTGCTAATAATATTATACAATTGCAAATGGCCCTAGAGTCCTCTGAATGAATCTAACAATGAACTATTTTTTGAGCACTACTGCTCTAGTCTGCTCGGGCTGCTGTAACAAAATACCATAGACTGTGGTTAAGCACCAGGAGTTTATCTGTCACTGTTTGAGAGGCTGGAAGTTGATCAGGTGCCAGCATGGCTAGGTTCTGGTGAGGACCCTCTTCCTGGCCTGCAGGCGGCTGCCTTCTTGCTGAGTGCTCACATGGCTCTGGGGTGAGGTTGTCGGGGGTGGGTGGGTAGAGGGAGTTGTGGAACAGAAGCTTTTGCTCTCTTCTTATAAGGGCACTAATCTCATCATGGGGACGTCACCCTCATGACCTCACCTAAACCTAATTATCTCTCCTAATACTATCATATTAGGGGTTAGGGCTTCGACATATGGATTTGGAGGGCAGGGTGGGGGGTCTACAAACATTCAGCCCATAATAACCACTCTTGATAAGATATTAAGCTAGGTACTATGGATGGATATATCTGATGCTTTTTGACATGAAGAATTTTATACTCCCATAGACGTGGTAAGATATAATCACAGGAAAAGATGACTACTAAATGACCCAAGAAGCCATGTTATCAGAGTTCAGAGAAAAGACCACCTGGGCTGGTCTGAGAAGGCTTCAGAGAAGAGGTGGGATTTGATCTGGGCCTTGGAGAATGAGTCCACATAGAAGAATAGGGAGGGGCATTTAGGGAGCAAGAAATTGTATCTTGGTAGAAATGATTTGTCCTTTCTTAGGACAAATTCTGAGAAATAATACTGGGGAGATTAATTATACTTTTAATGCATCCCGACACAGATAGAGACATTATTTTAATAAGCAAGCTGTTGGTACATTTACCAGTTAGGAATGTGGATGAATGTGAATTTATAGCCATCTCATCTCATTAATAAATGGAAAATTATTCGGTTGGTGAAATCAGGGGTGCAGAACCCCCTGAGGGCAGGGACCACGCTCTCTGTGTGGCAGTTAATCTCCTTGCAGGCTGCATGGCACGTTACATTCTGGAAACTCAGTTTGCTGGGGAGCCAAGGTTGAGAGCGTCCAGCTTCAGAACCCACCATACACATACCCGCCTTTTAAGTAGCAGCTGATTTTTTAATATTTTTTGGGCTATTTTTGTAATTATTGCTTTGTTATGTGGCAAATCCACTGCTCCAGTGGCCGTAGTTGATTGACTCGGGGTGGCCACGTGGGCCAGAAGGGGTCACCCATGGGCTGGTCTAAGGGCGCCCTGCGGTTCCTGACACCCTCCCTAGAGGTGTCTCGTCTAGTGCAGCCATCTCAGTTCTCAGGGCTCCTGGGCTGGTCTAAGGGTGCCCTGCGGTTCCTGACACCCTCCCTAGAGGTGTCCCGTCTAGTGCAGCCGTCTCAGTTCTCAGGGTTCCTGGGCTGGTCTAAGGGTGCCCTGCGGTTCCTGACACCCTCCCTAGAGGTGTCCCGTCTAGTGCAGCCGTCTCAGTTCTCAGAGCTCCTACCAAGAGGTACGAGTCCTTCAGGCTGACGGGGAAATTCCTACCTTACTGCGCACGCACAGGCAGGTGGAGGGCGTCTAGGTTTTGACACACTTAATGGTGCTGATGTGTTGGAAGGAGGACCACATGGTGATGTATTCACTGGGCTGTCCTCCCCCACTGCCTCGTCCTATTCCCTGGCGACCTGGACGCTGTCCTAAGAACCTCCTGGTTATCCTTCAACTCCTGCAGAGAACAGAAGTGTGCTCTGCACAGGGGCACAGTGAGCTGGGTGGTCAGACCCACAGAGACTGCAAGGGGGACTCCCCCCGCCCCCGCGAGCGCTGGGAAGGGCAACCCCGGGCCCCCTGTAATCCTCAGCTGAGTCCTCGGTCTGGGACCCCTACCTGCTCCCCGAGGAATGGCTCTATGTCAAAGGTCTAGAGAAGAGCAGACTCTCATTTCTGAAAATATCATGTGTGTGGCCCTTCCCCTTCCAGCATCTCAGGGAATACAGGGCGGTGCCTGCACTCCTGGTAATCATAGGACAGGGTTATTAAAAGCTACTTGGGGGCTTCCCTGGTGGCGCAGTGGTTGAGAGTCCGCCTGCCGATGTAGGGGACACGGGTTCGTGCCCCGGTCCGGGAGGATCCCACATGCCGCGGAGCGGCTGGGCCCGTGAGCCATGGCCGCTGAGCCTGCGCGTCCGGAGCCTGTGCTCCGCAACGGGAGAGGCCACAGCAGTGAGAGGCCACAGCAGTGAGAGGCCCGCGTACCGCAAAAAAAAAAAAAAAATCTGCAGATGCGGCTGTGGAGGTGGAGGATGACGAGAATGAGGAGCAGTGTCTTCATAGTTTCCTTAACTATGTACAGTTCCTTGGAGGATTTCAAGCCCTTTGTAGCTCTTGTTACAGTCATAGCCCCCAGATTCCAGGGAAGGAGGTAGACAAGGCAATGACTGCGGTAGAAAGGGGCCGGGGAAGGAAAACGCCACCTTCCCGCAGCATTTTGAGGACTAAAAGCCGGGGCTAAGCATCACTCCTGGCTTGCTGGCTGAGCACATTTTATTTTCTCGTTTCCCTGAAGTATTTGCATAAGCACCATAAACCCAACTGTAGAGGATGCTTTGGAGAACACTCTTGGGTCTGCGATCCACGGGAACATTGGGCCCTGAGGAATTTTATTAACTTAGAGGAATTACCGATTCAACTGAGATGATAGCAGGAGGGTTTTTAAAAAACACTGTGCTGCGTGCATCCTGTCCCCTGTGCCAGCACCCATCACACCTTGTCCATAGCGGACCCTCAGCACGTCCTCGAGACCGAAGTTCATGGGTTGTTCATCTGAAAATTTAAGATGCTTTAAGACACTGATTCTTGGCGCGCCGTGTAATTCTTTAGGAATCACTGGTCTCTTCATATTGCGACCTGGCGAGGGGAGCTTTGGTGCCCCTCTCCCAGCCCTGAGTGCAGACGCCCCGCTGCACTTCCCTTGTTCAGAGCTCTCGTCCCCGCTCCTTTCTTGTTCTCACCATGAATTTAACGCTCTCAATAAACTTTATCTCGCCTTTTATGTGGTTGGTACTAAATCTCTTCTGCTGTCATAAGAGACACCTTTTCAGTTGCTTTTGCACCTTTTCTGTGCACCTTTTCTGTGCACCAGCTCTGTGGTACGGGGACCTGGCCTCTGGATCTTTCCTGAAAGTGGATGATTCTCCTCTGCACCACGTCCTGTGACATCATGCTGGGATGTCGCCTTAGAGAGAGCCTCAGGGCTAAACACACGTCCTTCCTGCCCCATCTCTCGGGCTCCTGTTCTCCACACACTTGGAGGCACAAAACTACTTTAGAAACAGGTTCCAGCTCGTGATGACATCTGTCTCCTTGAACCTGAACTGACGTCGCGGGGCTCTTTGCACTGCTTCCTGTCCGTGTATTTTGACAACTCACGTGGAAAGCTTTGTATCCCCACGAGGACTTCACATTCTTTGATAAGAGGGCCTGCAACTTACGCTTAAGACACTTCCAGCTCCTGGTACAGTAACAAGTGCTGGGGACTCAGTCCACAGACACTGGACGGAGCATCAGCGCTCCTGCTGCCGGCTATGTCCGCTCTTAGGACTTCTCTGTGTGATTAAAGGACACAGCTCATCCCTCATCGACCCTGCATTCTGCAAAGGGGCAGCTGACCTGGTTGATCCAATCCGATTACCAGTCGTGCTGCTTGTGACTACTCTAGAACTGGTTGGGTCGACTCCTGAGTCTGAGGAGTTCTTTGATTCAGGACTTCATACAAGCCACTCAAGTATCTTGAGCAAGCATGAACCCATACTTTGTGATTAACTGTTTCTTTCACGGTGCTCTCCAGAATGGAGGCGATTAGAGTAATATACAAGGACAGTTAACTTTAATGTGGTCCTGGTGGTAAAAACCATCCTTTCAAATTAAATTACTTATAAACTACACAGCCAGTGATGTTTTAGGCAGCTTCGATTTTCTGACGTGTATTTTTGTTCGTTGCTCCCAGTGTCTCTATGCGGCCTGTGCTGGTCTGCAGCAAGTTATGTGGCGTTTTCTTATCTCAGAGTTTATATTGAAATTCTGTACTTCACAAAGAGTATTATTGGTGAATGTCATATAACAGAAGTGCTCCATGATCAAAGAGGTTTGCAATATATTCTTGGGGCCTTTCATGTTCTAATATGCATTGTCGGGTTCAGCTGAGCCGGGGGGAGCTGAGCTGCCGGGTGTTGGAGCAGCAGATTAAGACCAGGAGCCAAAATGAAAGCTAACAGCCGAGACTTTAAATCTCTCACTGCCATGTTGCAAGCAAGAGGCTAAGCCAGAGAAAGCACGACCCCCCCTCCCATTTTCCTTCATGAAACACCACACTGCTCGAGATCCAGGTGGACCACCACAGATGCGGGGGTCCTCCCGTTGCAGAGGGAGCCCCAGCAAGAGGCTCTGGCAGTCTTATGGACCTAGGGCTGCTGGGGAGGGGAGGGGCTGGGAGGGGAAGGTCCTGATGTTGGAGTCATTGTGGAGAAAGCATCTTCACGGCTCCCTCTCCCCTCCCGCTAGTAGGAGATCTCCTAGAGGTGCCTGAGGAGGGTCCCTGTTGAAGGCCCCAGTGAGGAGTCTTGGAACGGAGGTGCCTGGGCTAGGAGCGCAGGCGCGCCTGAGTGCTGGACTCCCTGCACGTAATCGCCCTCCAAGAGGATGAAATACAAGGGGTGCTTCTCAAACGTGTTTAACTATGGGGTTCCTTTTTTTTTTTTTTTTTTTGCGGTACGCGGGCCTCTCACTGTTGTGGCCTCTCCCGTTGCGGAACACAGGCTCCGGACGCGCAGGCTCAGCGGCCATGGCTCACGGGCCCAGCCGCTCCGCGGCATGTGGGGTCTTCCCGGACCGGGGCACGAACCCGCATCCTCTGCATCGGCAGGCGGACTCTCAACCGCTGCGCCACCAGGGAAGCCCTGGGGTTCCTTTTTACACGTCTTGTGACTGGTATTCTGATTTCAGAATTACCAGACTTTCAACCTGCAGTTGTTCAAAGTTTAGTCTTTAAATTGGGAAACTTTTTTTTTTGTTCCTCTAAATGCGTAGACTTCATCAGTAACATTTCTTTGGATCTAGCTACAAATTCGTACAGCTGTGCTTTTCCTTCAGTGCTCGTGTGCTTGTCTAATGACATCTACAAAATGCAGGCAGACCACGCCAAGGGCTTCGAGATCACCTCCCAGGAGCGGAAGGCAAAGGCCAGAATTAATTGCTGCAGCGATTATTTTCCACTTTACAGACGAGAAAACGAAAACTTAAAGCCGTTAAGTAACACTTTGTCACTGATGACGTTGGGTCTAAAAGCCACAGACTCTGCTTCCAGAGGCTGAATCTTAACTATTATTTCTGATGAAGGTATTAGCTGAAAAGAATCATCTGTACTTGAGCAAATGATTAATTTAGACACAACCCTATATGATATCAATAAATCGTGGTCAGATAAGCCTACAGCGCAATCCTGATATTGACATGCTGTCCTTTCCTCTCTGGAGGAACCAGGGAAATGCCCGCTCTTCTTCTTGTCCTTTGGCCAAGGTCACTCCTGGCCACTGGCCTAGGTCATTAGAACCGTCAGCCTGTGGCTTCATGCTGCCCGTGCCTGCAGCCGCTCAGCGTTCAGCCTTGAAGCTCTTCCGTAACTTCGTTTCTAATTCTCTGGTTATTTCTGTTCTTCGACGGCTAATTCCACAATGCCAAGGCGAGACTCCCCTCCGATGCAAATGTATTTGGAGATGCTTGTTACAAAACATTTTTCTGAAGAATGCCCATGGCGGCTTCTAGTCATCTCTTCTCTGTGCTGCTGTAGTTGAAAAGTTTAAAAAAATATATACTGTTGGCTCTTCCATGTCACGTGATAATTACGAGAGACTCTGTACTTGCACCCCAGAGTCGCGCGTGTCCAGGGCCTCCCTGGCTACACACACCACTCCTTACACTGCTTGGGGTTTGCAGCCATAGAAGCTATGGGGGCCATATTTTCTCAGCCAAAATTTGGAACACACGCCCCAGCCAGGATGACTGTACGTATGGGTACACAGGACATAATATTTCTTTCCCAGAAAACCTGAGGCATATGGTCTCCATATGTACAGAATCTATGGCCTCTCACACGTCTGTTTGCTGATGAATTTCTAGTCACATGAATATGTAACAATAGTAATGTGATTTTTATAGCGTCGCTGTCTGGGCCTTTCCATTTGGAAAAGATATTCATCATTTCTGTTTATGGCCAAATTACTTCTCAATTTTGTGGCCAGCCTGACATTATAAGTTATGTATCTTGGTTTTGATGTTCTTCAGTGAGTATATTTTCTTACTTCTATTTAGGGATCTGTGCTCTGTCTACGCAAAAAAAAAAAAAAAAAAAAAAAAAGGAAAAAAAAAAGGGGCTGTGTGTGTTCATTTGTCCTGAAAATGTCTATGGAGGAGGTTGCTTGATGGAGAATCAGTGTGGGGAGAGATTTCAGGGGAAGTATGTGAGGAGGAAGCTTTAGAAAATACGATTAAAGTTTATGAAGTTAGTTCTCTGCTGGGGTCAACGAACACGGGTATTTTGAAAGGCATAATAAGTGATGAATGAAGGGAGGACGAGAAAATGGCAGAAAAATGGAAACCATAGTGGTGTAGAAGGTATTTTTTTCATCCAGGCATCCACCCTTCAGCCTGCTCCCAGGTGGCGAATGGAGAAAACAAATAAATAGCTGACCTTCACCCACAGCAGAGCAAACAGCAGCGCTAGGAAGTGGAGCAAAGGCTGATGATACCTGGGGGGTTAGTGAAACGTGGCTGAGTAAAGAAATAATAAGCACAGCGAGCATTTATTAATAAGAATCCTCAAAGTGGTAGCCAGTGACATTCTGGTAGACAGGATCACCTCCAAAGTAAGCAAGAGATGATACATTTGATTGGAATAACAGAAACAAGAAGCTCCTAAAAGAAAAATGATGCCTTCATAGCGGTTAAACTAAATTGGACACGATGCAGCTCGTTAAGGTGATAAGTGTAGGTGTTGTGATGGGCAGGCCTTATACATTACGTTGACCTTCAGACAGATGTGAAAGCCAAGCTTGAAGCACCAAAGAGTGATGGATGGCACAGGGAACCCCTTCGTATTTTTCTCTTCGTTAGGTGGTTTTAAACGAAACATAAGCTCCATTCAAAATCCTTTGGTTTTTGGCAACACTTCTCTAGCATCTCTCTGCAAAGGAGTCTCATTTTCCCACCGGGCCACATGGGTCATTTTTTCTCCATCTCTTCCACTGTGTGCAGAGGAACAGTCACGCCTTGCTTAAAACTGTTGAGGTGTTTCCCGTCACTCATTTACGGGAAAGAAACTCCTCAACACGGCCTGCCTGCCCCTTGCCTACTTCGCCCAGGGTTGTGGAGGTTACCGTAGGGTCCCGAAGTGTCATCCTCCTAGTGTCACCCTGAGCTAGTTCTGACCCCGCAGGGAAAGCTTTCTCCCTTCTCACCCTAGTGATCGCCTTCTCAACTGTCAAGTCTCGGCGCGTGTGTCACCTCCTCAGGGAGACCTTCTCTGACCCTCAGCCTAGGATGGGTCACCCGCTGGGGGCTCTTGCGGTGTTCTCAGTCTATCTTTATGGTATTCGATACAATTATGTACTTATGTCATCTTGTTTCTTCCCCACCAGACCAAGCTCTGCAAGGTCAGGGGACCATCTTCTGTGCATCTCCAAATTTTTAGTCATGGTGTTAAATGGTATCACCTGGTATGGAATCGACTGTAGAGTAGGTGTCTTCACCTGGTGTGGAGCGTGGTGCAGAGCTCACTGCCTGGTGTGCATTAGCTCAGTTAATCCCTAGGAGGGAGGTGCTATTATTACCCACGTGGTTCAGAGGAGGCAACTGAAGCATGGAGGAGATAAGCAGCTAGTAAACGTGGACAGATAGTTAAGCCCAGTCCGTCTGTCTCCACAACCTGACTCTTGAATTTTTAATCATGGTGCTAAACTGCAATTCAAGACAAGAAACTCCGTCCCAGACTTTCCTCCTTGATTTTATGCCCTCTTTTCCCAGGAGTGCAGCTGTAACCTGAACCCCATCTGTCCATCCATCGACCCTCCCTCCCTCCCTTCTTTCCATCTATCCTCTCATCCATCCATTCTGTCACTAAACATTTTCAAACCCCCAATATATACTAGGTACCATAGTTAGCACCGCAGATACAGGATGGAGAAATATTAGTTCCTGTCTAGATGCATTTATACATAAATATATACATTTATATAGAAATGTTTTAATCTCTATATGTTCATCAGTGTATACCAGTCAATATCTATCTACCTACCTACCTCTCTACCTATCTAATCATCTATTTATGTAGCTTCTGAATATACACATGCATTCAGACCAGTAGTAGGAAGTCTAGTGGAAGTTTTAACAAATTATTATGGTCATCCAGCAGACAGAGGTTATTAAATGATTACCTGAAAAAGTGTGGGAGGGCAAAGCTTATGGAGGAGCTGACGTCTGGATCTGGAAGGATAATAGAATAATAATGCATTTGGCAGGCCAATAAGTATAGAAGAACATTGAAGTGGGACTCATATGGGTAAACGGGGTGGTGGGGAGCGAGGCCTGTGGAAAGGGGTTCAGTGGAGGGGCTTTGGGGTGTGGGATAGAGTGGCGGGAGAGGAGGTAGGGGGTAGACTGGAGACCAGATGGTGAAGGTTTTTGTAAATAGGATTTTCACTCACAATGAGGGGTCCACAAAGGCCTCCTTGTGGCTGACGGTCTGGAGTGGGGCTCACTGGGGGAGGGAGGTCCATTAGGCAGTAGCACCAGCTGGTCTCCAGGTCACAGAGGTGACAGAAGCCCTTCTAACCCTTCAGTTCTGCATCACAGTGGTTCCATTGCTCTTCCTGGGCTGCACAGCCTGGAATGGATGACCTGTCTGTGGATGGACTCTCTTCAAGGCTTGAAAGGTTTGCTTGGCAATTTCTTTATTGACTTGAAGATGGGTTTAATATCTAACACCTGTTAGCTACTTTGTTGGGGATCAAAGGTGAATATTAATCATCCAGGCCTTCTAGGTCCCAGTACTTAGTAGAAAAGGGCACAGTCTCTACCTTTCTTCCTTCCTGGGGCGGAGAGCAGAGGAAAGGCTTTCGCCATCAGAAGACTGCTGTCTAGCACGTGCACCTGTCCTATCCCCTGTGCTCTTTGTTTTATACCCAAAGCTTCTGAGCCTAACGTGTGCATCCTCTACATAGATGCAACCTGGAATCCCCTGGGCCCCTCCTTCTCCTCCAGTTCCAGGTAGCACTGGCTTTAATGCTCATGAATTCCATGGCCTGTGAGGGCCCCAAGCTCCCCACAGGACATGCGGTCAACGAGCTGTGTCCTCCTCAGCTTCCCGATACTACTCCTCGTGGGCAGTTTCTGACCCACACTACTGCAAAGTAGACCCCAGAGCCTTCCATAGCTCCCCATCCCCAAAATAGCCCCCATGGAGCATCTAAGCATGAAGTGGGGTTGACTAAGAATTTGGGAGGTCACGTTGCACACTGCTCGGCCCTCCGTCTCCTTGACCCTTCTCTCTTCTTTCATCTTATCAAGAATTCCAACCTTTATCCTTCTCTTATGCAGAAAAAAAAAAAAAATCAGCTCTCTCCAGTTCCTGTTCCCGGATCCAAATGACCCACTCATCACGGTGTTCCGCCAAAGAAAAGGGATTTCTTTCGAGTGGTGCCCACCCTCTGTAGCAGGCAGCCATGATTCGAAAGACCAGTTCTTACTTTCTGTTCTTATGAAAGCTAAGTGAAGTTTCTAAAGTGGGCCAGTGATTAGACTGTGTGCCCGGTGTATGTACATGCATTTGTGTGTGTGCATCCTGGTATGTGTGTGTGTGTGTAGGCATGTATAACATGTGTACCCACATGCGTGCATCTACAACTGATGTCCCAGGGCATGTGTAAATGGGCTGAGTTTTGAAGTAGACGTGGAATTTTAGATTTCTGAGAAAGTTGCAGCGTGGCAGGAACTTTTACTGGGGGATGACTGACAAGTCAAGGATTGAGGGCGCCCCAAACAATTCACGTGTTGGAGCGGCGGCCACCTTGGCTGTACACACTGAGGTGTGTGAACACCTTTGAAGCTCTTTTTCAACCGTAGGTTCGCCTCGGTGCCTCCCATCCACACACAAGGGTCTAGATGCCCTGGCGTCACACTCAGGATCACCCTCACCCCATTGACCCTCATTTTCCTCATCTGTAAATTGGGTTGACAAGTGTCCACCTTTGAAGTGTGTATTGAAATGTCTAGTGTAGTTTCTGGCTCGGGAGGGTCTAAAACATGTCCCCGTAGCGTAGCAGCTAAGTGCGTGGGCTCTGGCCCTGGGCTGCCGGGCTTTCTAGCTGTGTGATCCTGACTGAAGTAAGTGACCTCTCTGTGCCTCGGCCACTGCCCACCAAGTGCAGCAAAGAAGAGTCCCTGCCCCTTGGTGGCGCCGTGAGGCGTAAAGCAGCTGCCCGCGCCAGGCACTTGGACCGCTGTCTGCTATCCAGCGAGCACGGGGATTGTCACTGCCAGGGTGTTGACCCTGGGAGCAAAGTTCCGCTTCATAGAAAATTGACTTGTAGACTAGCGGCCAGACCTAGAAACACTTACCCTGTGATTTTCTTGCAGTATGATGATTTTTGAGTTTTTTTTTCTGGTCACAAATAACCTCTGTGTAGTTTATTTACATAGCACCTGTCAGTTGATTCCGGGGGTGCTGAGACAAGTGAGCTACTTTCGTTCTAAAACAATATTTTTGTTCTAAGCGGTCGAGGAGGGAAGGGGAGATTTACTCTGACAGTGAGACCAGTCCGATTCCACCGGCTCACGCTGGCCGCTGCCCGTCGGGACCCCTCGCTGGTCCAGCCCTGGGTGCATTTCAAGTTCAAACTCACCTGCTTTCCTGTTAATCTTAGGAAAGGCTCTCGACTGTCTCCCAGCGAAGGGGGCAGATCTGAGTCACTGTGTTCCCTGTGTTTGTGCCATTTGCAAACAAGGCAGAAGTGGGCGGGGTCGTGCTTCTGCCAGAGGTGTGCATCCCAGGCACAAGCACCCGGGCTTCTTCCTTCAAGGATGAACACAGGGTCTCACTACCCATAGCCAATTTTAAGGAAGGCCACTTGTTATTTTTTTTTAATATAAATTTTATTTATTTATTTTTGGCTACATTTGGTCTTCGTTGCTGTGCGCGGGCTTTCTCTAGTTGCGGCGAGCGGGGGCTGCTCTTCGTTAGGGTGCGTGGGCTTCTCATTGCGGTGGCTTCTCTTTTTGCAGAACATGGGCTCTAGGTGCGCAGGCTTCAGTAGTTGTGGCTCGCAGGCTCTAGAGCGCAGACTCAGTAGTTGTGGTGCACGGGCTTAGTTGCTCCGTGACATGTGGGATTTTCCCGGACCAGGGCTCAAACCCGTGTCCCCTGTATCGGCAGGCAGGTTCTTAACCACTGCGCCACCAGGGAAGCCCCCTCTTTTTGCTTTTGATAAAAGAATATATATTTCGGAATCTGACCTCAGATGCAGCATTGTTTTAGGACTTAGGAAAAAACTGGGTGCAGACCGCACAACCTGGAGCTAGTTAAAATGGAATCTGACATACAGAGTGGAATGCAATGGCTTTTGTGAGCCTTCAAAGGAAAGAGATCTTTTCCTTTGATTATATAATTGTTTATCTGCTGCGTATGGCATAAATAGGAGTTGCTGCTCTATGACTTGGGGACAGAAATCCAATTTGACCTCCTTTTGTGCAGCACGTCCCTTTTCACAGGAAGATTCAATTATTCCTCACTTATGAGGCTATAAATGAGTTTGCTGGGCTAGTTGCTGACGCTGGCACTCATCATTATTCAGATTAGTTTTCACTTTTCTAAACTGGTCTTCTGCCTGCTGCTCTTGGCGCCCAGCCAGCATTTTGGAAGAGGATTAAATAATCCTTCCCTCACAACTTCCTACGTGTTTTGCTATTTTGTTCTCTCCCAAGTGTCATCCTCTCCTCACACACACGTTTTCCACGGCTGAGGATTTCAGACGCCTCCGTGGCTGGTTGCTCTGTGGACGGCGGGGCTGTGGAAGGGCAGCCCCGCTGAGCTGTTGGTCCTCTGCGGATACTGACCTGGGGCCCAGAGCGTTCCCACCACTGGAGAGCAGAAATCGCTGTTTACGTGCACGCGGATCCATTTGCTTTGCCAAAAGCAGAGGCAGAGAGAATCAGCGGGAATAAATCCCGAGGGCAGAAGGACAAAGTGAGGGCCCCTGGCACAGAGAGCGGGACACTCAGCCAGCTGAAGGGGGCCTCGTACGTGAGTGGCTCTGAGGGCCGGCGCCTCTTTCACTCTGTTGGTGATGGACTTGCCCTAAAGCACCCGAGACTCCTTCAGAGCACCTTGCAGACCCAGGCTGGGGCAGGGGGAACGTTTCCTCTTGGGTTTTAGGTGTGGGACCTGCATAATACAAACTATACCTTCCTGCGTGTGGATCCTGGGAGAAGGGTTCCGTGTAAGGAGAATGAAGGTGGCCTTCCACAAGCCTCTCCTTCCCCACGGCATAGAATCTTCTCACCTACAGTTTCTCCATCTGGTTGGAGCACGTCCAGGCAGATTCCAGCCCCTCAGACACCTAACGGAATCTCCAGCTATCTTGCATCGAGCTCCCTGCCAAGTCACGTGGGCCGTGAACTAGCCTTCTGTGCAGCCCCTGAGTGCGGGTGTCTTCCTGCCGCTCCCCGGCACTCGCATTTTCCGCGTCTTCAGCGGGAAAAGCTCTGCCAAGAGTGCGTCTTCGTTGCTGCTCACCTGGTCCTCGGCTCGAGCTGTGCATCCTCGCCGGGGGAGCTCCAGGGACCTCGCATAGCCGGGTCCCTCGCATAGCCTACCAGCTGAACCGGAGTCTCTGCGGGTGATGCCCAGGCAGGCGTGTGTTCAAGACAGGTCCCAGGTGCTGCATCGTGCAGCCAGGATTCAGAACAGCCTCCCCACAGGACGCTAACCCCTTGGCCTCACTCATCCTAAGGATTCAAAGAGGGCGTAGGGGACTCTTGCAAATACAGACAACCCCACGCAGAAGTTGCAAAACACCGTGTAAATGTGACAACATATTTGCGAGCGTTGCCCAAGGGAGACTGCAAGAAGGGATGCACAGCTCCCCTGGAGCTGGGGGTGGAGCCCCAGGAAACAGGCATTTGGGGAGATCAGGGCTTTCCTGGAGAGAGGCGACCAGGCAGAAGGAGCAGGTGCGCAGGCAGGGAGTTAGGGGTTGGCAGGTGTTAGGAGACCCGCGAGGGCTGCAGGAGATGGGACGCAGCCTTTGGAGGAAGAAAGTCATTGGGGGCAGGACGGCGACCAGGCTGTGCCCAGCTCAGGGCCAAGTTCAGGCCTGTGTCCTCAGACCTGGGGCCAGCAGATGCTTCACAGCTGGTGCCAGTGGTCAGTTCCTTGTGCTAAACTCATACCCCTTGTATGATGCGGATGGAGATTCTGCCAGACTTGGGAAGATTGGGGGTGTCAGTCTGCAGCTGAGGGTCTGGACTGAGCGGGGGGTGTGGGAGAGAGGCTGGGCCAGCTTGTATCTGAAATGCGGTCGACACTTTTTCGTGAATGACAGGGTTTCAGGAGCGAAGGAGGATGGATCCCCCGTTCGGGGTCCGAGTAGAGAATAATGGCATCTGCAGAGGTGGGGGACAGGGAGGGTCTGTTTCTTACGTTTTTCTTTCATTTTTCTTTGAGGAAAGGAAATAAGGTCAGATTTGGGTTTGTGAAGTTTAAGTTGCCAGCAAGACCCTGAGGAGGAGGTGAGGCCAGGGGTTGGGGGATAGTTGCATGGTGGGTCCGGATGGCGGTTTGGGACGCTCAAGTAGCTAACAAGACTATAGATAAATCAAGTAGGATAATGGTTGAAAATTCAGCGGCTGGCTTGGCCAATTACGAGGTCGTGTGTCTTCTGTCATCAGAGTAGTTTCGATAAAGTGGAAATGGATAGGAGCAACACCCGGTTTCACAGGGCGGAGGGATGATGGAAGGTTCAAAAAATTGGAAACAGCATCCTCTGTCCGCCCTCCTCTGCCCCCCAAAGAACTTATCACAACCCTTCATCCCTCTCCTGTTCCCTTTTCCATTTTTGTTGACCTCTCATTTCTTAATTGTAACACAAGCACAACTACTGTTTATTCTCCTCTCAGACTCAAAATCTCACCCTAATCAAGGCCCTTTTCATCACTCCTAAGGTACTGTGGTATCTCCTCACCATCCTCCTGATCTCCAGTCTCACTTCATCCAAAGGAAAGTACTTTCATTTTATAAGTATGTTGCCCCAAATACTTCTGTAGTAGCCTAAGCCTGGTACTCATGGCACGTTGTAATCTGCTTGCCAGCTCACTTTGCAAATTTAGGTCCTGGTGCTCACAGCATGAGTCTGCACCTCACTGTTTTCTTGATCTGGGCTCTGAGTTAAGTTTGCTTAGCAAAGCCTCTGTGCCCTGCATTGTTCAGCGTTGTTCCCCCCTTGCCTTCCCAGCCCTGACATTTCCTTGAAGGTCCAGGTCAAGTCGGACCACCTCTGAGAAGCCTCACTTTAGCCCGTGATGATTGCCATGTGCCAATAGCTCTGTCTGCCCCAGGTGAACACAGAAGTTCTCACTTTATGTCATTTTCCATGGGCAGATCTGGTTCCACACTCCTAACGGTAGGGAACTAGGTTCTCATTGGGGGAGAAAAGGTATATTCTGTCTATCATGTGCCCCTCTGGGAATGAACTAGTACACATATAGTAAATAGATTCCTAGTTCAAATGAGGAAGGCAGTACTTAAAAACCCTGATGTAAATTAAAAATGTGCATGGCAAATACAGGCTCAGCATCTTTAAATATATTGGAGATTATATCTGTGCTGATAAACAGGTTGGTATGAAGGTAGAAGTAAAAATGTTCAACTTGTAATTTGTACTAAGGCTTGAATGTTTGTGTCCCCCCAGAACTTGTAGGCTGAAGTCCTGCCCCCCACAGTGCGATAGTATTTGGAGCTGGGGACTTTGGGAGGTGATTGTCATGAGGGTGGAGCCCTCATGAATGGGATTAGTGCCCTTATAAAAGAAGCACCAGAGAGCTCCTTTCTCCTTTCTTCTGCCTGAGGACACAGCAAGAAGACGGTGTCTGTGAACCAAGAAGCGGGCTCTCTCCCCCGACATGAATCTGCTGGCACCTTGATCTAGGACCCCAGCCTTAGAAGTGTGAGAAACACATTTCTATTGTTTACAAGCCACCCAGTCTTTTGTATTTTGTTATAGCAGCCCCAAACATGGAGTAAATTGTCATTATTTTAACCCTTTAAAAGTCTTTAGAACAATAAGTATGGGGTAGGAATTCCCTCATGCAGGGTTTCTCAGCCGTGGCCCCGTTGACACTTGGCTGGATGTTTCATTGTGTGGGTGGTCCAGGGCACGGCAGGATGGTGAGCAGCATCCCAGGCCTCACTTAACCTGTTGCCAGTAGCAACCGCATCCATTTATGACATCCCCAGACGTCTCCAGGCATTTGCAAATGTCTCCTGGGTGTGGGCAAAGTGGCCCCCAGTTAAGACAGGATTCTGGTCCAAAGTTTTAGACTGTGAGTGAAATTTACACTCTTGGAAGAGGTGGATTGATATCCTACTGTAGTTCCCTGGGGAGAGTGGGAAATCTGTCACTATGTGGGGACAGAAACCGGACATGCTTTCAAGCTGCTGCCATCAAGAGCTCTGTGTCCCCTTGGGAGACACACGGGGCATGATGAAGAGCCTCGCTCGAGGGCCTCGCAGATTAAACAGCAACTTTGTTCTCAGGAGACCTTGGGACTGGGGTGAACGCACCAGGTAGTCTCATCACAGTGAGAAACTTCACGGGTCGTGCGCCCCATCAGTCTCGGTGATTCGGAGGTGAGGCGCTTCCCAGCTGCTGTGGTCCCGGCGTTGAAGGCAGGTTAGAGGAATGTGTCTGACTGACAGTGAACTTCTAAAGTTGGAGGGACCCACTGGAGTTTAGCCACTTTCACTGCCCATGATTCCAGGGCCCTGTGGCCACCCTGGCATTTGCGCGATTTATTATTCAGGGACAAACGTGTGTGAGCACAGGGTGGGGATGCTCGGGTTTCATTAAGCATACAGCTGTCTTGGACATGTGCCCAGATGCTCTGTGATGGGCGAGTCTAAAAATCAGTAACAACAGTGAAAGACAGATAGGATAACACTAATGAGCTCCATAATCATCGCTTGTAAAACATGTCCCAGCTTCCCAGGGGCTTGTGTGTATTCGGCACGCCAAGGAGCCTGAGCCTGGAAATTCGGGGAAGAGTGAGTCGGAGCAGCCGTGTGGGCCCCTCGCTCGGTCGCCGGGAGCACTGCTGAGCCCCGTGCCCCGGAGAAACGAGGGGACGCCCCAGGGGAGGAGAGGCAGGCCCAGCTTCCCCACCACCACTTGGTGATTCTCTTCCCGTGGAGGCCGCCTGACCTCTGAGCCTCTGTTTCCTCCTATCAGATTAATTGGACACCCCTGTCAGTGGTGGAGATGAGACGCACATGGAAAGTTCTTTCTCAGCTGTGCCGCGCTCCCCAGACAGTGGTTGAAATGACCCCATCCACAGCTCGCTGGTCCGAGAGGAAGAGGCGGGCTGCTCTTCATGAAGGGAAGCCCTCAGTGGGACCAGGAGTGGGGTCCTTCTACCAGCCAGGAGCCCCTCAAGTGTTCTGGGAATAAGGGATGAAGTGTGGGTGCAGGAGCCTCCCCAGCTGCAGAGGGGCTGGGAGAGGGAGGTCTGGAAGGGGTGGAGAAACAGTCACCCGCCCATGTTTGCGCTGCTGCATGCAGACCAGCCAGAGCTGGTGGGAAAGTGCGGGAGGCCATGCGGGGCTGGCTGCCAGTGTGGAGCCCAAACGGGGGCTCTGCAGAAACTTCTGCAGCTCCGTGAGAGCCTTGGCCCCTGGGGGCCTCTGCTTAGTGACTGCCCAGAGCTCTGCTGTCAGCAGGGCCCTCAGGCAGGAAGATGGGCCGGACAGGGCGAGCGAGGGCCATCTGGGGACCCCTGGGGACCACCGGGCATCTCTGCAAACGTCTGTGTCTGCACGTGATGTGGCGACATCCCAGCAGTGATGGCTGCTGGCCCTCCATTTCCCCACCCCTGCAGGTCCCCCCTCCCCATTGTATTGTGATAAAATAATAAAACGTGAATTTCACCATTGTAGCCATTTAAAATTTACAATGCAGTGGCATTAGTTACGTTGACACATTACTTCTAGCTGTTTCCCAAAAGTGTTTTTCACACTGCAGACAGAACCTCTAACCATGAAGCAGTGACTCCCACCTCCTCCCCCAGCCCCTGGTAACCTGAGTCCACGTCTGTCTCTGTGAATTTGCCAATTCTAGTTTTTCCTACAAGTGGAATCCTGTAATAGGACCCCCCTGCCTGGTTTCTGTCACTTAGCATACTGTTTCAAGGGTCATCCATCTTGTAGCATTTTTCAGTCCTTCGTTCCTTTTTTGTGCCTGAAGAACATTCCATTGTATGATAGAGCACGTTTTGTTTACCCATTCCTGTGCGATGGACACCTGGGCTGTTTCCGCCGTTCGGCTGCTGTGAATAATTCTGCAACAATCAGTGGCATGCGGGGCCTTCTTTGAGTCCCTGTTGGCAGTTCTCCGTGGTCCGGTCCGTGCCTAGGGGTGAATGCTGGGTCGTTTGCTAATCGTGTGGTTAGTGTTTAGAGGAGCTGTTCTCACCATGGCTCCTCCAGCCTGGAGCCTACAGAAGAGAGGCTTCCGGGGCAGGTGGTCGCAGCCTCGCAGGGCGGGGCAGGGCCTGGCTGATGACACAGTCCCCTGCGTTCCTGATCCAGTTGTCAACTGGCAGTTCTGGAGCGGCCTGGTGAGTGGAGCTCGGCCCGATAAGCCAACCAGACTGACTCGTCTGGACTTTAGGCCAGAGATGACAGAGACCTTTAACCAGGAGACCACAGAGGTGCCATTACCACTCCAAGAGAGAGGCTTGCCTTGACCCTTAGTGGCTCTCAAATGTGGTCCCAGAGTCCTAAAAACAAACCCCTGCATCTCAGGAGAGCCTGATGGGGCGCCCTGGGGGACGGTTCTTCATTCCAGGATGATCACCGTTTAAATGGCGACCTCCCTCTCTTGGACCCAGCAGGACACAGGTCAGCCTGAGACTCAGGAGCAGCCTGGCTGGAGAGCCCCCGAATGGGGGTGACTGATCGGGTCAAGGGGAGGGGGGACGGGACAGTGGAGGAGCCTCGAAGTGGAGACACCACAGACACAGTAAGCTGGGAGCGAGCAGTGTGGGCGACAAACACCATGTCCTGAATGGGGTTTTCTTTCCCCAGGGGCCTCCTTGTGCACCTGTGGAGGGATTGCCTGTGCGTCCTATGTCTCCACATATTTTTCCAGTAAATCCCATCACCCAATGCAAACTTGTGTCTCTTTTCCCTGCAGACTGAAGGAGCCTAATTAAAGTGTGCACGTGCCCAGGCACACGCTCACACGTGTGTGTGCACACGCCCTCCCACGTCTGAACGTACCCGCTTGCCAGGCTGTGATGATCAGTTCTTGCCCTTCCGCTCCTCAGCCCTGACGCGTACAGCCTCTTGGCACCTTGCACATTACTTACGTACCCGTTTCATTGTCAGGTGGTAGGTTTGCACAATACAAACCGAAGGAGCAAGCATAAAATCATGCTGTAAATTGAGGCTGTAGAGGGTGCCAAACTGGTGAATAAAAACAAAACTAACAAAAATCTATCCAGGGGTTGAATTAGAAAATCTGGACAGTTGCCTTCAGTTATCTCTGGACCGTGACAGGGGATGTGTAAATAAAATGTGAATAATGGATTTGGTTATTTGTTCCAAATAACTGATAATCGAGTATTTCTTTGTCCCAAAATGCTCATGAAAACTGTATCTTTCTTCCCATTCCCTGTTAAATTTATGGCCCAGAGATTGAGGGCAGGTATTAAAATGATGCTGTAAAAGATTTCACTGGGGATTAGGTTTGACGCCCGGCATTGCGTTCCCGTTGGCCGTGTAGGGTCCTGGCATCCCAAGACCCCGGCCTGAGACGTGGACGGTCTCAGCCTCAGTGGGCTCAGGGGTCTAAGGCCCCGTGTGCTCTGGTCCATTATTTTGTTAGCTGGATTTGTAACCGAACCCAGGTTTGGCCGCTCACTGCTCATATGCCAGTAATTCTAGAGGCAAGTGTCAGTAGAGAAGAAAGATGCTTTAATCAGAAAAGCCAGCAATCTGGGGAGATGGTGGACTCGTGTCCAGAGACTAACTCCAAAGATGCTGCTCAGCCAGGACGGTTTTTAAAGAGAAAAATGGAGGGGGAAGAATCTCAGCGAATCCTCGAGGCAGGAGGTTGTGTTCTGCATCTCCACTGCGTGCAGACTGGCTGGCTCTCTTCAGATGTTATCCTGCCCAAGTGATCTGCCTGCAGGATTGCTTAGGGGGGCGGCTATTACAGGTAGAGAGCTAGTCTTCCTTTTTTTTTTTTTTTGCGATACGCGGGCCTCTCACTGTTGTTGTGGGCTCTCCCGTTGCGGAGCACAGGCTCCGGACACGCAGGCTCAGCGGCCACGGCTCACGGGCCCAGCCGCTCCGCGGCATGTGGGATCCTCCTGGACCGGGGCACGAACCCGTGACCCCTGCATCGGCAGGCGGACTCTCAACCACTGCGCCACCAGGGAAGCCCCCTTCTTTTTATCTAGGAAAAGAATCAACAGGTTAGACAAGGCATGGCGTGCATTCAGGAGAGCGTAAGTCACGAGGTAGTTCCAATTGCTTAGTGATCACATTCCTAAAATTAGGTTCTTTTAAGGTTAGAGGGGTATAGAAATGGGCAAACAGGAAAAGGGCAAAAGAGCTGCTTTCACATTGATTGAAATCATGTTCCTTCATCCACTGTGGGAGCCACAGTGAGGAGGGTGACGCCTGATCCCAGGTTCTGTGGTCGAGGCTGTTTTCTGCCATTTACTAGCCGTGTGTCCTGGGCAAATACGGATCCACTCTCCCTCAGTCTCAGTTTCTACGATTTTGAACTGGGGTTAATAACACCCACTGCATGGTTATTGTGAAGAGTATTCAGAAGATACAAAGAGATGCATTTCGGGACCACCAGCACTATTTTTAATGAGTTTCTGCACCGCGCATGCCCCGAACGAGGGCAGAGGGGATTCTCGGACCCTCCGAAGTGACTGCCTTTCATGCCGGAGCTTAACTTGGGTCGTGGCCTCCTTCGGGACGCCCTTGAACCGCTAGAGAGACAGCCGCTAGCTCTCAGCACGTTCTTAAAATAATCTCCAAAAGTGTAGGGAGTGTTTTCAGGAAATGCTGCTGTGATCCCTTTTAGACATTCTCCAATATTCTTTCTATTATTGGAGCCAAACTCAGATTTCCATTCGGCCATTAGATGTAGGGCTGGTGATGTTGGCCAGCCCCCGACTACCAGCCTTGCTGCTTCACAGCAGCTTCCTGGGTAATAGGGGAAATTCAGAGGCTTTCAACTGTTCTGCATCGGGGAATTGGTCCTGCTTGATTAAGGAATGGCTCCATTTCAGCCCACCTCTTAGCTCATTATTTGGATTGAACTAATTTTACAATAACTAGATACAGATGACATGCCTCTTTCACCCAGGCTGATTCATGGCCATTTTATTCCATTTCCGACCAGGGTGGGCGTTTCATGAAACTCAGCCCCCAGGTGTGCAATAAGCAGCACAATAAACTATCCAGTGTGAAGTTTGTATCTTTTCCTATAAAAATGCGTTTGGATTTACAACAGCTGTTTTACTCTCTCCAGCTGGCCAGCTAACTCATTCCACAGCTAACTAGGCAGTGAAAGAATTTGAATCAGGTGGTTAGTTTATTCTATTATGTGAGTATGAAGGCACTTTGGAAGAATATAAAGAGGCCATTAAAGTGTATTAAAATTCAGAAGGTTTAGATGGCTTTTTTGTTTATTCAAACGCAATAAATGATAGATTGAGGTCATAGTTGTTTTGAACTAAACACTTCCTCTGCTCTGAGCACCTTCCTTTCATATATTTGCATTTAACAAGTCACAGGGCATTAATAAACCAGCTAAGAAAAAAAAGAAAACATACATTAAACCCAGATAGCTTATTTCCCTTTTGGCCTTTTGTGTAGTGCCTACAGAATGTATGTGTGTGTGTGTGTGTGTGTGTGTGTGTGTGCGTGCATTTCAAATCCACTTACTCTCCTGCCTGGTTGGTCAGAGTACATTACCAGAAAGTTGTTCCTTGCAGGAAAAGGTAAAATATATAGGAAGGCAGCTCTTCAGTTTAGGGGGTTAGAACTTTTTATCTTGCTTTTTTTTTTATTTTGGTAGATCTGGAGAACTGGAGAGATAACGGGGGTACAGATATCTGGTACAGATATTGGATTTCTCTCTCTCTCCATCTCTCTCTCTCTGTTGAAACTACTTAAGTTTGACAAAACTGCAAGCTCCTTGAAGGCAGGAACTATGGCCTAAACTAGTGCCGGCAGGGACTTAATAGATATTTTTCATTTCACGTTGTAGGAAGTTAGCTTTTTTTTTTTTTAACATTCATATTCCTTAATTCCTCTTAGTTTGGCCTTTCATCATAATGTTTGCTGGTTTTAAGTGTTATTGGCATCTCTGGTACCCATAACGTCACAGGTATTTAAAAAATAAAACATGACCTATTATTAGGCATGGCTTCGAGTTAAAACGTCTCCTTTGGGACGGCACCTGGCTTTATTTTTCCAGTCCACTCGAGGGGTAGGGACTGCAGAGGGGCCTTCTCCCACTGACCTTCACTGGTGTCACCCCAGGGGCTCGAGCCTTCTCTAAATGTGAAATTACACTTTTAATTCAATTTGTTCATTTAATATGAAAGTGGACTCTACAGAGCTCAGTATTCTCAATTCCTGCTGTTGACCGATTATCCGGTTAATCCTCATGAGGCGGGAAAGAGAGGGAAATTGTTTTTCCCCATTTTTCTAACTGAACAGACATAAAACAGGAAGAGGTAAGGATTTTGGGGTGGGGGTGCAGTTGGATCCCTTGCGGGAGCTTTGCTGTTTCCTAACCTCCCAATCCAGCCCCCTATCTGGTAGCATCGTCTTCAAAGGGGAGGGGAGAATTATACAAAACAACAGTCATTTTCATTATTTAATGGAGATTTTAAGTTTTTTGAGGTAGTGGATAAATGACTTCTCAAATATTGGGTCTATTTAGAGATAAAGGCGAAAAAATACCCAAAAGGATTATTTGCAGACTTAGAAAGACAGTCATTTTCTAATGCTAAGACATTACTGCTATTAAAATGTGAATTTTATCTAGTTTTTATTAAGCTCTTTGCAAAGGAAAAGAGGTCAGCGTGATCCCTGTTGAATTTTCAAGGGGACACCAAAAGTGATGACAAATAAATTGGAGCATAATTTTTCAAATTAAAAAAATCAACGAAGTACACTCTAAAGACAAAATATAAAACTTGGTAACGTTTTACCTTCTTTTTAAAATGACTGACAACTTCTCTGTGCGTATAATAACATTGTGCGTATAAAAATTAAGATAGGCCAATGCCTTAGATTTTCAAGAAACAAATGTTTGTCTTGAATTAACATGGTTTTAGCTCAGTTAATACTGAAAGTTGTCAATGTCAGTGCTCATCTATAATAAAGTCTTTCTGTGGTTGGGAACCCGCCTTGATGTGGATATCTTACAATGAGCCTTCATCTTGGCTTATTAAAGGACTAATAGCTGTAGGAGACCAGAATACACCACCCCAAATATGCCTCTTCGGTTTAAGGATTATTTTGAACTGACTTTTAAAGAAACAGCAGACAGGAGAAGCTCTGAAAACAGAGTGTAAGTTACCCTTTTATAAGGGAAATTTATATTTATAAAGGAAATCTCCACTTGTAAGGGTGTTTCCCATTCTGTACCAGAAAGAGAATGATGTCTCTAAACCCTAAGAGACCCTGGTCCAGGCAGAAGACACCGGCTTAAATGTGCATAACAAGCCTTACCTCATTTACCGTAGTTTCCTGGCCACCTTCCCAGCACTCACCTCCCCACATCCTTCTTTGGATTTAGCTGAGAAGGTCCTGAAGCCCAAGTTCTAGCCACGTCTTTGAGTTACTCTTCCCAGAGTTTCTCTTACCTGTACATGAGATATACATGTTAATAAACATCAGTTTGTTTTCTCTTGTTAATCTGTCTATGTAACAGGATCCCAGTTGAGAACCTAGGAAGAGAGAAAAAGGTTTTTCCTCCCCTACATAGGAAACCCCAGGCATAGATAGCCATGTTTTTATCTGCCATCTGCTTTCCACCTGTGCTTAGAATCTTAAAATACACCTGCTGGACTCTTGCACTAAAATCAAAAAAAAATTTTTTTCTTGTAAGCACTTGAATTACACAAATCATGTTCATTGGAGAAAATTCAGATAAATCAACAAAATTCACTCAGAATCTCACCCACCAATCAGAGAAAACCACTAAGTTTCTGGACATTTCAGGGCTTTATAGCTCTCTTTCCAACCATCAATTCAGAAACAAAACTGGATCATGTTACAAATACTTTTCTGTACTCTGTTCTTCTCAATTAATAGGTCATAAACATCTCTCCCTACCAGTGCATGGACATTTATGTGATCATTATAAATAAAAATATTATTATCAATACACGACTTAGGTTGTTTATAATTTACTCAACTAATTGCTAATTGTTGGACATTTAGGTTGCCTATAAATTTTTTTTTCTATAAACAGCATGATAAATATCCCCTGTCCATGCTCATTGTTTATTAAGCAATAATCTGCTTAGGACAGATTTCTAGAAGTGGAATTTGGGGGCCAAAGGGTTGTATATTATTAATGCCTTTGCTAAATTGCTCTCAGAAGAATCTAACAATTTGTATTCTGTATTTTCTTTTTACATTTTTGCCAATTTGATGGATAATTATAACATTTTATTGGTTTTGGTTTGTACTTTTTATTAGTGAAGAACATTTTTTCATAAGTTCATTGGAGATTCTTTTATAATTAGTCTATTCTTTACATATGTTTTTATCAGGATGGTCCTCTATATTATTTATTTCTAAGAATTAAAAAAAATACATTAAACAGTGATCATTTGCATAGTATATCTTCGGTAGATTTTTTTCCAGTTTGCATTTTGATTTTTAACTACATGCACAGGGGTTATGCTTTTACTTTTGAATATGTTTTAGGTATTTAAGCTTTTAGTCTTTTTCTTTATAGGTTCTGCCTTTTGGGTCAGAATTAAAAAACACTTTTCCACAGAGTTATGGAAATATTTACCTATATTTTCTTCTAGGAATTGTATGGTTTTACTTTTTATGATGAAAATTTTAAACAACCTAACATAAGAATCAACGTTTCCCCACACTGGTTCCTGATTTATTGAAAAATCAGTCCTTCCCTATTTATTGAAAGATCTGCCCCCACTTCCTGCGTTGAGTCAGCCATCTGACCAGCAAGACGCACACGGACTCTGCTCCAATGTAGAGGAAAGATGCTGGCCCTTCCTCAAGAGCAAATGGCCAAACTGGGCTTTTTCGCCCCCTTGTTCAAGGCCTCAGCATCTCAGCCTCCCATCTGATTTGAGGCTGCTTCCCATCCAGTTTGGGAACCCCAGTTTGGATGATCTCCTGGACTCCTGGCCTCTCTTTTCTTCCCCTCTGCTTCATCATCTGGTTACTAAGGAGGAGATTTTATCATATCCTCCCTTCCTTGCTGCCCCTTTTTGAGAGTTAAACTGCTTACCACTGTGGAGAAATAACCAGGTAATCAATCACACAAAGGACAGACAGAGGAAAGCCAGGAAGCCTCACAGCAGGGATCCCTAGCCTTTGTTCCCAGCTTCCCACTGAGAACCCTAGCTCTTGTTTGTACTCTTTTATCCACCAGACCCTAAAATGTTTTGATTCTGCCTTTAGGAGACACCAAGGTAGAAAGGTCATGTGGCACCCTGGAGACCCTCCTGGACAGGGTGACACTCCGTGCCCTTGGCCTTTCCAACAAGGAGCCCCTCTGGGCATTTTCTCAAATTCTATCCCTTATACAGGAGCTCAGTTCCATTTATTCACTCAACAAATGTTGACTGATCCACTGTAAAGTGTCTGGAACTGATCTAGGTGTTGGAAATAGAGTAGAAAATAAGCCAAAGTTCCTGAATTCATGGAACTTACCTTTCGTCGGGGATCCTTTCATCTTCTTTGTATCACAGATGATGATTTACATACCTGTTGTGCAGCTCTTCTCACCTCTTCACCACCGGATTATGCCTTTCCTGAGGTCAGGAACCAGGTCTTATCAACCTCTGGTTTACCCATTGCATGCAGCGCACACCAGAAATTCAGTGTTTCTGTTGAATTAAAATCATTGAATAATGCTGTCTTTGTTATGGATTCTATCTTTGTTCTGAAACCCAACCTGTAGCTCCAAGGGGCATTTGGGGAGAGAGTGAAATAACTCCTCGCTTCTAGTGTGAAAAAAAACCCTTAAAGCGATGCCTCTCAACCTTGGCGCCACTGCCATTCAGATCCAGATGGTTCTTAGTTGTTGAGGGACCATCCTTGTGAGTTTCAGGGTGTTTAGTAACCTTCTTGGCCTCTGTCCACTAGATTCCATTAGTGCCCGCCTCCCCCCATGTGATAACCAAAAATGTCTCCTGACATCACTACCTTTCCCCTAGGGGACAAATTGGCTTTGGTTGAGAGCCACTCCCTTAAAGATTTGTGGTGGATTAAATACGGCCCCAAGTGCTTTGACTGGTGAGAGGGTCTACGTCCCCTGAAGTCTGGGTGGGCTCTGTGATCACTTTAACCGAAAGTATATGGTGAAGGATGCCAGGCCAGCTTCTGAGCCCAGGCCTAGAGGAGCGTGGACCCTGGAGCTCTTGGAGCTCTCAGCCAACATGTAAGAAATCTGATTGCCCTGAGGCTGCCACACTGTGAGGGTCCAAGGGATGTGGCAAGATTCTGGAAGATGTGTGTTTATGAGAGAGTCAGAGAGGGAAGGAGGGCGGGAGGGAGAGGGAGAGGGAGGAGAGACCACACTCTGAGGAACACTAAGGCACCGTCTTGGAAGGGGACCCTCCACCCCCAGTTGCCCCAGATCCTGTGGGTCAGAGAGGCACTGCCTAGATTTGAGATAGTTTGTACGCAGCAACAGATAACTTGAGCAAAATTCTCTCTAAAGGTAAAGCAATTCAGTCATTGACTATTTCCCACATAAGCACCGCTGATTTAGTCATCAGCATAATTTCTATAAGCAACGAGCACACAGATATTAGGAACTTTTCGTGACACTACTGTTACTCCCGTTTCTAACACACAGTCTTCATGTTATTCTTTATTGTCCTCCTCTTTGATTGATGGTATGAAATGGAGAACGGTTGAAGTGCTTTCTCCTTCCTATTAATGTTATTTAGTTTTTAAATTCAAAAGTACTTCCTCATCAGCTAATTCATTTAACAGCCTTCTAAAATATGCAAATTATATCCTTCTCAATTAGCACTTGATAAAAATAGAGTAAATTGGAAGAGAACTTTTATTTTTATTCTATTCTCATTACACACAGATATAGTTAGAGAAAAAGGTCTATTTGTTAAGGGAATTATTTTGCTCTAAGTCACTAAGTGCATGTAATTAGGGAAAATGAAATACACCAAATGACAAGGAGTATGAAAGCAGCTTTTCAAATGCTGCTTTCGTTTTTATTTTTCCTCCTAACTTGAGTAATTATGTTGTGAAACCATGTCCTATTACACTTGAGATCTCTGTGATGACCTAGCAAAATAAATGATAAATAAATCAAGATCAAAGTCCATTTAGGACTGTTGCTTGAGTGTTGCTGAGTAAAGGAACATTACCCGGCTGTGGGACCTCAGACAGCATCTGTGGATCTCAGTTTCTTTTCCTGGAGAACAGTGGAGTTGGTCCCTGTTGTGTATAACTTTAAAATTTTAGAATGAGATATTTTCAATTTTCAGCAAATACAAACTACATTGAAACTGGCTTCAATTATAATGAAAATAAATAGGGGAGAGAGAGAGCTTCTTACAAGGGAAAAACTCTCCCAGTTTACTTATGTACTATGTTCCAGTAAGTTATTCACATTCTTCCATTTAATCTCCAAAATCCAATATTGTAGTTTTCATCATCCCTATTTTATAAATAAAGAGATCAGCTCTGAGAAGTTAAGTAATTGGTTCAAAGGTACACAGTTAAATGGAAATCCATACTTTGAATCCTGTTTCTCTGGACTCTGAAGCTCACACTCTTTTCAACCTTCCCCTCGCCCAGGTTTCTCAGAGGAGGATTTTTTTTTGCAATCAGCAAGCGTCAGGCAGAATGGAAATGTTGCTAACGTGACATACAGGCTGGGGTTTAGTGTGGGGTGCGGTACTACAGCTCTGGGAAGCACGTGTGTACAGGTCGGTTAATGTGGGAAAAGTGAGTTTGCATGTTGGTACTAGTAAAGACATCATAACTGCTAACAGACTGCTGGGTTCAGTGCTAGCACCGAAACTGATGGGCCGGTTAGCTTGTTTGGCGTCCTGGCCCTCTTGGGGCCTCTGAACTGAGAACCTCTCAGGCAGCTGGCGGGTTGAGCTAACGGCGAGTCTAAGGTGTGATGCCCTGGAGGCACTGTGACATCTCCTGGGAACTTCAAGAAACATGCGAGTCCTGCCATCAGTCTAATTCAACTTTTCTGTGCTGGCGGACCAGACACTGGTGATTTTAAAATATCCATTTTCAAAAGGAAAACCATTACTTTGGGGTGAGACGTGCTCTTCCCTTCTTTTGGTGGATGTAATCAATCAATGACTGTATTTATTGCCAGGCTTGTCTTCTCTACCTTAAGCAAGATTTGCCTAACAATTACTTCTCAACAAATATTTATTCTACAATTATTTGTCGTGTGGTAACATGGCGTTTTGATGACCTTCATCCTGTGTTTCAGTCACATTCATGACCATTTCATCTTCAGAAACAAAGTCACGATGCAGTTTAACCCTTCCAGGGCTGTAGGAGAACTTGCAGCTAATTCACTGGTGCTGGAAATTTGCATTTGCCCCGCAAGCCGCAGGAGGGGCCCTCATGCCAGCCAGCGGCTCGGCTGCCTCCCATATTCCCTGGTGTAAGTGAAGTGATCATGTCTTTCCAACATTTGCTCTCAGATGAGCCTTGGCGGTTTCCTTGTCCTTTTAAATTTAGAATTAGTCGTAGAAAAAATGCAGTCTAGGAAGGGCTCCTGTCCTTTCTACATTTTGCACATTTTCTTTTCTCTGCAGGAGGTGGTAGCCTACGGAGGTCCAGCTCTGGACCTTGAGACCTCCTGGGCGCTCTTGGCAGTGAGGGCGGAGGAGTGGGGTGGCCCCTTAGCCAGTCCTGATGCCACGCCCTGCCCCTCGCTCACCTCCTCGCAGGGTCCTCCTGGCTCTTTACAGACGTCAGTGTCCCTGTTTACTGGCCTCGTGCTGGTCTCGTGTTTGCATGGGTGGTTCTGATGTAGCCTTAGACTTTTAAGAAAATAGTATGTCATGACCTATCTGCCTCGCCATCTCGTTCGAAGACCCGTGAAACAGGGTTCTTCACCTTTTCTGTGCCCTGGGTCTCTTTGGCTTCCTGGTGAAGTGCATGGACCCCTCCTTAGAATAATGTTTTTAGATGTACAAAACACTAAATTTACAAAGGAAACGGGTTATATTAGCATGCAGTATCTAACTATTAGAAAATAAATTTGTGATATACTAACATATGTGCTTTATTGATGAATTAATTGACATCTGGCCATGCATTGGTGACTAAGGTGACTTAGAAGTAGTGATGAACGTGAATGGTATTTGCAACAGTTGTACGTAAAGTGAAAGTGTGATTTTATTTTTCTCTTGGTGGTAAAGGCACTGGTACCCCTCACTTCAGTAGGTTGCCTGCGTTCATAATAGAAGGAAACGCTAAATTTTAATTAGTGGTGAGTGAAAATAAAGATGTAATTTTTTTCCCATCAGAGGGCCCCATTGTGTTCATCCCGCAGCCTCCTGAGGTATTTCTGAAAGGGAGATGGGATGCTGATGGGTGTTAGGATTTAAAAGACACTTGGAACATGCTCTGTTGAACAAAGGAAAGCAAATGCCTTTACTGCTGAGCTTTCAAGATCCTTCACATCTATTCTAGAGCTCCGAGGGGGCTGTTTGCAAATAATGGGACCAAGTGACTCTCTTTAGAGGAGCACATCATGAGGTCAGGATGCACTTTGGGAAATGCGACTCTTACAGGTGATCCCTTGGCAGGGACAGCTCAGCGTGGAGGTCCTGGTGTAGAGCAGCAGAACCCCATTGAGGGATATGGCATGAGTGTCACCCGCCCATCAGGGGCCAAGGTCCTGCCCCTGTGAAGCTTCTCTGCAGCAGTGGACTCACCGTCACCTTCTTAGGGTGGCCGTGCCCTCGTTCGGTCACCCAGGTCCCTGCAGCTGTCAAGTCTGCCCTTCAGAAATGACTTAGGGTTCTTGAGGAGGTAGGAGCAAAGCTGGCCATGACCCTTCCCCCAGGGCAGATGTCACTCTGGCTGTGGCCAGTCAGCGTTTCAGGCCCTGCCCCCCACTTCATCGTAACGCTCCTCTCAAAGACTCCAGTGAAATGAAGGGCACGTCCTTCTCCTAAGGTGTGTGGACGCTTTTTAATCTTTCTTCTTTCTCAAACGCAAATACGATATTGTTTCACTTCCATAAGGGACACAAGTTAAGGGTTAAAAAATAAATGCCATTTATTCAGCATGTCTTTCAGGCCAGGTGCTGTGCTAGGAGGTCGTGCCTGCCCAGTGTCAGTGATCTTATGCTACAGACTCTGAATAGCATCCTCTGCAGAGGATGGTAGGTGACTGACTAACTCCTGTGGGGCTACGCCTGGTTGGTCGGTGTGGTGTGTGGTCTGAGGTTGACGGCTGCCCTCGGGATCTGGGAGTTATTTGACAGCATCCACCATTCCTTGTCTTTTCTACTTGGGGAGGGCTGGGATGCAGCAAGGGGACCAGGCTGGACATTTTAAGGCATTGGGACATGCCTGTTTAGGCCTGTTTCCTTGAGAGGACCGGCTGCCATCGCCTAGAGCACATCATCTTTTACTTGGATGACCAAGAAATCATTTAAGAGTGAAATGAAAGATTCCTCACCTCCTTCCAGGACCTGAGCTCAGCAATGTGAAATGGCGGGACAAGAACTGGCCAATCTCACATCTGAGCAGGGCCACACCACTGTGTGTGTGTGCTGTGGCCTCTGAGTGAAATGCTTATTCCAGGAACATCAGAATAAGATGTCCAGTGTCAAGCCAGTGTTCCCCAAAGTTCCACTGGTGGAACAAACCACCGTGCACACCAGGTTGTGTGTGCATAGACGTTATCTTGGATAAACATTAAAACACGAAAGCCATGAAGAATAAGAATGTTCTTTTAGAATGTTCTTTTTTTTTTTTAGTATCCTCCTCATTTTATTTTTATTGCGATATAATCAACATACAGCATTTTGTAACTTTAAGATGAATAAATAGTGTTTTGATTTGGGAAATTTATGTACTGCGATATGATTGCCAGTATAGCATTAGCCAATGCCTCCATGACATTAAAATTATCATTTTTTTTTCACACACACACACTGTATTTTATTTTTACAAGAGATAAATAGACTGACACCAAGCATTGTAAATGGATGGCCACAACAAAAGCAACAACGACTGCAATTACCAAACACGAAACACACTCACACTATGTCATGATATTGACATTCTGTCCAGGAATCCTCCACTGTACCAGCTCCTTTACTCTGCAGTGAAAAGTGCTTTGTATATTTTTTGCCTCTGAGTCCTTGTGGGATTTTCTTTTTTTTATTCAAACAGAAAGTCACAAAAATTATAATCCTCCTCATCAGTTCACTCAGTCCCACGTAAAGAGTGTTCTTAAGGCGTGTATTCTCTGTGCGTGTGACCAGGGCCAGTGTCCCAGGGGGCATCAACGCTCTGTTCCTTACTCAGAAAAATTAGTAGTAAGGGGTTAAGCTGAGCCGTCCCCCAGCCACAGAGTTATTCTGATTGTCATTGGCATCCATTTGTAAGGCTGATGGCCAGGGTTAATGTTTAGGGTTAGCATTATTTTGTAGCCGGCGGTGGTTTTATGTCTGAGAAGAGAATTGGCTATTTGAGGTCAGGTTTGGCTTTGACCTTACTGGTACTACATTCATACCCACAACCAACCCAGATAATTGTTTAACGGTGCTTCCTTTACGCTTTGCAGTTGACTTCCATGCCATCACAAAGGGAATTTGAATTAACTTTTGTGTAGTCTATAATAAGTATATATAATTTCTGTTATATATACTTACTATATAGCTTATATAACATTTAAGGGTAGATATGTCTCAGCTAACACTCTTAAAACTAATTAGTCCTTGCTTAGGTAAAAAGCTAGGTATGAAAGTGTGGCATGTACTTAACACTTTGTTCTATGTAAATAATTAATTTCTTCAGGATTTCAAAAACCAGGTCTTTTTTTCCCCCAAATTGGGTTAATGTGCTTTTGGCCCCAACCCTTGGGGTTGAAGTGAGCTGGAAATCTGTGGAGGTAAATCTGCCAGTGTTGCCAGGTGGTAGTGACAGAGGGAAAAACTGGGCCCACAGGTTCCCTCTGGTGGAGAGAACATTTCTTCTGTACCCCACGCCTTCCCGGCCCAGAGCACAGCATCACTGTGATTTGGTAGCTCCTCTCAGCCACGGCTGCTCTGTTCCTGGAGCCAGGACATTCCTCGGTGGCAGGACCTCGCAGTTCTTGCAGGGGCAAGAGCTGGGTTGCAGTCATTCCCTTCTGGCCAGCTGGGCAAGAGGTATTTCTAATTAAAAAGGTGGAACCCAGGTTTGGTGTTTTTTCCTAAGTGCCGAAATAAGTAAGCCAGGCTGTTTATACAGAAACATTTTCATGAGAAAATGGTTTTACCCAGACTGTCTTATTCAGACGTATCTATATCTCAGCCAAGATAAACCTGAGTTTGAGGTTTAGGATCTGAGTTTGTGTCTGCATCATATCACGTATTGTTGATTAGGAAACATTTGGCATTAAGGAATTGGGAGCAGGCAAGGAGATAGTGTTAAAATGTGTCTGGTGAGATTACTTAATGGTTTCTCCAAAGTGGAAAAAGGTATTAAAAGAAAGACAGTAAAAAAAATGGTAAGGAAGCTAGAAAGTAGCTGGATTTATTGCATGATATACAATAGCCAATATTATTTTGAACTAAATTCCGTGTGATACCTAATGTATACAGGTCTATGAAAATACTGTGGAATAAGCCCAGGAAGGATGGATAGTGTTCCAGTAGGTCCTTCTGTAAGTAAAAACAGTCAGAGCACAGGCTTTAAATTGTCGAAGTGTGACGGGGAGCCTTTATTGAGTAAGAGTCAATAGACAGTTAAGAATCAGTCTCAGTGATTTATTCAATGCCACTTCTTGCCGTCATTTTGAAATTGTTAAACTGGGCATAGTTCAGAAAGCAAACCTGATGCCTTTATGGGGGATGGAGCCGCATTCGTGCTCTGGGTGGGATCACCTCTGCAGGAGAACGTTACATTTTCTCTTAAAGGCAAAATGCTTGTAGGTTTTTCCTCTTTCCTTTGTATTTACTTTTAAGGCTACACTTGTCCACCTACCAGTGTTTACGAAATCCTATATTTGGGATGCTTTTTCTATAATAAAATGTTGTCATTTGTGAAAAAAAAACCCCACGAAAGCCAGATTGTGTAAAGACAGACTTCATTTTCAAAAATCAACATTGCTATTGTTTTCTGGGGATTATAATTTCATTTTGGAAAATGCAGTCTCCTTTTCAGCCATCTTAAATCCACACTACAAACTCAATGCTTTCATATGCTCCCAGATTTTCAGTCTCCACTTACTTGTTTTGGCTTGAAGTTTGAAAATGTTGAAGCTTGAGATAAAATATCCAATTCGCAAAAAAAAAAACCACCACTGGATATATACCAAATATGCAAGCTAGGTAAATTGGCATGTGTTTCATATCTAAATGTTTTCTATTGAAGATGTAGTTTCTCATATGCATCAGAAAAATGATTTGAAGCTCTTCTATTATACAGTTTTTGTTGAATGAGCTTCTTATTTCCTTCCCCCAAAGACCAGTCCTTTAAAATTGTTATTCATTTTACAAACATTTATTTATTGAATACCAGCTGTAAGCCAAGCACTGTTTTAGCCATTTGAATACAGAGAGACGCTTAATGCAGTCCTGCCTTTGAGAACAGAGCAATGGAATAATTTCTGTGTTATCAAAGAAATAGTTTAGTCCAGATGCCTAGGAATAAAAGGAGATTAAAATACAAGATTCAATAATCTAATTATACCAAAGAGATTATCTGAGGAAAGAAACATTAAATTCTTAGAAATTATTTCATAATCTTATTTTGACCAAGATGATTGAAACTAAAGTCAAAGCAATATTTATTGCTCATCCTTGAATGTGTGCCCAGTTATAGAATACACTTAAAAACATTAAAAGTGTATACAAATATAGTAGAATCAAGGCCAAAACTTTTCATTAAAACCATGAGCTAAGACTTTGAACACGATTATGGGCTTCTCTGTGTGTTTGTGTTTGTGTATTTGCTGGAGATGTGTACAAGCTTCAATAAATCTGAATTTAAGATTTAGGCTTTTATCCAGGAAATGTATTACAGAGACTCCGGAGGAAAAGCAAATTGATAATTTAATGAAAAACTGGGAAGATCCAGTGGCGGCTAAGCCTAAGCTGTGTGCTGCCGGAGTTTTCCTAAATTCTTCAGAGCTTACTTGAGCTTCAGGTGTTTAAAAGTCAACACTGTTTTGATTTAAAGGTTTAAACAGCTTAGAGTTTTCTAACAGAGATTTAAAGAATTTGAGGAAGGGAAGGTGAGTTAATCCTAGATGTGAATTCAGTTGAAGCCCCTGATTCAATTAAAAAAAAAATCATAATAGTTGGCAGAAGTTGGAAGGCATTCTATTCATGTGATCTACGTTTGATGTTTAAATTAATCTTCAAATGCTCTTCGGAGATCAAAGACAAAGGTTGATGGCCGATTTACCTCGGCACCTCTGCTGAGTAAGATCTGAACGTGCACACGGCCATTGTGGTCCCGTACCAGCTCCCGCACTCATTGTGCAGATCCGCTGGGTTGTTTCTTCCTAAGTGTCAGTGCAGGGCAGTGAAACCCCAGACAGACCCTGGTTCCACGTGTTAGTGGAGGGGAGATGCAGAGCTCTGATGAATGAGATGGCACACAGCGAGACTGCAGATCTCAACAGCGAAGAGGAAACGCTCAAAGCCAGCCCTGATAAATGTCAGTTTCTCGGGGCATTTGGGACGGAGTCTGAAATACCCATTCTTGACATTTAGAGTTTAAACTCCCAGATGAGAAGGGGGCGGGCGGGGGGTGCATCCTGGAGGCTCCGGTAGTGCGACAAATGGGCAGAACTCTGGACAGAGAGGTTTGGAAAGCTGAGTCCGTCCCAGTGAAGACCCTTACAGGACAGCTGTAGAGGTGACAGTAGCGGGGAAGGGAGGGAGGGCTCTTAGAGATCATGGATCCCCTCCCTATTCCCTCCCAGCAGACCCCGTGGGGAGCACCACTGGTCCCTGCACCACCACTGCTGGTCTCAGGTTCTTGAGCAACTCACTGACTGCCCTTTTCAGCCTCAGAATCCTCTGCTCTACAAGGAAAACAGTCCCATGTGCCTGTCCAATGCATGGTGTTGCCATAGAGCAGAGTCATATTAAACCATTTCCAGTTAAGTAGCATATTTTAATGACTATGATACATTTTTTGGCATGTGTGTGTGTGTGTGTGTGTGAACGATCTTCCAGTCTCTTATATTTGCTTATTTTCAACCTTAATTCTCTGTTATATTTACTGTACATCTTCCCTTTTATTTCATTTTATTTTAAAAATAAGGATTGTGTATATTTCAGGTGTATAACATGCTGATTTGATATACATGTACATAGTAAAGTGATTACTACAGCCAAGCAATTGGCATATCTCCTCATATTACCTTTTGAGTGTGTGGTGAGAGTACCTGCCATCTACTCTCTTAACAAATTTCCAGTATTCAGTCCATATTATTAAGTGTAACTGTAGTCACCGTGCTGTACATTAGACCTCTAGACTTACCCTACATACCTGCAACTTCCTACCCTTTGACCAACGCCTCCCCATTTCCCCCACCTCCCGCCACTGGTAATCACCTTTCTACTCTCTGCTTCTAAGTATTTGGCTAAGATTATGCAGTTTTTCCCTTTACGTATCTGACTCATTTCAATTAACATGATTCCTCCAAGTTTATACATGTTGTGACGTAGGGGAGAATCTCTTTTTTAAAGTGGACTACTACTCCACTCTACATATACACACCACAGTTTCTTTATCCGTTCATTTGTCAGTGGACTCTCAGATCATTTCCGTGTCTTGGCAATTGTGAACGATGCTGCAGTGAACATGGGAGTGCAGACATTCCTTTAAGGTGCTAATTTCATTTCATTTGGGTATATCCCCCAAAGAGGGATTGATATTTCCGTTTTTAGTTTTTTGAGGAACTTCCACACTGTCTTCCATATTGGTTGTACAATTTACAGATAAGATTTATACAGATTTTTCACTTCCTTCGTTAAATTTATTCCTAAGTATTTTATTCTTTTTCATACTCTTGTAAATAGTATTGTTTTCTTGATTTCCTTTACAGATAGATCACTGATGGTGTAAAGAAATGCAACTGATTATTGTATGTTGATTTCGTCTCCTGAAACTTCACTGAATTTGTTTATTCGTTCTAACAGATTTTTTATGTGCACCCTCTTTCTTCTGACACTCATGTATTAACTAGAGGGAAAGTGAGTAGACAATAGAATAATTATAACTAAATTAACCAAAGAAAATTCCTCTTTTTTTTTCTCTGTTACTTACTTCAAGCAAAACATTCCCTGAACTGAAATATTTGAGGCAACTATGACTTCACTTTCCTCTTGCAGTTCAAATCAGAAAGGCGCCATGGGGACTTCCCTGGTGGCACAGTGGTTGGGAATCCGCCTGCCAAAGCAGGGGACACGGGTTCGATCCCTGGCCCAGGAAGATACCACAAGCCACGGAGCAACTAAGGCCATGTACCACAACTACTGAGCCTGCGCTCTAGAGCCCACGAACTACAACTACTGAGCCCATGTGCCACAACTACTGAAGCCTGCGTGCCTAGAGCCTGTACTCTGCAACAAGAGAAGCCACCGCAATGAGAAGCCTGTGCACTGCAACGAAGAGTAGCCCCCGCTTGCCGCAACTAGAGAAAGCCCACGTGCAGCAACGAAGACCCAAGGCAGCCATAAATGAATGAATGAATAAATAAATAAATAAGAAAGGCAGCATGATTTCCACACTGAACGCTCAGGATTCGTTTCTCACAGTTTGCCAGACTTGGGAATGCTGCTATCCCTCACGGTATTCGGCCGTTCACCTTTCCAAGAGGGCAAAGTTAACCTATTTTACATGATTTTTGTAAGGTGATAAGTAAGGTCTCCATTGCTTAGTTGAAAGTGAAGAGCTTTCTGAGAGCCTGGTGATACGGCAATGTTGAAAACAATTGTATAGGAGACCCGTTAGTGGGCAGTGGTTTTCCTGATGCTTTCGTTCTGATTTCCTCTCCTAACTTGCCTGGGCTCGTGCAGGTCTAAATGCTGCGGAAGGGGAGGATGCTCTCACGCTAAACGGCTCACTGGGTTTGTGTCGGGCAGTGATGAGAGCTGGGATCCTGCTCCAACAGCAGCGAGCATCACTGACCTGTGAGGAAGACCACATGCAGAGGAAACAGACTTGGACTGAAGTCAGTTTTGGCTCAGTCATCAGCTGTGTTCTCCCAGGATCTCTGGAGGCTGACAGGCAGGGGTCGTATTAAAATATTGAGCCACTAGTAAGGCAGGGGCATGGGGACAACCCGTCAGAAGGTAGAGATGGAGGCGGGGCCAAGTCATTTGTTCTCCGTTGTGGGAAGTTAGCAGGGCCCTGGAAACGTGCCAGGCTGGCTGGGACAATGGGAACGGGGGCTGGGAGCACAGGATAAGAGAGGGCTTGGGAAGTGGCCACTTACCAAAGAGTACAAAACTATTCCAGCATTTCAACACCTGGTGCATCTGTACAAAGATGGGCTGCCTGCCCTGCAGAAAGATGGTCAAAGTAGTGGCCTTGAGCACTCTGGCTAACCTCTGACTTTCAGTTCCTTCATCTGGGAAATAAGGGTGTTGGTAATACATACTTTGTGAAGTTGCCCTGCGGGTTAAATGAGATAATGCATGAAAAAATGCTGAGCCTAGTGCCTGGCCTGGCAGAAAGTGTTCAGTAAACGGCGGCTGTGATATGGTTCTTCGCTCTCTGCCTGTTGTGACTGATCTTTTAAAAGATTTTAAATGGAAACAGCTTGGTATAAAACAGCTTCCAGCCCTTCTCTGGAAGAGATTAGATGTTGCTGTTGAGATTTTATTTGTGCATAGATTTCTGCTTAAATTTTATGATAATCTTAAAAACATAGATAGGAGAAAAAGGAAGAATGATGCTTTAATTTGCTGTGTCATTACCACCATAACTAAATAGTAACGGGCTGAATCTGCGATTAAGTTTCTCAGATGTAGAGAAAGTCTTGACTATGCAACTTCAGAATAATTTCTTCATTCTTTTCAGGGTACTGGGGCCCTCTGAGTTGCAGATGTTTCTAGAGGCTTTTTTGTTATCTTGCTATGGGAAAAGGTCATCGAAATGTATAAATGAAATGAACTTGGATGAGAACAAGTCTCATGTAAGGTTTATTTAATCTGAACAAAATGCCTTGGAACACATTCAGGACACGTGCATGGGTCAGAGAAATATTATGAAGTATTATGTGAATAGAATTATTTTGAATGCACAAAGGAGCTTACTAACTAAAAGAACATTTTCAAGCAAATAATTTTTTCCAGTTTTTTATTTCGTAAGATTTCCCTTTCACATATTTATTTAAATTGCTGTAGGCACTGGGTGTGTTTGTGTGTACTGAAACATATGTTCTTTTTTTATAAGCAGCTTTTTTGAAGTCTAATTCACATACCGTATAATTTATCCACCTAAAATGTATAATTCAGTGGTTTCCACTATATTCACAGAGTTGTACAATCACCACAATCAATTTTTGAACATTTTCCTCACCCCAAAGAGTGTTTTAATTGTCACGTATTTGTGAATTTCCAAAATTTCTCTTATTCATTTCTAATTTCATTCCAGTGTGGTCAGAGAACACAGTTTGCATGATTTCAGCCCTTTGAGTTTGGGGGAGATTGTTTTGTGGCCTAGGATTGGGTTCATCCTAGATAAAGCTCCATGTGCTCTGGAGACAGGAGTGTGTTCGGGAATTGTTGGGTACCGTGTTTTATAGATGTGTTATGTCTACTTGGTTTACAGGGCTTCAGTCTTCAGTTTCCTTGATGAGCTTCTACCTAGCTATTCTATCCACTGTTCCATGTAATACTGGGGTGTTGACGTCTCCAGTGACTATGGTTGCATTGTTTATTTCTCCCTTCGATTCTGTCAGTCTTTGCTCCATGTGTTTCGGGGGGGGTCTCTGCCGGATTTCATAGCCCTGGATGAGGAGTTGTGGGGAGGGAGCCCTGTGGTGCCGGCAGCACCGGCCAGCAGTTGTTTCCGTCTTGCTGAGTTGGGTTTTAGCTCAAATGCAGACTCTGGCTGTTTTACTGAGATTTAGTAGATTTTCTTGAATAGATGTCTTTTCTATTTTCTGTATGCCCTGAGGAAAATTTGCAGAGATTTTAAATGGTTGTTTTTTTCAAAAATAAATTTCACCAGTTATAATTGTTCTGTTGGGGAAAGGTATGTGGTCCTTCTTATGCTGCTATTCCAGAAATTTCCTCCCTGTGTGTTCTTTTAGAGCATTAAAAAACAAAACAACCCACAACATGTCTATGATAAATGGGGAATTGGAGCACTAAAACGAAGTGTTACTCCTAGACCCAGGATTTACCATTCTTATACAACAGTCATTGTTAAGCCACTTATATTTACTTTCCTCATTACATGGTACCATATGTACAAAGAAACTAAAACAAATAGTCTTGGGCCTCTGCAGCTTATATAATAACACAGCTCTTTAGTAGGCATTAAATTAAATTATTTAGAGGTTCTTACTGATTGTTTACCTGAATAACCAGATATGTAAATAGGAGTTTGTCTCTCTTGTTCTCACAGGCTATATTTTAGTTACACATCTATTTATACCTCAGAAAGGAACTTAATGAACTAAATCTTGCCTCCCAGGAATTCTGAGAATTTAACGGACTATTTCATTGGCCAAGGTGTATCTGATGTCATCTGAAACGATCTGAAAAGCTAGGGAAGAAAACGAATGACACAAATGTGACTTCAGGTAACTGCCAAGGATTATGATTATATTTTAGACCAGTAATTCCTCTTTAGTTGGAAGTTTCTAAACACCAGAAAAAGGTGTTAGGTAAATTATTTAAATTTACTTATTTGTCCATTGTGATGATTAACTTATCAACTTGGTTAACATTAAATAAACAAACAAACATGGAATTACTCACAGATTTCCTCATGATAGAGAACATCTGATGATTGATTATGTAGATACGGTAAACTCTTGAACAATGTGGGGGTCAGGGGCACCAACCATCCACACAGTCAAAAATATATAAAGTCGAATATAAATTTATAGTCAGCCCTGCTGCAGTATATAAAGTTGATATACAGAAATCTGTGGTGCTTCTGTATACTAATAACAAGCTATCAGAATGAGAAATTAAGAAAACAATCCCATTTACACTGCATCAAAAAGAATAAAATACCTAGGGATAGATTTAACCAAGGAGGTAAAAGGCTTGTACTCGGAAAACTCTAAGACATTGGTGACCAAAATTGAAGACAACACAAACAAATAGAAAGATATGCCGTGCTCGTGGATTGGAAGAATTAATAGTGTTAAAATGTCCATACTACCCAAAGCAACATACAGATTTAATGCAATCTTTATCAAAATACCAATGGCATTTTTCACAGAACTGGTATAAATGATTCTAAAATTTGTATGGAACCACAAAAGACCCTGCATAGCCAAAGCAATTTTAAGGAAGAGGAACAAAGTTGGAGGTGTCATGCTCCCTGATTTCAAACTATACTACAAAGCTACAGTAATCAAAACTCTATGGTACAGGAACAAAAATAGATCAGTGGAACACTCAGAAATAAACCCATTCTCAGAAATAAACCATGTCAATTAATTTATGACAAAGGAGCCAAGAATATACAGTGAGGAAAAGATAGTCTCTTCAATAAATGGTGTTGGGAAAACAGAACAGCTACACGTAAAAGAATGAAACTGGACCACTTTCTTATACCATACACAAAAATAATTTCAAAATGGATTAAAGACTTAAGTGTAAGGCCTGAAACGATAAAAATCCTAGAAGAAAACATAAGCAGTATGCTCTTTGACATCAGTCTTTGCAATGTTTTTCTGGATCTGTCTCCTCAGGCTAGGCCAACAGAAGCAAAAATAAACAAATGGGACTATATCAGTCTAAAAAGCTTTAGCAAAGTGAAGGAAACCATCAACAAAATGAAACGGCAACCTACTGATAGAAGAAGACATGTATAAATGATATATTCCCTAAGGGGTTAATAGCCAAAATATATAAAGAACTCACACAACTCAATAAAAGCAAATAATTGCATTAAAAAATGGGCAGAAAACCTGAATAGACGTTTATCCAAAGAAGACATGCAGATGGCAAAAAGACACATGAAAAGATGCTCAACACCATTAATCATCAGGGAAAGGCAAATCAAAACCACAATGAGATATCACCTCATACCTGTCAGAATGTCTGTCACCAAAAAGACAACAAATAACAGGTGTGGTGAGGATGTGGGAAAAAGGAAACCCTCGTGCACTGTTGGTAGGAGTGTAAATTGGTGCAGCCACTGTGGAAAACGTATGGAGGTTCCTCAAAAAGTTAAAAATAGAACTACTGTAGGATCCAGTAATTCCACTTTAGGGTATTTATCTGAAGAAAATTAAAACACTAATTTGTTAAAACACGTGCATCCCTATGTTCATTGCAGCATTATTTACAATTGCCGAGATATGTAAGCAGCCTGAGTGCCCATCAACAGATGAATGGATAATGAAAAAGTGGTATACATATAATGGAATATTACTCAGCCATAAAATAGAATGAAATCTTGCCATTTGTGTTAACAGGGATGGACCTAGGGGCTATTATGCTGAGTGAAATAAGTCAGAGAACAACAAATATTGTATGATCTCACTTATATGTGGAATCTAAAAAGCAAAGCGAACAAACAAAACAAAGCAGATACAGACTCATAGGTACAGAGGACAAACTGGTGGTTGCCAGAGGGGAGGGGGGTGGGGGAACTGGGAAAAATAGGCAAAGGGAATTAAGAAGTACAAACTTCCAGTTATAAAATAAGTAAATTATGCAGATGTAATGTACAGTATAGGTAATATAGTTAATAATATTGCAGTAACTTTCTATGGTGACATGATTACTGGATTTTATGGGATGATATCTAATAATGTATATAAGTGTCAAATCACTGTGTTGTACACCTGAAGCTAATATAATATTGTATTTCAACTATACTGCAGTAAAAAAATTACATGTGTAAGAATAAATGGCTCTGAAAAACATTTTTAATAAAAAGATTGATTTTATCATCCTGATCTGACTTTTAAAGTTTTGGGCATGCAACTTTATTTGCACTGGGCACCCACCCCCCGTTCATTGCCTGGGTTTTCTGTTACCTGTGATGCCACTGCTGCATTTTTGGGGCTACTCTTCACTGTTATAAGACTGCTTCCCCAGTAAATCTCATGTGCTCCCCCATTTGTGCATGTGTGTGCGTGTGTGTGTGCGTGTGTGTGTGTGCGTGTGTGTGTGTGTGTATGTAAAATATTTTGTGGATATAAAAGAGTGACCCATCATAGCGACCTGTCACTAACTAGCTATAGAATGTTCTCTATAAAGTATGGTTCCTATCAATATAGGTAGTAACTACCTTGATTTACACTCTGACTATAATTAGTCTTTGGCTTTACACAGTGCAAGTAATTATGAGTATCTTTTCACTGGCCTTTGCTCTGTGTTTTCCTTTTTCCTAAACAGTTTGTACTGTCTTTAAAATGTAAGTTGTTTCAGATCCTTGTGAAATAGGATGAATCTTATGTAGACGAATATATATTTTCTGATGTAAAGTACACACACATTTTTAAGGAACATTTCTCCCTTTTTATAATAGTTTCTATTTTACACAAAATGAATGTATGCAAGCTGTAATACTTGAACATCATGCAATACTTGGTTCTTCATTTTATTTACTTATTCACATAGTATTTTCCAAGCGCCAGTTAATACTGAGCGTTTGTTGAGTATTTACTCCAAGCACCATATATTCAGCTTATATATATATTACCTCATTTATATTCGTGGTGGAATATTATTTAGGAATAAAGTAGCCCCTTTCTTGACTTGCCTGAACCTATTTAAATCCATAATTTAAATATGGTGATTATGGAGACTTGGTAATGACGATGGCAGAGCTATTTTGAATGCATCTTTTTTAAAAATATATTTTATTTTTGTTTTTTATTGAAGTATAGCTGATTTACAATATTGTGTTAGTTTCAGGTATACAGCATAGTGATTCAGTTATATATATATTCTTCAGATTCTCTTCCCTTATAGGTTATTACAAAACATTGAGTATAGTTCTTTGTGCTATACAGTAGGTCCTTGTTGATCATCTATTTTATATATAGTAGTGTGTATATGTTAATCCTAACCTCCTAATTTATCCCTCCCCCCACCCCCCTTTTTTATTTGGTAACCACAAGTTTGTTTTCTATGTCTGTGAGCCTCTTTCTGTTTTGGAAATAAGTTCATTTGTTTTGTTTGTTTGTTTGTTTTAGGTTCCACATATAAGCGATGTCATATATTTCTCTTTCTCTGTCTGGCTTACTTCACTTAGTATGATAATCTCTAGGTCCATCCATGTTGCTGCAAATGGCATTATTTTCTTCTTTTATGGCTGAGTAATATTCCATTGTGTGTGTGTGTGACGACCAGTGTAAGGTGATACCTCGTTGTAGTTTTGATTTACATTTCTCTAATAATTAGCAGTGTTGAGCATCTTTTCATGTGCCTTTTGGCCATTGAATGTATTTTAATAGTTCAGACACTTTAAAATTCTGGATTAGACATTTCTTTTTAGTTACTTAAGGATGAAAATCATTTGATTTCTTTTTCTGTTTCCTTTTCTTTTCTCCTCTTCCTTTCTCTTCCCTTCTTGGATGTTCCTTTGAGATAGCTCCAAAAGTATATGTCAAGTAGGGGTGCATTTGGGTTTAAATTCTCTCATTATTAATGCATTGTCTTTGTCTGCAAAGTACCAAAATAAAGGGAGGTCAGACAAGACTAGCTGTTATTACTTAATGAGATTCTAAGGATTACAGAACCCTCACAAAGGCCAATTATTGTTTTTACAAGTGAAAGAGTTTATTTTCAGCCAGCAAATGTATTTTAATACTGAGGCTCTTTTTCTCAGAGAATTTGAGAAAAAAAGGTCCTTTGATTTACACTTGTATAAACTTCAGTGTCAAGGTTTTATGAGTATAATTTTAAGCTTATTATTCATGCCATTCTGCCTCATTTTGGACTTGTGTTTATGGTAAGGATAATTCTAAATTAAGCCTATAATGACTGCAACTATCTACACTTAGGCCATTTAATAAAAATAAAATCACTTGCTGTGTCTCCTCTTCTTTCTCCTCTCAACTGTTGGCTTTCCCAGGTGTCCCCACTTGTAATGCAAAGAAACTCCCCAGCAGAATTCATCACCTGCAACGTGTCATTTGGTTTTCTCTGTTTAATATCTGTGTGTCGACAAATCCCAGACAGTTTATTAGGCTCTGAGTATGGTGTTGAGGCTGAAGAGGCAAATAACAGATGATCCAGGGATTTGTGATGCGTGTGTCACAGAGTTTCTCAAAAATGCTGTCTACCCCTAAAAGCGGGTTAAGGATTGAAATAAATCCTGGCCCGCGTGAGGTCACGCGGTACATCGTGGAAGGTCTTGCCGAACCATTTAATCAAATAGTGTGCTTCAGCTGCCAGATACCCTGCAATTGAGGACAATAATTTGTGTTATAATAAATCTGAAATGAAAGAAGTTTTTTTTTTAATTAAAAAAACTTAGGTACACAAAACATCACCTTTCCAAACGCAATGCTTCTTGAAAGATCCGTTATATTTAAAGATTTTTCGGAGCTTTCTTGGCTTTGCTTAAGGTACATGATATTTCCAAAGACCATGTGAGAACACTTAAAAGAGGCAATGTGGTAGGAAGAAATGGATTCGGGATAGGGATTTTTACAGCAATAGAATGTGCTATAGTTGGAGAAATCCTCCTTATGATGGCATCCAAATATCATAGCAATGAATATGTTTTTACTACAGTCACACCCCAAATTCCTACTTTAACTTTAAGCCAAATTCATTGGAGTTTTCTGCCTGTAGACCACTGACAGAGTCTGAAAAGCAATGAAATTTTGATTATATTAGAAAGGAAACCTATACTTGGTGGACAGAAAGGTCCATTCCTTCAATAAATATAAACACCTACTGGCCAGGTACAATGGAAGGGGCTCTGAAGAGAGCAGTGAACAAGGTATAGTTTTTACTTTCAAGGAGTTCGATAGTCTAGTGGGTGAGATTGACCATTAAAGGAGCAATTACACCCTGTGTCTAATAAATGCTACCCTGTGTTTAAGCGTGGAACATATAAGAGGGACAGACTTCCTGGGGGTAGTGACTTCTGAGCTGATAAGTCAGCCAAGAACGTGTGGCAAGGATCTGGAGAAAGGGTTATTCAAACAGAGGCAATCCCGTACACAGACACCTATAGTATGGTTCTATCCGGGAAGTGATGAGCGCTTACCACGGCACACAGAGTAAGGGGCTTAGGACGAGACTGCCAGCGGCGCAAGCTCCTGCATGCTGGCTATTGTGCTGCATGATTTCGCCTTGGGATTGCAGCAGATGAGGGTGGGGGTGGGCGTGTTAAAAGGGTCCCCCCAGAGCAGCCACCTGGGTTTCCTAATGCTCTTGTCTCTCCTAGAGATTGAAGTCTGTTGCTTTTTTGTTTTGTTTTTTAATTATTTATATATTTTTGGCTGTGTTGGGGCTTCGTTGCTGCGTGCGGGCTTTCTCTAGTTGCGGTGAGCGGGGGCTACTCTTCTTTGTGGTGCACGGGCTGCTCATTGCAGTGGCTTCTCTTGTTGTGGAGCGTGGGCTCTAGGCATGCGAGCTCCAGTAGTTGTGGCTCGTGGGCTCAGTAGCTGTGGCTCACGGGCTGTAGAACATAGGCTCAGTAGTGGCGCACGGACTTAGTTGCTTCATGGCATGTAGGATCTTCCCGGACCAGGGCTTGAACCAGTGTCCCCTGCCTTGGCAGGCGGATTCTTAACCAGTGCGCCACCAGGGAAGCCTCAGTCTATTGCTTCTTTATACAAACACCTGACATTAAGAAGGCCCTGTATCCTGATGAATAAGAAGAGAGCACCCCTTTGCCTTAGAGACCTTATTTTGACGGAGGAGAAGGGCTTTGATTTGTTTTGTTCTTCCTGACTTTCTGTTGTTCACAACTGTGATTCCTGTACTTTCCTATACTTTCCGTAATTTATCAGAATTTTCTGTGCATTCCTTATTTGGATAATCACCTTTGTTGTTTAAACAAAGGGCAGGAGCCTCCCACAAAGACCCACGACCTGGCTCTAAACGTGGACAGAGACCTGAGAAAGCTGGGCACTGACCAAGGGAACAAGGAAGAATTTCTAGCATCGACCCCTGGGCTTGAAAATTAGCCCCCCCAGCTTGTTAACTGAGAACTCCTTGTGGCCAGGAGTAGGTCCTTTATTGTGGACCAACACTTACTTGTTCCTGAGAGGCCTCAGAAAGAATTCTCCGTGGCTTTGCCGGTAAAGATGTAGGCTGGCCAAGACAGTAGGCTTGAAGGGAAGGCTGGGTGGAGCTGTCCATGGTGCTCACCCTGTTGACTGCCTGGTCAGCTCTTTCTTCTTGGGCTTTGGTTCTCAACCAGCTGCCCTCTCGCCTTCACTGTTGGTCAGGACCCCCATCACACTGGTCAAGCCACCGATGTTTCTCGTTAAATTATAATCTTGACCTCCTCAGCTCTTTACTTGACTGAGCGCATTTCCTCCTACTTGGACTCTGTTGCTGCAGTATAAGTTCAGGAAGCCACAGTGTTCTGCTGGAGCTTCCACTGAATGCCCTTGGATTTCTTTTCTAGTCGAAAGAGAACCCTGTTCAGTTGAGAACAATGAACATGTTCTCAGGTTTTTTTCACATTTAAGTGAACATGTGAGAAAAGCTTCCTGGCCATTTGATTCCTTGGGGCTGAAAGGCAGCTGTCCTCATCGTCATGATAATGGAAGCTGAGACAGGTCACTTTTGCAAACTGTTGTCTTCTGGACCTGAATGTTTGATTCAAAGTCATAAAATATAATTTTCAGCCAGTATGTCTAGCATTTCATTCCATAGATGTGCAGGAAAGGTGTCAGCTCAAACCTTAAAAAATGTGAGGAATCTCAAATTGATTAAATTTTCACTTATTCTTCATGACAAATGACTTCTCTTTCGATTCCAGATGAGATTCAAACGATGTTAGCCAGTTCCAGGTAAATGTTGTCTCTTCTGTCTCATAAAAAACACGTAGATATCATGGATGGAATTAAAAGGTGAAATGAGGTCTTTAAGCAAAAACAAGCACTTTGACAATATTCCTGATTTTTCTGCCTTCTTGCAAATAGATAACTTAGAAGTGTTGTGCTAGCAATTGTTAGCCAAGTTTTAACCTTGCAGGAAATTAAGTGACTTTGTAGGTCTAAATTAGAAGCCACCTGCAGTATAAAAATTACTGAATAAAATATGCTACCAAATTGAGGCATGAGAGAAAATAGCTCTGCCATATTCAGAGATTTAAAATGTTTTGGAAAAAAAAATGGTTTCTTGGAACCTAAACAAGTGTGAAATAATGCACAGTGTACAGAATTTTGTTTTTGTTTTTCAAACATTTCCTCCTGATTGCTTTGGGCAAATCATAAAGTGTTCATCTTTACCTTTACCCTCTCTTTTGAAATATTCTCCATTTAGTTCAACATTTACATACTACATTTCTGGGACTTCTTGTGTTTTTGCTCTAAGTTCCCTATCTGTCTCTGACTGTGGAGTACACAGTATTTGTAGAAGCATGTACCTTGTGGATTCTGGGAAGATGGAAGTTTGAATATATCTCTAATGTCCTTCTTTCTCAACTACTCACTACTGATGACCTTTTCCAAGTCAAATAGGAGCTGGAGCTATCAGAAGTGGTGGCCTAACAGATGTGAGGGAGGCTCAGGCTCTGCCAAGGACCAGGCCTCCCCATTTTGGCGTTATCAAGCCAAACTTGGGTCCTCTTGCCTGCCTTACAGCAAAGCCAATCTACTGACACTGGGGTAGTGATGAAGGAAAGTACAGTGTTTATTGCATGATGCAAAGCAGGAAGAAAGGGCAGCTTGCGCTCAAAAGACCCAAACTCCCAGATAGCTTTCAGGGAACGTTTTTTTTGTTTGTTTGTTTGTTTGTTTTGCGGTACGCGGGCCTCTCACTGTTGTGGCCTCTCCCGTTGCGGAGCACAGGCTCCGGACGCGCAGGCTCAGCGGCCATGGCTCATGGGCCCAGCCGCTCCGCGGCATGTGGGATCTTCCCGGACCGGGGCACAAACCCGTGTCCCCTGCATCGGCAGGCGAACTCTCAACCACTGCGCCACCAGGGAAGCCCAGGGAATGGTTTTTAAAGGCAACATTTGGGGTAAGGGTTGCAGCTCATGAACTTTATTCTGATTGGTTGGTGGTGAGGTAACAGTGTGATGTTTTGAGAATCTTAATCATCAACCTTCTGGTCCCAGCCAGTCTGTGTGCTTGTGTTCAGCACATAGTCACCATCGCCCACCAGGGTGGGGGTCTTAGTTTCCACAGAACAACTCTAAGATCTGTGTCAGATGGTTATGTGTATTTCCGGAAGAGGAGCTAGGACTCTGTTTTGTTGCTGAGCTATTGTCTAAGGTATCATTACTTTTACTGCTTGGCTGCTTTCCCTTTGTTCCTGAATTCCCTCTCCTCACTTCCCTAATTAGCTTGCGTCTCCTCTTGAGAACTCAGGGAAGGCCTAGGAGAATAAAACCTTTTTTTTTTTTTTTTTTAACAAAAAGGAAATGGGGGGCACAGAGGGATTTTTCTACCCAGAAGGCTCCATGGGGTCCTGTTAGGTTTCTATTGCCCTTTTCTTTGATACTCCTCAATATTAAGGGTAAACAGGGGTGGGACAAGAAAGGAAATTAAAGTTTTAGACAGAGAGATTAATCATAAACTCAGCAGGGAAACTTGGTTTTAGTGGGACTCAGGTTTACTGGGTCTGGAGATTAAAACAAAAGGAGATCACTGGAATGGGGATTTGATGGATCACGGAGAACTTTGGCTTTTGAAGCCCTGTGAACTTCCCAGAAGATGGCTAGAGCTTTCCCATGTGCTGGAATCTCTAGAGTGATTGCTGAGTGTGTGGACTGAATCTCTTTATTGATCCTTCTCTAGGATGGCACCTGCTAAGGATGCCAGGGAGGAGAGAGTCTTCCTCTTGGTACTTCAGACAAGGACTACAGCTTGCCTGCTGGAATACTTCCAGCTGACAGGAGAAGACAGGGATTTCTGTGTGCGTGCACATGGGAACACACGCACACACACAGACACGCACACAATTACAGGAGTGATTGCTCTGGTCCGAACTTCTCAACAGCTTTATCTGAACCCCAGCAAGTGGGTAAAAACAAACAAAATGACAAGCAAACAAGGAAAAAAGGGATAGATGACAAATGAAATTACAAAAATAATTAGAACATACAAGGAGATTTATGACAGCACAAAGACTTTCAGAGCTAAAAACACGATTATTAAAGAAAAACTGTTGAGAATAGAATTAGTGCGGGAAGATTAAGAGAAAGAGGTATCTCAAAACTCAGAACAAAAATTACAGAGAGAGATGAAAAGGACAGATCCCGGAAATGTAACACGCAAGTAACATCAGTTGTGAAAGGACCTTCTGGAGGAAATGCAATAATTAAACAAATAAAGCAGAATATTTCCCTGAGCTGAAGTAGGACCTTAGTCTGCAGAGTGAAATGTGTTACTGAGGTTCAGCCAAGACTGATAAAGAGGACACGCCTGGACGTATTCTGGTTAAATTTTGATTCCCAAGGATAAAGACAAAATATTCACGTTTTAAGACAGAATGAACGGGTTACTTACAAGCGAAAAAAGAAAGTTGAGAAGCTGCTCATCTGCAGCTCTGGAAGCTTATCAGATAAAATGTAAACATTTCCAAGAAAAAGCTCCCGTTCCAAGAAGCCTATACGCAGCAAAGATATCACCTGCCAGGGTGGAAGAAATTTACAAATATTCAGGATTCAGAGATTGTATCATCCACAAACCCCATCTGTAGACAATACTCAAAAATAGACTGTAACTGTACAATAAATGAATCACTACAGAGACTTGCATGTGGGAGAGGATTAAAAGGAGAAGGAATAGCAGAAGTGAGCAACAAATCCTGCAGTGGTCATATCCAGTTAGTTAAACTAAACGGATTACAGAGGGTAACTGGGTCCTGATGTGTTCAATAAGGATTCTGAAATAGAAGAAACAATCTGATTTTTAAAATCTAATGACAGTTGAGAAAGAAAAGCATGAAAAATATTAAATTGTATCATTAAAGTCTAGGAGTTACTGTTGGGAGTGATGGGGTAGGAATGAGAAGGAGTATTTGAAAGTTCTCATTTAGGAGAAGATGAAGTAAAAGCATTCCAAAGATTTTATCCAATACAACAGTAGGGGAAAGAACAGAAGAAGATGGGAGGGTAGAATGTTAGGTGCAGAGAAATGTTTGATGGCTGGTTTTTGTGTAATACAAAACAAGCGTGTGTTTGATAATGAGTTGTATGAGAGGTTACTAGTAGGCAAGTGGCAAAAGACAGGAAAACTTTAAAAATTAATGATAGGTAATTAGGACATGAATATTTGCATGATCAAACCAGTGACAGAAGAAAAAGAAAAAGAGAAAACCAGAAAGTAAAGGAAATGTAAGACGGAAGGAATAAAGCCAAAATTAGAAATAAAAGAATGGGAAAATAATTCTAGGAAGAAATTGGAAACAGAAAGAAAGCAAGAGTGACTATATTAATATGAGACAAGGTGCAATTTAAAGATAAAAGGACTAAACATAGCAAAGAGGGAGATTTTACAATGATAAAATACTCATTAATTAAAAAGAAATTCCTGAACTGATATACACTCATCAGTATAATAATTAAATAAACAAAACGTTTTTGAAACGCCACAAAAACTTGTTTAAATAGTGGAAGATTTTAATGTGCTTCTTTCAGCATCAGGTTTAGTAAGTAAAAAATAAATAAGGACAGAGGAACTGAATAAAATAAGAAACAAATTTGAATGTATAATTTAAATCTTTGGATTAAGGATATACATTTTTTTTCTTCCTTATATCTGGGGAAGCATTAAAAAATTGGTCATGCACTGACCATAAGGAAAGCCTTACAAAGCAACCAAGATACTTTACAGGACACGATCCCTGATAATAATCAAATAAAACTATAAATCAATAATAACACTATAAAATACACTCAGATAACATGAGATCAATGGGGAAATCTAGAAAAAGATGGAAAGAACATGTCACACAAAAATATATGAGTTACAGTGAAAGTATTAACCCTACATATCTTGATTAATAAAGAGTATAGGCTAAGAACATAGGAATTTACGCTCATTTGAGAAATTATAATAGAACAAAGTTAACAAAAGAAAGTAGAAAGCAGAATGAGCAAAAACAAAAGTTGAAATATATGAGAAAAATTGGGCTAAAGATAAATGAAAAGTATCTTATTTTTTGAAAAGCCAAATAAAATGCATAAGCCCTCTAAGGAAAAAGATAAAAATTATACAAGATTAAGAAAGAAGGAGAGAGAAGACAAAAAAAAAGAAAGAAGGAGAAACAGAAGAAATAAAAATAATTATAGGAGAAAGCTATGTGCATTCCTTGGCAACAATTTGGAAACCTAGAGGAAATTGATGATGTTATAGTAAACAATTGATGATTTTATAGCAAACAATAAATATCAACTTGAAGAGATAAGGAATTCAAATAGATTTTAGAAGATATTAGAAATGGGATTAAAATCTACTATTATGAAAGTCCCAATAATTGATAGTTTCATATCCAAGTTCTATATGACACTTGAAGAAAAGATAATTCCAAAGTCCCTGACACTAACCCAGATTAATATAAAGATGGAAAGATTTCAGATTTGTTTTTGAAGGCTGTAAAAATTAAATACCAAAACATGTAGAGATATTACAAAGAAAACAATCTAGATCAATTTTATTTATGAATAAAGATATGAAAATTTTAAGTAAAATATGAATACATAGAATAATATATTGACCAAGTTGGGCTTATTCAAGGAACGCAAGGAAAGTTCAGTATCAGGAAATATATCAACATAGTACATCTGGTGGTACAGTGATTAAGACTCCCCACTCCCAATGCAGGGAGCCTGGGTTCAATCCTTGGTCAGGGAAGTAGATCCCACACACATGCCGCAACTAAGAGTTCATATGCTGCAACTAAGAGTTCATATGCCACAACTAAGGAGCCAGTGAGCCACAACTAAGGAACCCGCCTGCCACATCTAAGACCTGGTGCAACCAAATAAATAATAAATAATTTTTAAAAAAAAATTTTAAAAAGTACATCAAAAACTGGAGGAGAAAAACCAATATGTCACATCAGGAGGCATCAAAAGTATTTGATATAATACAATAAAGAAAACCTTTAATTTTGTTGTATTGATACAACAAAAAAGTACTGAGTAAGATACAAATAAATAGAAACTACTTACATATATTGAGATGTCTTTCCAATCAATAATAATTGTCAATAACTAAAATGTAAAATCACAGGGTGATTTCTAATCAGAGACAAAATTATTTATTTTTCAATGAATAATTGAAAATGAGTAAATAAATGCAAACATAATTGTTTGAAAGATTCTACTGAATTTCACAGGAGAAAAACAATGAGACAATGCTATACAGGTTGGAAAATAAAACATCCTCACAGTAGGACCCCTTCTGGACTGCCTGCTGTCCTGGAGGAGGTGAGGATGAATTCCACAGGTCTCATGGCATTAGTTAAGGAATAGGTTTTACTAATAAAAGGGAAAATTCAAAGTCCAGAGTTTGTAAGAGAGAGATGCATGCAGTCCCCCAGTTTCTCATCATGGAGAGCTGTGATGGGCCTGAGGCATCTCCCGGACATGGCATGAGTTCCATTCTAGTAGAGGGTGGAACTGTTTTCCCAGAGGGTGAACCTGAGAAAGTAGCTTTGTTAGTGGAAGAATACAAAGGCCATTTGAAACCAAGCAGTCTGGGTGGGAACTGATAAGTATTCCCAGCAGTTTCTGAGAAATCCAGTTGGCTTGCCCCTGAGGATTCTGGTGAAGGTGTGGACCTTGGTACCCATGGGCCTTACAGTGATCTCAGCCCCAGGAAGTTTCCAAACTGAGTTCTAGTGAAGCCACTCTTGCTGAGAGAAGGGAGAGACCCCAGAATGAGGAGCAGGGTCCATTTTGGACACTCCTGCTTCTTGAATAATGGAAAGAAGAAGCAAAATATTTCATTTGGCCAGAGATTTAATTTCATAAAAGGAAAATCCAGAAAGCTTGAGTTAAAGAAACAAATGTAAGATTAACACAAAAATCAATAGTTTCTTAACTATTAGCGATTACCAGCTAAACATGGTAACGTGAAAATTTTAATTCATAATAATAACAAAAGCTATGAAATATCTAAGAATTGCTTTAATAAGGAATCAACATGAAAAATAATTATAAAAAAATTTTTGAGGGGTGAACAAAGTGTTTTGAACAAGCACAAACGTATACCTTGACCATGGATGGAAATTTTTAATTACTGAACATTATTAATCAATTCCTCTAAAACTAGTATGTACAGGTAATTAAACCCTAATGAGAGCCACATTTTTAATTAGATAAAAGCTCCCAATGGAAGATAAATATCTGAAAATAGACAAGAAAATAATGCCAGATTTTAAAATATACTACACGGATCCAAATAGAATGTAAATTACAGAGAACCATAAATAGATTGCAGATATATGGGAATTTAATATGTGACAAAGTTAGCATTTCAAAACAGTTGTTATATATTTCCTTAATAAATGTTGCTAGCACCAATGGAAATAAAATTAAACTCTTACCTCATATACAAACCCAAAATTTCAGATGATTTCAAAACTTAAAAATGAAAACACTTAAATCTTAAGAGATAATTTCAATGACTAGGAATTGAGGACACATTTCTAAGAAAGACAGAAATCCGGAAGCTATAAAAGAAAGGTACCACATATAAAATGAAAATAGGCAAATGATGACAGAAAAAATTTGCAAAGCATATTTTATCGTTTTTAGAAAATACAAACAACTGAGTTATGGAGGGAAGCCATACAAATCATCGTATACGATATAATTCTATTTGTGCGTGTGTGTATGTGTGCAGATGTGAGTTTATAGGGAGATGTATGAAATATGTTTGCCGTATGTTAACAGTGGTCCTTTTAGAATGGTGGTCTTTTAGGTGACTTGTACTTATTTCAACTTTTATGTATCGCTTGAAAATTTTCTCATGATGGTGTTCAATTTATATGTCCAGCAAGAAAGTTTTTTCATTTTGAAAAATAAAAAAAAGAGTATTCAAGTCTTTCTGGGAAGATAATTGTGGGCATTAGACCACAGAGACCTCTGGTATTCTATATGCATGAACCTGGCTGTGGTTAAAAAAATAACCTGTCACTTCTGAAAATGCTTTCCTGTTTGAACCCTGTTATCAATATCAAATTAATTTTTAGACAGAAGCCCTTGGTCAGGTAGCATAATGAATCTGGTAAAGCCCTATTTCTTAGGGTTTTGACATACCTATTTGTATCTTTTATTCTCTTCTTGCTGATGGCAGCAACATCTACTCCCCAGTCAGTGCTTGTGAATTTCCTGGGGCTTCTGTCTTGCAAATCCATGTATCACAGGACAAAGGGACAGATCTCAGGAAGGGCGTCAAAGGTACTTTATCATTCATTTTTGGGGTGTTGAAAAGCATTAGCTGCCCTCCAGAAAATTAATAACCCTTAAGAAAATAGTATTTGTGCGCCTTCCCTACTTCAGGTAGGCATGCGATAGCAATTCCATCATATTCTATAACTTTAGATTATTAAGATGTGGGATGACTTTTGATCAGGTATTTCCTATCCTGAATAGAAGTAGATTTCAGTATTGTTAAGTCTTTATTGATTTTTGATCATCAGGTTTTGAAGGGAAGCTTACTGAGCTCTCAGAGGTCACATAGAAACTTGGTGAAGGATCTGGACAAAACACCTTCAACTGTTACAGGACTAATGGAGCCTGAAGGGAACTTATTCTACTTCCTGACTTTATATGTCCACAAATTGGGTTTTGCAAATAAAATCTTTGTACCCACATACTAATTTAGATTTTTCTCTCTTCCTGCATGTACTGTGGGACCTTCAGAAAATGAAATGTCCTTAAATTCAAATTTGGTAAGAGGGTGCCGTTTACCAGAATCTTCATTGCTAATGTTAATCTGTGCTCATGAAGTTCACAAAAAGGGTTAAAACAGAGACTGAAGGAGACTTCTTTAACTCGGGATATTGTAAAGATGACCAAAACATTATTGAGATTGACTGAAACCCTACTATAGAATCAGACACACAGATATTTACTCGTTTAACCTAGGCACAATTGTAGCTATGTGCGTGTGTATGAGTGTGTGTGTGTGTGTGTGTGTGTGTGTGTGTGTACATATTTAAGATGGATGGCCTCATTTCTTAGAAAACCACTGGTGTGCAGCAAGTGTTCTAAAGAAGCTTGCACTGTTGTGGGACTCTGATGCTAATTTCCAATCCTTCCCAGCTACAAAACTAGAGGAAATCATCCATCTTAGTCCAAGACCAGTTGATTTTTCTTCATCATCTTGGCTCCATGTTGTCTACTAATCTTTCCTTTGTCCAGAGCAGTCATATTCCTGAATAATTACTTGCTGGTATTGCATTGAATACCAGTTGGCCTATAATTGCTTATTCCAAGAGACTGAGTCTCCATCTGTGCAGGGTGGTATCTCTCTCTGACCGGGGGCCCTTTCTTCAGCCCCGGGGCTGGGGGGGGTGGAGCTCACGTGTCTCTTCTGGCTTTTGTCAGGAGGATGGCACGCGAAAAGGTTTTCTTTTACACGGAAGTTACTGAGACCCTTGATTCTCTCTGGGAACCAGGGTCAAACACCCCTTTCCACTGGCATTTGGCATTTGTGCCTAAGTATTTTAAGTCAGTTAGGTTAGAAATTCATATAGTGTTAAAAAATGCATTTCCATTACGTAAAGTCATCGCACTTCATTGTATTTCGTTACATCTGAGTTTGTGTCTTTTTCTTTTCTCTCCTTGACTGTAAAACCCATTATTGTCTTGGTCTATCTCAGTCCAGTGCTTGGTCCATGTTGGGATGCAGGACGTTTTAGTTTCTGGATGTCATCTGCTGGCAGATTTTGCCATCATTTACTTGAATGAGGCAAATCGCATTAATGAACTTATTTATATTCTCTATTCATTAATTAAAACAGTAGCTTCTGAGCATTGCAATCAAAGACTGTCATTTCAAAAATTAGGATTTCTATATTGGTGATCAGGTCCCGGATTAAAGATAGTTTTGAAAAATATATCTGGTTTTAGGAAAAACAAGGTTAGTAGATGGAAAACACACTTTAAAAACTGAAAAGTACTACTGTATAAATTAATAGTATAACCATCATTTTGGGAAGAACTTAGAAGGTTGTGTATAAATTTTCTTTATCATCATCAAACCATTCTTGAATAGTAAAAACGGCAGTGGAGTGAAATATAAAGGCATGAGAATGTTTTCTTGTTTTCTGATTCCCAACTCAGTTATCAAAATCAGTGACAACTAGAAATATTATCACTTATTCTTCTGAATTCTCTATAGTGCAGTACCATTTATGGAGTTTGGGTTCCAGAAAGGAAAGACAATGGATGGTTACATGGAGACAGCTGTGTCTCATCTTATGAAGTAGTTCCATTTTCCTTAGATTTGTGGGGAAACAAATGGATTATACCTGGTTTTCTTTCCTTTTTTTTTTTTTTTAAACCTAAGGGCTGAATAAAGAGAGACAATTAGATAAGCCTGTTGTTTCTTTATTGCTATGACATCCTTTATACTCAAAGTCTATAATTGTTTCTGTAAGCAATAAATCCACATCTAGTGACCCTCTGTCAAGAAAATGTCCTGAAAATGATGGAGAAAACAACACTTTTAATGAAAGGAGTAAAAAAAAGAAAAAGAAACAAAGAATGTTCAGGCTTCTGAAAACTGCCTTATTTTAAAAGTTTCCTCGGGACATGAGCCCTTTAAACACGGACATTGGCTGTATGTATAGTTTCCCTTCCAGGGGAGGGGGCTGATCTTGAACTGAAAGCTTCAGGAACTTATTCCCACACCGGATAATAACATCCAGCAATCCTTTGGGATGAGGCCTGGCGACCTCAGGTAGTCCTGGCTGGTGTAGCCGGGTGGTCTGGGATGGCGCAGACCCGGGATGGAGCACACGGACTGAATGTGCCCTCTGACCTGGTACCAAAAGGGCTGACTCGCTGCCTGGTGCCTTGTGCCTGAATTGATGTTTCTACTTCAGAGAGTTGATTAGATTCCCACTGTGCTCCAAAGAGAAGCCTAAGGAAGCGCTCACATCCAAGGAAGTGTTCGGATGGGAGTGTTTCTTGCTCTTCGGTTTTCATTCTGTTGTAAGATTCGGGCAACATTCGCAGTGTTGGCTGCATTGCCCACCATCTGTGCCACTGTTTGACCCTGTCTCACCTTTTTTTTTTTTTGTTAAGATTTTTTTGACGGGGACCATTTTTAAAGTCTTTACTGAATTTGTTACAATACTGCTTCTGTGTTATGTTTTGGCTTTTTGGCCGTGAGGCATGTGGGATCTTAGCTCCCTGACCAGGGATCGAACCTGTACCTCTGATCCCTGAGGATCAGAGGGCTCCTCAGAAGGTTAAGCCCCAACCACTGGACCTTCAGGGAAGTCCCTCAACTCTCTCTTTATCCTCTTCTTTGGTTTCTTCTCCCTGGGAAGACACGGTTTTGGAGGCACCGAGCAATGTCAGTGTTTTTATTAGGAAATGCATTGGGTGATATTTATTAACACGCGTAGGTCATCTTAACTAATAAGAAATAATTTACGCAAGCTAAGGGGTTTTTGCAAGCCCCTCTCCAGCACACAGGACCGTAGAGCATTCATTCCATGCTGAGCCTTGAGGAATACCTCTACCCCCTCCCTTTCTACTTCCTACCCTTCCCCTAATAGATAGGAATCAAACAATAGGGTAATTGAAAGGCCTGTGGGTTTTGTTTTTTAAATTCTCAACTCCCTTTATTTTTCCAAGACTGAAGTGCAAGATCTGCTGCTCTGTCCTCTACTGAACATACTTTCTCTCTTCCAACCCTCAACTTTCTTACTTAATAATAGCAGTACAGTTTTTTCCCTTTGTCATAAATAATTTACATTGGGACTTCTGGTACATGAGGAAACATAGGGAAAAAAAAAGGCTTGAGAAATTACCTGAAGGACATTTATAATGGGGTTTTCTTTTGAAAACATACTTCGGAATTGTTAAAGAAAAAGCAGGCACTGACCGTGAGACCGCTGGTGAGGTTCAGCTCACTACTTGCTGGATGTCTTGGCCTGCCCTTCTCCACGGGAAGCAGAGATGAGACCAGGGCTGCCACACAGGAGACGTGTGATGGAAACACACGTCTGAGAACAGGAGCAGGGCCTGGGAAGTAGAATCGGGAAGGGGGGAAGGCCAACCCAAGTGTGTTTCACCAAGCTGATCACTGCTGTGGACACTTAGATTCTTCTGAGGAGCCTTGTATCAATGGCAGGTGCCTCAGAATGAATCTGTCTGAGCTCTGTAGGAGGCGGTCATGGATCTGCTGCCTCGTATTTGCCTCTGATCAAGGGACACATCCCTCTTCAGGGGTTGCTGTGTGCAAGAGCAGGTTCTCAGCAAACCGTACACTTTCAGAAAGCAAGACGTGTGCAGGGCAGCCGGGGCCAGGTAGGGCCACCGTCCTCAGCCTGCACCTGCTAGGAGCCAGTTACTGAAGCTGTAGTTGCAGAGAAAGGTGGGCTGTAGGCCCGGGGAGGTAGACCACAGAGATGTACGATACAGTGAACTGGAGGTGATTCTCAGAAGATGACATAGCAGCCAAGGGAATCAGCAAACGGTTAAGAAAAGGCAAGCGCGTTGGGGAGAAGGAAAGGTTGCAGTTATTCACTTTACATTAAAAAAAAGAAACTTTAGAGGATAAATTACTGAAGAGTAATCTTAATTATTAATTAATTATTATTACTCTTATAACCAATTTTTGGAAATCACTTATTCGAATGATTTCATAGAATACAATTTTAAAGAGTAAATGTTTAAAATGACCCTATAATAAGTTAAAATGTGAAGCCTGGAGAGGGTGGATACAAGAACTCGAGCTGCAAGTGTTCACGTTTTGAGTGTAAACGTGGTGGGCGTGGGCAACCTTGTCTGAAAACTCGACCTGCCATGGAGCTGGTTTCATGTTGGTGTTAAATACAGGTCCTTGGAGCTTGAAGTGTGTTATTCTTAGAAAGTTGTGGAGGGAAATTCTGGAATTCAAATGTAGACTGTTCTACCCAATGGTTTTGAATAAAACAATTACCGTAAATTCTGACCCATGGCTCCTAAGTACAGTGGTGTCTTGTAATGCCTGAAAATAAACATTTGGTTTTTCTTCTTGTATCCTGGTTGAAAATGATAAGATTCTTTCCAGTTGCTTCTTTGTTCTAACAGTGCCTAAAATATGTTCTAGCTACACCCCCATTACTAAACATTTATCTTTAGGTGAAAAAGAAATGCATGTCGGGGGTGCCAGGAGGCGGCCCCTCGGGCCTTTCCTCTCTCATCACCTGGCTGCTGCGGGCGGCTTTCTGCTCTTTCACAGGAACGTGAGCCGTTCAGCACAGAGGCCATGTGAGTGTGCGTGGCTTAGTGCGAATCCACCGCCCCGTGATAAACATAACCCAGCGCGTCTTCCTGAAGTGTCACCGGGAGTGTTAGGGATGGCACCGAGCAAGATGTAGGTCTCAGAAGCCATCGTTTCAAGAGCCCTGATTAAGGTTTAAACCTTGTCGACCGGTCAGTGCTCAGAACCGGGACTGACCACAGCAAGACCCGAGACAAAGGGCTGTTCGGAACAGAACGGAAGGGGCAGGAAGCACTGTTCTGGGAAAGATGGACGGGCAAAGGCAGGCATTCAAACCTTCCGCCTAGAAAACACTGGAAGGACTAAAAGAACAGCAACATAGGGTGAGGGTGCACTGACGTGGAACGTAGAGAAGGTTCCAGCCGCGGGCTCAAAACTCGGCATCCTTCTCATCTCGGGCAGACAGGCCAGCCAGGGAGAGGACGCCAGGCCCGATGCACAGGTGCCTCCCGGGAAGGCAAGCCTGGCGGGGGACGCCTGTGACCGTGCTCCTGGCACGTCACGGCCAGGGAAGCCCCTGGAGGGGCAGGCTGGGGGCCCTGCCCCTGCTCTACTGGGTGCATTAGCTTAGTCTTTCTTTGCTGCTGTGCGGGGCTGGGAAAGCAAAGTCAGACCCAGTCAGACATCATGCAGGCAGGGTTTTGTCAGGTGCCATTTCTTACTGATCTGGGCTCTCCCCAGCGTAGAGGAACTCTGTCCCGGATAAGGGAGCTGCTCTAATTCAGAACGGGGAAGGCAGGTGCCTTTGCTCTGTGGGCCCAGAGCGACTGGTGCAAGCAGGTGGCCCAGGTGGGCCCCGTAAGTGGATATTCCATGAATAATTTGCTCAATAGTGGACAGCTGTCTCCTTTCTTATGCAAAAAATTTGTATGTTCCTCTTTTCGTAGTCAAAATAAGAGATTCACTATATCGGCCTGAACGTAGGGCTTTAACCTAATTAAAATTGCCCTTCATTTCATATTTTTCCTTTCACTTCTAGCTGCCTTATGCTGGTTTTTCACACTTACGAAGGCTAGAAGCATCTTAAGTAGACGCAGTGACCTAGCAGTTCAGGTGTCTAGAGAAGAACTGACCCATGCAACTGGCTTGGGTTTTTTTTTACTTTTTCGAAATTTTATTGGGATATAATTGATATTAAAAACCTCACATATTTAACACATACAATTTGATGAGTTTAGACAGATGCATAAATCGTGAAACCATCACCACAGTCAAGGTGATAGACATTCCCATCACCTCTAGGTTTCCTTATGTCTGGTTCTTCGGGGCCCAAGTCAGGGCTGAAGCTGGGGTGTCTTCAGGGCTCCAGGTCCCATATCTCTTGCCATTAGTACAGCAGCCTGAGCTTCTAAAGACTTACAGACTCTAGAGCTTCTGCTTTATGGGTTCTCTTAAGCCTCGTCAGTGCTCACGGGGGACGCCTGCCCAGGGGACAAATGTCCAAGTGGAGACTCAGGTGCTGTGGCACGTGGATTCCTACATGGCCATAGTTCCAGCTCTTTCATGTAACTAATCACAGTTTCTCTTTCTATAATGCACAGTAAATGGGTTCCTCACCTTCTCTAACAGTGAAAATGAGCCACAGCAAGTGTGGACAGACAGTTTCGGGACTTCTACACGCCCTCTGAGTGGCGGTAGTCAGGAAACAGTGGAATTTCAGAGGCCCCTCCTCCCAGGCTGAAAGACAGTGTTTCCTGTTGCAGAGTGAACTGTCACCTCTTACTCGGTCAGGACAGGCTGCAGGCAAGGGCAGAGCTTCTGATGGCTGAATTCTTTCTGGTCGTGCTATGGTCTGCCGTCCCCAGCCTGGAGGATCCCGGGAGCTCGGCAGAGTTTCTGCTGAGAAGACGACTCATGGCGGGTGCTGTCCCGTGCCTGGTGCTTGGGCGTCCTGCAGTGTGCCTGGGCGGGAACAAATCCATCATCAAAGCCGAACTTGCGAGAGAGCTGTCCGCAAGGGCCTTGAGTGACCTCGGAGCTACCCCAGTTTCCCAAGTTGCACATGACATTCGCTGCCCTCCATACCCGGCCGTGTGCGAGGACGAAGAGAAGCACAGCTCTCTGAGCAACGAGAGAAGAGACCACGTTTTCCAGTTCTTTTGAGTCCCTTAGATTAAAGGGCTATTATCAGGCTTATTTAAGGATCCAAGGAAAAAACAGTTTAAATTTGTGCAGTGTTTTCACCGAGCCACTTTGGTCTTTGCAATCAGTTTGTGTATCACTGTCCCCACTCTGCAGAAGACAGTTAAAGCCCGGAGAGATTAGGCCTTGACAAAAGCAAGAGACATCACAAGGCTGGTGGGTACTAGGGGAATTAGAATAGAAAACAGATCTTCTCTGACCTCCAAGGATGGATTGTGGCCAGCCTGGCTGGGGCCCAGGGGAGCAGTGGGGTCCAGCTAGGGTAGAGGGTTGATGTCTCGGACAGAATGGGATGCAGATACGGGATACCAAGGTCAGAGTCAAGCACTTACAGTCAGAACCAAAGGAAGCGAGGGGTGGGCAAGGTGAGTCAGGGCCGTGTGTGTGGAGCCCGGTAGATGGAGCCCTGGATAATTCCTGCCACTGGCCTGCCAGTGCTGGGTGGGTGGGTGCCCCCTCTGCTCCTAATGCTGGGTACCCTGTCTCCCAGCTCAAACTGGTGCATGACCCATGCTGCTTCTTTTGACATGGTAATAACTCCATGAAATGATTATGTTTTATTATCATTAAGACTCTAAGTATGGATAATGAGCATTCTTCCTCCTGGAGTTTACTTATTGACTTTTTAAAATATGAACTGCACAGGCCCGTGAATTGGAGTTAGCTGAAGGTAGTTCTGAATTTTTTATAAGTGGCTTTTTTCATAAGTAAAAACAATGAATTTCATAACTCAACTGGTAATCTTTTCACTCTCTTCAAAATGGCATTTGAATTTGGCAGGAAAGGAATACTGCTATTGCCGAGGTTTCAAAAGAAGATCCTCTTGAGATATAGGCTGACTTTTAAAAAAACTTCTCCATTGAAGAAAGACTTCTCTTTTTATTTCAGATAGATAATTTTGAAGGAAGCTAAGCAATCATTTGAAAATGACAAAACTTTTCCCAGGTCCTGCCCTACTCTGTTAAAAAAAAAATCATTCTGTGTCAGATTCTGATCACAGACGTGGCTATTCCACTAGGGAGTGGAAATCAGAACCGCAAAGGAGTGGAGGTCAGGTGGACCACCTGCTTAATTTCATGGATGGGAAAGTGAAATTCTGCAAGACTCTCCACAGGCCACACAGCTGGCTCACACAGAACTGGGTTGGAATCCAGTTTCTTTCAGCCCAGCGCTTTTCTCCGTATGACCCAATGCCTCCACACATCCTGCCCTTTGGTCAGTACCTTGAAAGAAAACATTTCTAAAGCTCTGATCACTACTCATCAGTAGATACCATTTATTTTTGTTGATAACTCACTAAGGACAATGGAGTGAGACAGAGCTATCAAAATGTCATTTTATATATTTATATATGTAGTCAAGACTTTGGTGCTATATTTTTAACTAGATGAAACTCTGTTTTGTTTTAATGCAAACATTTCGTTTAACTGCTAAAGTCATCAGTCTACCCATTTATTCAGTAAGCCCTTATTGGACGCCTGCTATGTGACCCTGTGTACCTGGGGACACTAGGGTGACGTGGACGGAGTTCTTACCTCGAGGACCTCATGTCTCATAGCTGTAGTCATCGTCACTGTGGCCCCAAGACCCTCTCAGTGTCTATGCGGTCAAAACGAGTTTCATCATGATAGTAAGATGATACTTGCCCTTTTCACTCTTATTTTCTCACGAGCGTATGCTGGAGATTCCCAGAGGTTACGTGACATGTGGTTTGCACCAGACTGAACGCAAGCAGATCTGAGAACATAGCTCCCTTCTGTCAGGCCAGGCATTAAAGAGTTTTGAGAAATGTAAAAACAATGCTACTTTTCTCACTATAGTTTTTGAAAATAGTTATTTTTCATAAACGCGTGTCGATCTTGTGTTTTAGTCTGTTTGGGCTGCCATAGCAAAACACCACAGACTGGGTGCCTTATAAACAACAGACATTTGTTTCTCACAGTTCTGGAGGCTGGACATCCAAGGTCAAGGCAGCAGCCCGGTCGTGTTCCCGTGGAGCTGTCTTCCTGCTTCACAGCCGGTGCTCTTCCTGTGTCCTCACACAGCGGGAGAGGTGATGGGCCTCTCTGGGGTCCCTTTGTAAGGGCACCGATCCCATTCATGAGGGCTCCAACCTCACAACTTAATCACATCCCACATCCTCACCTCCTAACACCAGGGCTGCCTTCTCGGGACGCCTCCTCCTTCCTGCGGTCCTGATGTTTCTAAGTCCCTTATTCCCTCTCCACCCCTTCAGGCCAGGGGTGGAAACAGCCCTGCCGTTACCTGCCCCAGGTACTTCGATGCTTTTCATAAAGACTGAGGACTCTCACCCACCATGAGCTGCCGGCTGACATCACCGTTTTACTTTTTCCCCGTTGACCACGTTCTTGAAGGCTCCCGAGCCCTGGTGGTGACCTGCTGTCGAACAGCCGGCGTGAGACCTTCCTTGTGTTTTGGTGGCAGGTCTGATGTTCTTACTTGTGCGCCGCCCACAATCCAACATCCTCCAAACTGTTGCCAGGAAACAAAATACTTGCCAGAATGAGAGACCCCAGGAGAGGAAGTAATGTATGCGATGAACACGTACACACACAGACACACACATAGACACACACCCAGGCATGGGATGTACACACACACACAGACACAGGCTCACAAACACACACACAGAGACGCACGTGGCCCTTCATAGCTCTTTCTTTCTGTTGATAGATCAATAGAGTACTGGAATGGTCTGCACATCTCAAGGTACTTTTAAAAACGGTGTGTGTATTTTGCCTAGAGAAGAATGGTCCTCGGAGTTTCAATGCTATGAATTTGGTGTGCTCTGTTTAATACTAGTCTCATCAGACAATCAGAAAGAAAAGGTTTCTGTGGTACATTATATTTGGGAAACCTGCCAACTTGATGACTTCTTAAAGATTTACTGTGTATCTTAGTAATTAATAGGCTCTGAGGAAACTTCTAGTAAAGAAACCTGTTTAACGTTATGTAATTATATTCTGATTCTAATCAGACCTCAAATGCTGAGTTTTGATCATTGGTAAGTTCAGTTATTAACACAACAGATATTTAGTTGAGGACTTGTCACGTCTTCCCGACCCAGGGATACAGCTGTGACCAAGGCAGATAAGCAGTCTATGCTCGCATAAGTTTATATCATCCAACCTTTATTTTTTTTTTCCCCAAGTAACAGCAATTAATATCCCATAGGACATGTGCTGCATGCCACACACTCTGGGAAACACAGTTTTAAGTGGATGAGCTCCCAAGCAAAGTGTGCGCTTTCATGAGAGTGGTTCCAGCCAAGGTTTGAGATGCACAAAATTAGAATTAGGATCTTCTGGATCGTGAATGACGTGAGAATTCCCGGATAAAGCAGGGAGCAAACGTCTCTCCTTGTCTGACTTTATTGGAACATTCTTAGTGCCCCTGGGATGTAGGCGTGGGAGGGCCGTGCATGTGGCCCAGGGACCTGAGGTCATGCTTGCTGTCCATCTTGTGTGATCCAGATTCTCTCAGGGCCCCTCATGACCTGAGACCCCGCAGCAGTCCTGTGGCGAGTGGACCTCAGGGTTAGGGAGAGATCCCTCGTGCCTCATTGGTTCTGTGGGGCTGGTTTCCCTTCACTGACCTTCACTGCCCACTGAGCTGCCTGCTGATGATCAATGGCTTACTCTCCTTTGGGTTCCTCTGTTGCCATCTCTGTATTTATTTCCTGTTCCCACTTCACTGGATACAAATCCACACCTTCATCTGAGCATTGTGACCACATCCAAATCATGCTCTAGAAATAAGTTTACTATGACCATTCGTCAGAATGTCCCAGTTTAATTTTTTTTTTTTTCAAACAAGTTTCCCTTCTGTCTCTGTCCTCTATCCCGATCTTGTTGGTTTGCCCAGAAAGCCGTATTATGTCCCAGAGCTGTTGAGGTAGGCTACGGACTGTCCCAGTAGCAGTCTGTGTAGCTGCCTCCTGTTTCAGAAAGTCCTCCTCTGGGTGCTCATTGCTGAAGGCAAACTTCAAATGTCCTCTGCCCTACAAATCCCTCAAGTTACCTAAATACAAATGTCACTTGTACAGTTTCAATCAGACCTCCAGTGCTGTGCCAGAAATTAATATGCTGGCGCTCCAGATGACCAGCATTTTGAAAAGCATTTATGCGTTCTCTGGACTGTCACTACATGTTTAACATCCAATTAAAGAATAGGGGCTTTTGCCGGTAATGATAAGAGACAAACAGAGCCGTAATTACCCAGAGAGGAGCGGGTGATGCATGACCCCAAAGTACAAAACCCAGCACTGCGTGAAATTTTATACCTCTACTAAATTCCTCCCGGAATCGGATTTTGGTTTTGGGATTCTATAATTATATATTCACAACATACGCTTGTCCCTAAAAAATTGTACCTTTAATACGTGCAATATTTCCAAGACGTGTTTTTTTCGGGAACCATTTGGACAGTCTAGTGGAAGAGTTGATTTAGTATGTAATTAGGAATGAAGTTTCCAAATTAGATTGAGACCAGGTTCTGCATCTGGGAAACAGGAATTAGGGATGGTGCCAGAGCTTCCCCTAGTGTCTTTGATTGCCCTTCAAAATCCTGAAATTTTCAGAATTAGCATCAGCGTACCTGTGAATGGTGTCTGTTAAAGTGATGGAGTGTTGAAGACTTGGCTGTCTTTCCCTCTTAGGACACACAGATTGTTGACCCACCAATGATCAATTTCCACACTTCCCCACCTCCAGCATCCTTCAGAGCCACAACTACCCTACACTGTGGGGTAACATGGGGTAGATGAGTATCAGGTTGGGTTTCGGAGTCTTCGGGACCATTTCTGACCTTGGGATGCATCAGAGTATCAGAGGAAGAGCTACCATGTTGTCCATTCTGCTCAGCTGGTCAAATGTTCTTGGCATTTATATCGATGGTGTGTTTTTTCCATATCACAGTATCTTTTAAGAACCCCTTTAAATTAATCCCCCCACCCTTCACCATGCCAATACTCATTCCATCCAGGGGGGCCTTTTGATGGTTTCCTTCAAGAATCCCACTCTGGGCTCTTATCTTCCTCTTCTTTGCTCTTGGCATTTTGTGAAACACACATTCAGTGAACTCCGGAGTTCTCAGATTGTCACAGGCTTTCCTGATATCTTAGCACCAAGCATACCACTTAAACCCACATGTGTACTATCAGAATCCCATATTCACGGGGTAGGATAGGGCAGGTAAGAAAGTTCCATCTATATGGCAAACAGCGGAAGGATAACGGCTTCTAGTTCCCATGTTGTGAAGATGCCCAAACACCAATTGGAGGCAGAATACAGACGTTCCTGTCTTTTAATTTAAAAATAGCCAATGTTAGAGAACAGGATATCCATCATGATGAGTCTGTCCTCTAGCTGTGAGGGTGGGGTCCCCAAGACAGGGGTCTGCTAACTTTGATGTCTTCTATATGTTTCCAGGTAGCGTGCAGTTAAGAGTCCTTAACACTGAACCAAAAGTGCTTTGTGTTTATTTTGGAGATGTCAAGGAGGGCAGGATGCTGAAATAAAACTAGTCCCCATTCTACGTCTGGAAGGCTAAATGTTGACAATCAGAAAGTCAGTGAGCAAAACCCCCTGGGGCCTATAAGGGAAAAGAAAAAGTGTAATAGAGAATCCGTTTCATGCCAGGCTTTATGCTAGATGCTTTGGAAACATTTTGGTATCTAACCCTTATAACTGCATTGTCAGCCCAATCTTATATATCAGGACTTGGAAGATCTGTGAGGTGAGGCATCTTTGCCCCGTGCCACGTGGTTCACGCAGAGAAGAGCTGGGGGTGGGGTCTGGGTCCACCAGGCTAATTTTCTGTACAACAGTGACTACACCTCACACTTGGGGAGTGTTTGGCGGTTTACAAGATTCTTTTACATGGTTTTCTACACAGTCTCAGATGGGAGGGCGGGTTCCTGACCCAGGGCTCGGCTCAGGGCATGGAGCTCTGTGGACATGTAAAGGGCGACCTAATCAGATTTTACATTTTTCCTTCCTTCAGTAACCACCCCTCCCTCCAGAAATGAGAACTGAGGGAAGAGGATGGAGGCTGTGCTTACAATTGGGACTCTATTGGGGAGGTATCTAATTGAGCCGAAGTAGCTATTACCAGTATTAGAGTAAAAGAAACCAACACCCGATGCCTACCTATGTGGAGGGCCTGCCCCGTGCAGGGCTGCACGCGAGGAGCTGGGTCTCTTGCTTACGTCTCCACCGCCATCCCTCAGAGCTGACAAAACCGAGGCTGGGAAGCGTGCAGTGCACGCGGATTAAAAAGAGCAGAGGCACTCGCTAGCGGCGTGACCTCAACTCTTCTCATCCTGCTTTATTCCTCTTTGAACCTTGTATTGTACCTTAGCTTCTGTCACCTAAATGCTTTTCGTTAACACGTGGAAGAGGTTCTCTTCACTGAGGTATCACTGACATGGAACGTTATGTCAGTTTCAGGTGTGCAACATGATTCGATATTTGTGTATCCTGTGAAGTGATCACCACACTAAATCCAGGGTAGCATCCATCACACACAGTTACACATCTTTTTCTTGTGATGCAAACTTTTAAGAGCCACTCTTCTAGCAGCTTTCAAGTATACAATAGCATATGGGTAACTGGAGTCTCCATGCTATCCGGAACACTCCCAGGACCTTTTCATGCATTTCACCCCCCTCATCTGCTACTGATTTTTTGAGGATAGAGATGAAATCTTTCGCTTCTTTTTATCACCTACAGTGCATAGCATAGTACTTTGCACATAAAAAGGACACAATAAATAGTTCTTGATTCTGTTTGTAAAGGACACTTTTAAGTCCAAAGAGCATGCTTCTGTTTAGTCTTATAATGTCCAGGCTAACTTTTTTATTTAAGAATACTTTTTTGATTACAGCCCTAAGCACGTAGAGGATAATTCACTGAGCCTTGTTTCCAGGAATGAAATACAAGACTTAAGACATGCCGATTGAGTTTCGAGTACCCGTGGTTCTCATCAAAAAATTCTTGAAGAGCTTTGAGATCAGACACATAAGCAAAACCACAACGCACACTTTGGACGATTGATTTTCTTTTATTGTAAAGAGTTTTGGACTCGTGAAGCTACGCAGAATTGCTTGCCACTTTTTTTGACGCAGACTGTCTCTGACCTTGTCCTGTACGGAAACACCATGGCGCTGATTTAAAATCAAAGAGGGGCCAGTGGTCGGTATATTTCAGGAACCCTGAAAAGTGCAAAATATTTTCCTCCTTATCTTCAGTCAAGGAGTACTTACCATCGACGTGTTGCAAGTTTATTTTAGGAGAACAGATTACGAGAGTCGGTACTGTTTTGTCAAAGCCTTGTGTGATGTCCCTCCGACTGGGCCTGCGCGTGGTGACTTATTTCGGCCACGGTGAGTGGTACGTGGCCTGATGGCCGGTCACTACCCAGCAGCTCATCTGAGCCCTGGCAGAGCACTTGGAGCTGTTGTGCAGAGCAAGTACTCAGCACATTTACTGTGCTTTACCCACCGTGGGTATTCTTCCCCACTACAAAATAAACTTAACCGCACCAAGATTTCAAGACAAAAATATTTCTAACAACTTTTTCCCTTTTCCTTCAATATTTACTTTATCTCCTGGCATCAGTTTTCTTCAGTTCCAGAATATATATATTTCTATTTTTTTAGTTGTTAGAAGTTTAAGTGTGTTTTAAAAAAGGGAGAAGATAATGGCGGGCGTTTTATCGCTCTGGTGCTGTTTGTTTTCCACGCGCTGTTGTCAGGCAGCGAGAAGTGGCCAGACCTCCAAGGAACGCTGGGCTCGCGTTGTAATTCTGCCACGTACTAGACACATGACCTTGAGCCTGGCATTCAGCCTCCGCGGGTTTCCAATTTTGTAAAATCAGGACGATGACATAATAATATTTACTCTAATACTATCTAATACATGATTATACTATTACCTGACGGACGACTACATAGCCTTTTGAAGTCTATAAGAAGCTGCCTTCCTTTCCATGCTCTGTGCCTTGTGAATATTTTGAGATTGATTTTGTGTTTACTTCTTTCAGTCTTTCTCCGGGAAAGCCCTTTGCTCGCCTCTTGACGCATCTCCATGCCTCTGTGGTTTGGATCTACTACCCATTTCCGTCTCTGAACATTTGGGGGACCTTTTCATTCCCATTCTCCCCTCCTCTTCCTTCTCTGGCCTCTCCTCCTCTTCATTCCCACCCTGTTGCGTTCTCCCCACTCCAGACCATTGTCTGCCTCTTTCCCGTCACATTATTTTCTTCTGTCATCCTCTTGTTTCTTCCTTCTCTCAGCCTCTGTTTTGCTAGTACCAGAAGTATCTAAAATTCTAGAGTCAGTTCATTCTCCCCCATGGAGGCACTCATCTGCACGTTCCTGAAGCTTTGGTCCCTGTGCACTTGTCCAGTGCCAGCTCATCTGCTCCCAGGGCTTGACTGGTCCCTCCGTGCCAGTGATGTCCAGACATGTCCAAGCCCAGGGTCACCTCCACAGCCGCAGACCTGGCCACTCCCCTGCCTCCACACGCCTCTCCGGGAATTGCTTGCTAGCACTTCCAGCTCCACGCACCCTAGCTGACCTCTGCTTCTTTTTTCCCAAAGCCTGCTCGCAAAGACCAACACCTAAGGGTACCTGTCGCCTGCCCCATCCCGGGACGCAATTCCTCTGCCTCTCCGCAGGGTCTGCTCGCTGCCTCTCAGGCTCCCTGCCACTGCTTCTGCCCAGACCCTCACCATCTCTTGACTCAGTAACAGCCCTGGGCTCTCTGGTCCCTGGAGCCGTTGCAGTATCAGACGTTCTCCTCGGCGCCTGCCAGAGCCCACGTCGCCAAAACCCAGCTCTGCGCCTACCCGTCCCCGACTGGAGAGCCTGCAAGAGCTTCCTGTTTCCTGGAGCGGAGCTCCGTGGCCAGGGCCCTCCAGCTCCCCAGGCCCTAGAGGAGAAAGGGAGTGTGCACGTGTGCACTGACCATCTTTTCTAGGGCCGGGACCAGAGCTTCTTGTGAGGTCATCAGAGCGCTCAGACCTCCCCCAAAGATTGACGGTCTCCAGTGCCTTCCCATCGACCGGAAGGGCTTCCTCCACATGCCTCCTGTTACGCCCCAGTCTCATCTGTGCCATCCCCACCTCATACTCAGTGTTTCCGGCACGTTCTTTCTCATGTTGCCTCGTACATGCTGTTGTGTCTGTTTAGAGAAATCCTCGTCCTTGAATAACTTTCTTTTGTCCTATGAGGATGAACTCTAATAGTTCCTCCGGGAAGACCTCACCCGCGCCTCCGGATCTGGTCGCCGTATCCCTTGCCGCTCCCCGTGTTCACTCGCCCCGCCCCCCTGCTCACCTGTTCACGCCTCCGGCCAGCGCTCACCTGCGCGCGCGCACTCGGCGGGGAGACCTCGGCCCGGGGAGGGGGGGGCGTGTTCTGCGGCTTGCGTCCTCAGTGCGCAGCACAGGGTAATAGCTCGTAAATGTTCTCAGAGTGAGAAGCTTCGTATCCCGGGACCGTGCCCTCCTCGTAATGAAATGTACTTTGGGGAAAGCGGCTACAAAGGTCTGCGCCGTGGGGTTCGCCTCAGAAGAACTGGTCAGGGTGGGCTCCCGGGTCACGCGAGGGTGCTGCTTGCTTAGGGAGCCCTTGACTGACGTTGTCTCTGATGAGATTTGGTTTGAGTGCTCTTTTCGAGGAAACTAGCTAGTTGTTACCTCGCTGGGGGCGCGCCTTAAGCCTTAGGGACTGTAGCATGTCCCTTAATTCACGTAATTAGCCAAGCAGGACACCACACACACACACACACACACACAGTGGAGAAGGGCTCTCGGACAGGTGCAGTGGTTGTCATCCCAGCATTAACTTGCTGCTTCTTGCACTTCTCCCGGGCTTAGTAGAGCGAAAGCACTTAGCCCAGGGGTTCAGTCTGTCCTGGATGTGGTGCCACTGGGGCGACAGGGAAGCCCTCTGGCGGAAGGGACAGGCGGCTGCATCTCTGCCCCTGCCCCCCGACTGTGGATGCGTACCCCCTTCCCCATAAGGGCCACCTGTGGACTTGATCACACTGACATGCAGGATAAGTGTGCCTCCGTGTGTGTGTACTTGTGTGTGCACACCCGCGTGTAGCAGGCTTCACGTTACGCCTCTACGTTGTAAGTGGCCTTTGTGGCCTGCAGAGCACTCGTATTGCAGTGTTACTCAGTGATCCTCCAAACACCCTTTGCTGTGAGCTGGAATAATTACCATCCCTTTATTACAAGAATGGAATAGAGGCTGAGGAAGATTATGACTTGCCCAAGGTCCTATAGCTTCTGAGTGGGCAAGTGGGATTTGAATTCCTGTCTTCTGCCTCTAAACCTGTTACGAAGGACTTGTCCGTTGCATCCTGTGAGTTTTTCAAGAATGACCTGCTGCTTCAGGTCACACAGTCGGTGTCTGCAGAGATGAAAGCAGGCTTCAGACGCTTTACTCTGGTAGGCAAAAGACTACGTTCCAGACTGGGCACTGAAACGTTTAGCTCTCAAGTAATACCCCAATGTGCCTCAGTGTTGAACCAGAGGGGGCTCAGTTAGAGTAGAGTTAGAAAAATTAGCAGATGAGGTGAAGTTTGAGACAGCTCATTCTGTAAGTCCTCACGGTGCTATGACATTTGCAGGTGCCATTGACAGTGAGCCAGGGTGGGGGGGGGTCTTCTGATACCTCATCCCTCCACCCGCCACCCCACTGAATTCTCCTGTTCCACCACTAGCTATTGTCATCAGCCAGCCAGGGAAGGAGTTGGGGACATTTATCAAGTGACCCTGCAAATGGAGGGCTGCCCTTTCCCCAGTGGAGAGTGAACAAGGTGGTAGAAGGCATGGTAACCGGTGTGAAGAAGGTTGATGGTCCATCCTTTCCTCATGCGAAGTGCAACTTTTACTCTCAGGAGTGGATTTTAACATCAGATAGCATCAAGGCTGACTTTTGTCCTGTGATGGTGTGCTTAGCTTCTGTCAGTAAATAACAGGAACATTCAGTGATTGCGGCAGCATCGACAATAATTTACTGAGAACCGCTGAGCCTGACTGTTGAATACAATGAATCAATTAAACAGCAGTCGCCAATGAAAGCCACATTATGTGACGGTGTTGATGGGTCCGATTTGGATGTACTCTCAACCCTATTTCAAACAAGATTCTAGTGCAGTTATGACATGACTTTCTGTATCTTTTTCTAGGCAATTAATGGCTCTCTGAGAATTCCCGTCAAATGGATGATTGCCATCTGTCTGCTTGTAGTAGAACCACTTTCATGAATTCTGATTTATTTTCAGGGTTATTAGCAGTTCTGTGTGTCCTCTGACTAGGGTTGCATTGGTCTAATGGGTAGCCTTTCTGCACTGCTGTCTTTGATAGGAAACCAGAGAAAGTTTCATTTATTTCTGTGCATTCGCAGAGCTGATGCTAAGACAGGCTGCAGTGAAAGAAGATCCAATCTCATGGAGGTAGCGATTCTAAGAGAAAATAAGAGGAGCATCCTTTCAAGGCCATCTATAATCACCACTACGCCTGAAAAAACAGACTGCATTTTCTGAACAGCATTAAATTCTGACAGCCGCAGAAGCCGCACACATTTATTCTTGCCTCACATCAAGATTTAGTGGACAGGTTTACTGCAGCCATCATGTTGAAGTGATAAAGTAAGAGAGGGGAAAAAAGGAAAACATGTTCCCTACCTTTACAGCTTGAAAGGTAGTGGCTTAAAAGATGCGTGTACCCACTTATGTTTTACACGGTTCATGGAAAAAGCAGTGCCTCAAGTTATGCTCATGTTGTCAGGGTGATTCCATGAGTGGGTTTTTTTCATCCCATGGCTGTAGGTCTATCCACATGTACAGGGACCGTGGAGGCCTCCTGGGACCATTGCTCCAGAAGCTACAGGTCTCAAGGGATGTGTACTCGAGGTATTTCCCCATTGGCAGTGTTGTCCATCATCGTTTAGTGGGCTTTGACACCAGAGACTTTTAACTCCAGAGTGGATGCACTCGTGGCTTTAGCAAAAGGGTGTGGGCGTGGAGCAGAGCACATCAAGTAGGCAGATGTGGATTGAGAAGAAGGAGAAAAGAATCGAATACAAACAGAAATGCTGAAGAAGAAGCCTGAAGTGGGACCTAAAAAGTCTTCTAAAAATTTTTGGTTTTGTCTAGTTAGTTTCTTGTCCCACTTTGCAATCAATGACTTTGAGTGGAGGACATGTGACACATTTTATTTGTCAGAGCATTGGTTCTTAGTGACTTTGTGGCCTCGTTTGGCATCATCATCTCTTAGAAAAGCCACGTGGCTACTGTGTGCCTGGGGAAGCCCAGAGCAGCGTCCCCTTTTGCTGGGACACCAGAAGGTTTAAGTTGCTCCCTGCCTGTGGCAGGTAAAGTGTCCTGTGGGGCTTTGGAGTCTTCTAGTTTGGGGGCTGAGTGAGGAGCTAAGAATGGTTACTTGCTCTCAAAAATGTTCTTTTGGAAAACTCTTCTGCCGTTGCTTTCTCATGAGAAGTCCAGGAGGTTTGATTTTTTCTTCCAGCAACTGTGACTTTTCACTTAATATTGAATTGGAGGTGGTATTATTAATGTTTTGGAATTATAAGAAATTTTAATGGTCATAAGTGTTAATTCCGAAAGAAAAATGATGAGCTAGCTGCTTACTGTAAAAAAAAAAAAAAAAAAGTGAGAATAATATTTATTTTCTACAAGCACAACCAAAAGGAATGCAGGAATGTTAAACCCACATGATGTTTTGACACACCTCATTCCTCACACCCCACGTAACCATTCACTGTAGAATTCACAGCTGCTGTTCACATTGACAAGAGCTAGTGAAATTAGAATTCTTCCTGAATCTCACAGTCTTTCAACCTGAATCAAAATAGATAACTATAAATCACCCTTGGCCACATGACCCAAGCAGGGGGGGAAGCCTTTTATTTCATAGAGTTCTGTAAATAAGTTACTTATAAAAATGCAAAAAAAGAGAAATGTGCTCCTATCAAGGCTTTCGGCAAAAACCTGTGGCAGTTGTGGGAGAACCAAGTGGAGCTGGATTTAATGTCCCCATCAAAGTGTTTGAAATTTTAATTCATGTAAGAAAAATGCCTTTGCTTAAAGATAGTTTGAGGCAATAAACAGCAATACGGACAACACTCTAAAGTAGGTTTTGAAGAGACTGCTTTCCACAGGTAACTTTGGCAGCATCTTGGAAGAACCCCCAAGAGTTCATTTTAAAATATAAAAGCATACTGCGTTTCAAGTTCCTGAATTCAGCCAGTAGGGACAGTTGATTTGCAGGAGGAGATGTAAGTATGGAATGACAGCCATCCTGTGGTGGGACCGGAACCTCTCAGTGGGGCATGAGGCAGTCAGTCTTGTCCACAGACCCTAGAAGTGGCGTGGAAAGCCTGGGAAAGCTTGAGGGACAGCCTGTCACATGGGGCAGGGGTGGTGCGTGAGAGAAGGGGCAATGAAGAGCAAAGGGAAAAGTAGAGACCAGGGAAAAGCAATAGCAGCAAGGCTTGGGACTCTAAAACACGGGCACCTGCAGTGTGGACTTCCGTAACTATGAGGAAAGCCAAAGAGTAGAACTAGAATGATGGAATCAAAACATGAGAAAAGAAGGAAGGCTTTCAACTAAAGTACCATTTCCAGTTTCAAAGCATGTGGGAGAGGCTGCCCAGCTGCATTCCCGCTCAGAGCATGGGTGAGGAACTGTCCAGCAAGACCACGTGTGCTAGGATATTCAGCAAATCAATGGTATAAATCCAAGACACACATTTCTGGGCACCTCAAATTTGTAAACGTAAGACGCTGGTGCTTTACGTTGGCTTACTCCTTGCAGAACTAGCTGGAGAGGGGCCAGCCCTGCCAGAGGGACCTGATGGTGAGACTACCTGGTTGGAAAAAAAAACCAAAACAAGACGTATTTGAGTAAATTATCCCAAACCATGACTTACAGAGTCCACGTTGACAGTTTGCCTCTGACTCTGATGAGTTTACAGGAAATCGTATGGGTGTTTGGGAATTTCTTTGGTAATAGGTTTCAATAGCATATGGGAAGTAATGTAAACAAACAGCTCAGGGACACAAGAGTAGTAAATATTTAAAACAACCACCTCTAATACTGTTGACATTTCTGAGAGGCTACTCACAAATTCCTAATTGCTGAACTCAAAAGTCCCTTATTGGCCTGTATTCTACCCAACTTCTGAGATGCATTCAATATTGTTGCATATCAAATACAGACATCCTCCAGTATTTTTTGCCTGTGACTCTCCCTTGGTGATTCCCTTTGAAGACATCATTTTTTCAATTTTATGTCTCTACACCTCCGCAGATATCTACGCTTCTTGTTCTGCTCTCCATGCTAAGATCTGACCAAGCCTATAATCGCTCGTTATCATGTGCTTGTTGAGAACCTAAACTTCTAGAGAAAGTGCTCAGAAGAGAGATGCTGCATTTGCAATGCAAGAAGGAATTGCTTAAGCGAAGAGGCGTGGTGATGGCATAGCTGGTAGAAGGACACACACCTGTAAACTTGGAGGCCTGGGCTGATACACTGCCTGTGAAGTGTGCCTGGAGCATGGGGGAGGTTCTGCAGGTAGGAAGCGGGTGCAATCTAGGAGTAGGTGGGATTTACTCAGACATGACCGTGCATGCCCTTGTAAGGGACTGGGGTTTTGTCATGAGGTTATAGGGAATTGTTGAGGGATTTTAATGAGAGTTATGATATGTTTAGGTTTGCCTTTTAGAAGAATTACTTTGGTGGCAAAGAGGAGAATGGACTGAAAGGGATTCATACTGGAACCAGTTAGAAGGTACCACAGGATCCAGGTGAGAGGTGTTGAAAAGCCCAAGCTGAGATGCTGGCAGAATAGGTAAAAGGTAGCAATTTAGAGTGGCATTTAGGAGAGTGAATTGGAAGGGATTTATCATCAAATGGACTTAGGCGTGGCAAGGGAGATGGAGGGGTCTAGAGTGACCATCAGAATTCTGACAGGAAATTGATAAGATGGCTACACTTCTCATCAAGAAAAGGAAAATACAATAGAAGTGGATACTGAGGAAGAGATGATAAGTACAGATCATCCTCAGTGGCGCGCTCTCTCTCTCTGTCTCTCGCTCTCTCTCTCCGGATGTCTCGAAAGGAATCTCATAAGAAATAGTATAAGTTTAGTATAAGGAAGATCACTGATGGAACATAATTCTTGTCTCTGAGCCAAAGAAGGATTCTATAAGCGTAATCTATCTCTGTCTCCATCTCTCAACACACACACACACACACACACACACACACACTCGCACAGACACACACTCTCACACAGACACACTCACTTGCACACACACTCAGACACACACACTCACACACAAACGCTCACACACAGACACACACTGTCACACAGACACACACACACACGCACACACTTGCTTGAGAATAAACATATTCAGTTATAGTTTCAATGACAGGTCCTTGAGACAAGTAGAAGTGGAGCTGTGTGTGTGTTTTTAATGGATCTTCCAGAGACTATCTGGGATGCCCACATTCTTCCTTGCGTGTGGAGATGCTCTCTGTGGCATTGGCAATTTTGGGTGGGTGAGTAATTCTGTAGGTCTGCTGTTTACATCAGTGATTTTGCTGTCCCAGGCTCCAAGAACTGTGGGTACAGAATGTCTTATGAAGTTATTGTTTTTAAAAGGTCTGACATCAGATCAGTCCTTTCTGGAAGGAGAGCCTTCAAAATAGGGAGTTCAGTTGAAATTATTTTCAGCTGGCTAAATCCTTGATATTTTGATGAATTTCCATTAACACATTTTTTTGTTTCCCACAAGTCTATACATATGACACCCTCACAATTCTATATTTTAACAAGGTCTCCATTGACTTATTGACATAGAATTATTGTCAGTGATTTCTTAGCAAGCGGCTTCCAGACACGTCACTCTTCTGATGGCTGGGACTGGATGTGCCCCACTTCGTGGGTGCCCCTTGCCCCCCTCAGATGCCATGGCTTCCAGAGCCAGGTGATCCCCAGGGTGGGGCTGGCCAACTCAGGCCCGGCTGGACACCATTCTTGCTTCATGAATATTACTTTCCTGCTCTTGAACTCTGATGTACGTTAGTTTGCCCATCTCGTCATTGCCCTGTTGACTCACCTTGAGCATGAGGACAGCTAGAACCCCAGAGCATTGCCATATATGTTGCTTTTGACGCACATTTCTCTCCATCTAATGAATTTTAATTCCAGCAGCTGGACTTGACACTGAACTGTGACTTGGGGCATGGTTCCAGCTTGTGGTTTATAAAAATAGAATAACATAAAATATAAGACATAATAATGAATATAAATTTATAATTTATTACATTAAATTATATCCAACATTTAGCATACTATATATTTAACACATGCATTCTGTTAAATTAAATATAAATAATAAATATAAAATAAGCAGAAATAAAGTAACACACTCTAGCACACACGTGCATATGTGTGTGTGTGTCTGTGTGTGTGTGTTTGGCAGAGAGCAGGTTTTGATGACTCTGGGTGAGTCAAGGCAGGAAGGCTTATCTGAGATGCTGATCTGAGGCAGGAGCTTTGCTGGGAAAGGCAGTGCTGCTCAGAGCCCAGCCCTGGGGTCCTGGGTCAGCCACACGCACTGTGTGAGCACAGGTTGCCCAGAGCGGGAGCTGGAGCATGGATGGGGGCAGGAAGAAAGGGCCACTTGCAAAGAGCGAGTGTAGGAGTGGGGAGCCCAGCGCTAAGGCAGAGGCTTAGCAGGAGAAAGCCCAGGGTCAGGTTCAGACTCCGCCACCCTCTAGTCCTGGGACATCCCACAGTTATTGAAGCCCTGACTCTCAGTCCCCTCACTGGTAAAATGGGGACAATTGTCCACTGTGAAGCATGGCTACAAGGGTGAGAACCCCCCGTGCACACTGCCCCACCCACGGTAGGGTTCACTGTCACGTGGTGGCTGAGAGTTGGCTCTCAGGAGATACATGTCCTGGTGTGAGACCCCCTTACCAGCTACCCCCCTCGGGAGCCCCCTCCCTACACTGCACTTCCGCATCTGTAGACCGGGGGTGATCACGTGCTTCCATTGCAAGGCAACAGTGCCTGCAGTGTGCCCTGCAAAATGCCACGTGCACAGCAAGCGCTGGGAAAATGTTGATCGTTGTTAAGACGCGCTCGTGATCGGTACTACTTTCCTATCTCCGATATTGCTTCCGACCTGTCTCAGGGCTAAAGGATGTTTTTAATAAGTAGAAAGTTCTAGAGATGTTTGTTTTAGATTTTTAAGTTATGCCAACACTTTAGGGGACTTCCCTGGCGGTCCAGCGGTTAAGACTCCGCTCTTCCACTGCAGGGGACGTGGGTTCAATCCCCGGTCAGGGAGCTAAAACCCCACATGCAGTGCAGCGCGGCCAAAAAAAAAGAAAAAAAAAACAGTTACGGCAATACTTTAACCTAAAAAAGGCAACTTATAGAGCAAAGAGTCCATCACATCCTACAATCATTTTAGTAGAAGACCCTGCAAACAAATCCAAGTGTATTGTGAGTCTGAAAAGTGAGTTACGTGGAAAGTACTATGCTCCTGTCAATTGTATTCCAAAGAGGACAGGCTGTGTTGGGCCCCGGGGCTCCCATGAGACACAGCTTCTTTCAGACCCAGCACTGACCCCCTCCCCGCCACTGGACGGAGCAGAGGCTCCCTTTGTCTCGAGGGGGTAAAGCGCTGTCAAGAGCCGTCACACCGCGTCGGCCAGCACCTGTTGTAAGCCGGAAAGACCCTTACACTCTCTCTAACCTTGTGGTTCCATCCCAGTGCCATAGTGGGGAGGTATTGCACATCGCATGTGATCTTGCTGCTGTGGCTTCAGAGATTGCTGACAGCTGTGGCTTCAGTGTTTTTAATTTCCTCTTGTCTCAGTAGTTTTGCTCTGAAGCTCAGCCAGGGAACAGGCCTCCCATTCGTGCATCTGTATCTTTGCCAGGCCACCAAAGGCTCTCAAGTGACCCAACGTCAGAAACCTGCTTGCATCCGGGATGGCGATCCGGGAGATTAAGATCAGTTGTTGAATAAAGTAGGAAAGGAGTCTGGCTCGGGACCTGAGACTTTATCTTTCACTGATTGTCAAATTCTTAGGTTGTATCTGTTGTATGTCGGGTGCTGAACTATGTGAGGGAGACGATAATAAATCAGACCTTCTTCCTTCCTTCAAGGCGCTTACATCCTGGTTGGACAGAGAGACAGATAGTAAAAGGCAGTGATGGAGCAAAGTCAGGTGCTGTGGAAACCTGTATGAGGGTCCTGAGTCCAGACTATATGGGGAATGGGTACCCAGAGAGGGTTTGGGGCTGAGATGAGTTCCAGATGTGAGCAGCGGGGGGAGGAATTCCTGCAGAGGGAAGAGTATGTTCAAAGGCCTGGAGAATTTGTACAGAGTTCAGTGTGTCTGGAGCATGGATCTCAAGCAGTGGGAGGTGGTGAAATACAACCTCCTGGAAAAGGAGGGAGGGTTTCATCATGATGGCTTTAAAAGTTAGCTGAGAGTGTTTGGTCCTGTAGGCTGGTGGGGACACACTGAAGAGTTTTTAATCAGGGATAAAACAAGCAGACATTTGCAAGGCCTTCTTCCAGAATTCACTCAAGAGACCAAATTACAGATCTGAAGATTGCTTGATGAGCAGAAAATTGGAGCAAAGGAGCTGAATGATCTGAAGAAACGTTCTCAACCAAGTAGGTTAACTGGAGGATTGGCACTCCCACCGTCTGGGGACAGTTTGTTTTAAAGAACTGATCCAGTCGTGCAGAATCCTTCCCAGTGATCAAGAGCGGCCTCCTTTTGGATAATCCCAACCTCCCAGGCCTGTGCATCACCACGTGCCTGCTCCCAAGCTTAATGCTCATTTCACATCCCTTTCTTGTTAGATTGGCTTTTTCCCAATGGGCCCTGTGGCTCCGATCATTAGCAAGACACTCAGATTTTGTTTCTTTGGGCAGGTTGCCAAGGGAACGGCAGCCACAGACAATGAGCCCCTGTCCTCTCACTTGGGGATGGACCCTGTTTGTGACCAGCAGCTCCCAGTGCACCGGTGACCACCCGTGGATTAGCAATAAGAACAACTGAAAAAAAAAAAAAAAAAGACTGGACGAGAACCAGCCTGGGGATTGAGAAACTTAAAATGAGATAGGAGCACGTAGATGTTATTTCTTCTCTCCCACTTTTACTAGTTGACTTGGGTGAATGATGACATTTATCTGAGCTTTACTCTTCTCATATAAAAAGTAATTAATGGGGCTGTCCTCACATGGTTGCTGAGAAGACTAGATGAGTGAACGATTTGGAAAATGCTTTGTAAACTTGCTTTAGGAAAAGAGTAAAATCAAAGCATGTATTAGAGTGCTTATATTTTTACAAAACACATTCACCAGCACTTTTTAAATGTAATCCTCAAAATAATCTTTTTGTTTGCTTTTATACATAAGAAAACTGAGACTCCAGAAATGAATTGCCTTGGCCATGGTCCAGGAGCTGTGAAGGTGGAAGCAGAACTGCCTGTTCTCCCAGTTTCTAGACCAGCACTCTCACTAACACACCATTCAGGCTCTTCTTACCGCAAACCACAGACTCATTTCGCCGGCTTCCACCTCTCAGTCAGAACTCTATGTACTTTTCTCCCTTGGGATTGGAAGTGCAGACACTTAATTATCACTTTGGGTTGCTTGAAATTATAGGACTATAGGTTTACTGGCACGTGTTTCTGAGGACGATCATATTCTAAGCCCTGAAATAACCATCTCCATTTTTTTCACGCTCAAGGTGAACGTAGGAACTGTGGTACCACTTGTTATAAACTCACGGCATTTCCTAGGAGGACTTGCAAGTTTTGAAAGCAACTCTTACGGACATAGTGGGTGGATTGTTAGAGCGTGCTTCTCCGTGCAACCAGTTAGGTTTTAACTGCTGCCTCCCCAAATCATTAGGAAGAATTTGGGGGGCCTTGCCTATGGCCACTTGGTAATGGTGCGACGTAGCCTCCTGCGGTTGACCACATTTGGGGGAGGTATTGGGTATAGGGCCCATAATGGGATGACAGATGGTGATTTCAGAAATTCTTTAGGAAACCCTAATTTTCTTCAAAAGCAACATAGTCTATTCTCCCACAGTTCTGGAGGCCAGAAGTTTGATATCCAGGTGTTGAAGGCACTGTGCTCCCTCTGAAGGCTTTAGGGAAGAATCCTTCCTTCCCTCTTACTAGCTTCTGTTGGTTACCAGCCATCCTAGGTTCTCTGGGCTGCATCCGTCCCATCTCTGCCTCTGTCTTCATATGGTGTCCTACCCTGTGTGTCTGCTTGGAATCTCCCTCTCCTTTCTCTTACGTGACACCAATCATTAGATTTAGGGCCCACCCTAGTCTGGTATAACTTCATCTTAACTAATTACATTTACAAAGACCCTACTTCCAAATAAGGTCACATTCTGAGGTCCCAGGTGGACACGAATTTGGGGGGACGCTGTTACCCACTGTAATCTCCATTTATAAAGCAGAAGAAAATATAAGGAACATTTCAAGCAAGAATCTTGTAGATTAAAAATTTCGAAGATTAATATGATTTTCATTAATTCCTAGTAAGACCTCCACGTCTGTACCTGCCAAATGTACTGCCACAACCTAACCCAGTGCATTAAGGGAGATTCCAGATCCCCTGGTGTTAGCACAGCCAACCTAATCACTGCAAACTGGCCACTTTCAGGACCAGTCTAGGAAGGAAGCTGGAATTAGAGCGGATTACCGGCTCATCCCTAAGAGCCCGTTAGCAACAATTCCATCTGGCCAGTAAACATTCGTTTTCAAATGAACTTCCATTTGAGGACACTTGAAATTCCGTTTCCCCTGTAGATACTGGCCAAGTCAGGATCGAATCATTTGTGTTGGACCTCAGAAGACGATTAGGGTTGCAGTAGACAGAGAATGGCATCTTAGGCGGAGGAAACAATGGCGCAGACAACACGAGTAAAGCCCCAAATGTGTGAGCATTTACGCTGAATGTGCTGGCCTGGCTGGAGCAGAGGGTCTTGGGACAGAAGCCATGAGAGATGGGGCCTCTCTTCCTGATACCGTGCTCTCTACCTGTCCTCCTAACCTTGGTGTAGGCAGAACTTCCTGGGTGTACCTGGTAGAGGTGGACAAGCCTTCATTATTATCACCCACCGCAGCGCGTACAAATGCTCATTGCATTGTGTGTCCGCCTGTGAGTTTTCTGAGGGAAAGTACTGTGTCATTCTTCTTTATATCTCTGTTGCCAAGCACCTGCCTGGCTTAGAACTCACCGAATGTTGGAATAAACAGATGTGAGATCAGGCCGAGATTCAGAAACCCCCTGGGGAATGTTCCGAGGTTGTTCAGACAACTTGGACGCTTAAAGAGAAGATGCCATTTGTCTTTCTCTTCCCTTTTCTGGTTCCCCCTGGGGTCATGCAGGAATTGAGGTGAAGTATATGCGTATTCTGCTTGTTTTTCTTCTTTTCTTTTTACTGTGCCGTGCGGCTTGTTCGATCCTAGTTCCCTGACCAAGGATTGAACCCAGGCCCTTGGCAGTGAAAGCGTGGAGTCCCAGCCACCAGACCACCAGGGAATTCCCCTTTTTTCTCTTTTTTTTTAATCCGGAAAATCAGAGAGGCCCGTGAATGAGGATGGCAAGGACCAAGGAGTGAAACTCTGATGAGCTGTTGAACTCAGAATAGTCTAACGGACCAGGATTTGGTGGTGATGGAGGTGGGAAGAGCGGGTACTGGTGGGGAAGGCCAGGGGGGTTGAATATTGACAAAGCCAGAAAGGACCACTGAGGGCAGCATCTCAGCCATAGGTTATGTTATGGCCTCCAGCTCTTCACGTCCCTCCCTGTAGGAGGGTTACATTCCCCACCTGTAGCCATGTGACTGTCACTACCGTCCCGTAGGTAGACTAGACTTCCAGTCTCTTTGTCAGGTTTGGCCACGTGACTTCTTTGGCCAGCGGCCTGTGAGTGGATTAACATATGCTGGGTCAGGGCAGACCCTTTAAATGCAATTGCTCTTCACCTCTGCCAGAGGACAGGCATGGCCAACATGCAGACTGCTCCCTGGACTGAGGGGACACACGCGACAGAGCTGCACCTTGGAGCAGAGCTGTGGTGGACCCGCAGCATGCATGCAACACCTCAGCGTATTAACCTCTGAGCAAGAAATAAACTGTTACGTTGTAAGCATCTAAGATTTGGGGATTCTTACCACGGCAAAGCTAGTACAATTTCAGATTTAAGTAATTTCAAAAGACCCACTTAAAAAACAAGCTGCAATCAAATTAAAACACAAACATCCATCATCTTAACAGAATGTTTTGTATTTTTCAATAAAAAAAAAAAAACTTTCCTGTTGCTGTTTCACTGAATCCTGGTTGTTACTTTGTTAGGATAGGCAATGTGCTCTCCACTTTGTGGATCTGCGAGTAGGTGTGACTCCCCAAGGTCTCTCAGACAGCAGATGGCATGGCTTCCACTCCACCTGGGGCGGGTGGTAAACTGTGCCCCGGTGATGCCTAGGATTCCACTGGTTTGGAGGTTCTCTTCTGGTCAAGGCTACAGTCAGCTTCACTTGTAGGTTCTTGAGTTGCAAGAAGGGAGACGTAGTGCATACAGTAGTGACCACTAAGGATGAGTCTCCATCTTGTTTACAAAAGGAAGAAAAGGACATTCTTTTCTACATGCTGCGTGGGGGAGACGGTTCTGGAGTGCTCATACATGAGTTTAGGGATTGTATGAATCAGTGTTGTTGACCGTAAGTGGGGATGGTATTAGAAATATTTACCAACTGGAAGTATACAGTTGCCAACCAAGAAGAAGGGATTCCATGATCTGGTGCATCTCTGGAGGAGGGTCTGTCTGTGTCAGACTTTCTGGACCGTAGTGAGGACTCCATCAGTGGGAATGGTGCTGGAGGGAGTGGATGTGTATTATGGCCATTCAGGGTATTTAATTAACCTACGTAGAACTAGATGAATGTTTTAACCATTGGCACAACTGAACCAGTGTATAATAATTAAGTACCAACCATTGTTGCAAGAATAAAAGTGAGTTATTGGAAGGCTGTCCGGCAGCTCCCATAATTAAAGAAAAACGTGGAGAGTCGGGCCTGGAAAGGACTCAATGAGGTGACGTACAGACAAGCTCCTGCCACAGGCTGATCGGGGTCCCTCTGCTGTGGCCCCCCTGGGTTCAGCTGCCTCACCAGTGGCCCTCTGTCTCAGTGCAGGTGGAGCCCATCACCTCCAGTTACCCTGGGACCAGAGTCTGAGCGGAGCCGTCTAGCCACCTGCCCACTTTTAAGCCACGAGGTGGCAGGGAGAGAAAACGTCTTTCCCTCTTCACTCCCCACCAGCCTTGGCGTTACCGCCAGCAAGGGGAGGTATGTGGGTGCCTGGCGGCCGGCACAACAAAGATTTTCTTCAGAAACTGGACTTCACAACGGTTGGCTTTCTTGTCTGTGTCTTCCACTAGACAGTGCATTTTGAGGACAGGTGGTGCTCGTCACCTTGACGTACACAGACCCTGTTGTGTATTTCCATCATGCCCTGTATTTTTCCTTCACAAATTGTACCTTCATATTCCATATTCATCTTCCATGACAAATATATTCTTTTTTTTTTTTTTTTTTCGGTACGGGGGCCTCTCACTGTTGTGGCCTCTCCCGTTGCGGAGCACAGGTTCCGGACGCGCAGGCTCAGCGGCCATGGCTCACGGGCCCAGCTGCTCCGCGGCATGTGGGATCCTCCCGGACCGGGGCACGAACTCGCGTCCCCCGCATCGGCAGGCAGACTCTCAACCACTGCGCCACCAGGGAAGCCCATGACAAATATATTCTTGATGAATGAATGAATAGGATACATTGCCCTTTACTATATCCCCTCCTTTGGGAATGTGCTTTCCTAGGGCTGCGGTAACAAAGTACCACAAACCGGGTGGCTTAAGCAACAGAAATTTATTATCTCACAGTTATGGAAGTGAGAAGTCCAAGATCAAGGTGTCTGCAGGGCTGGTTCCTTCTGAAAAATGTGAAGAAAATATGTTCCATGACTGTCTCGCAGTTCCGGGTGGTTGCTGGCAGTCTGGGCGTCCTCGGCTGTTAGAAGCGTCACCCCGACCTCGGCCTTCATCATCACATGGCATCCCTGTGTGTGTGTCTGTGTCCAAACTCCCCCCTTTTATAAGGACATCAGTCATATTGGAATAGGGCCCTCCCAGCCACATTTTAACTTGATTCCCTCTGCAAAGATCCCATCTCTAAACAAGGTCAACCTCCAATATGTGTTGGGTTAACATCCAACGTATCTATTTATTGGGGGTCACAATTCGACCTATCACAGGCATCATGTTTTCTTATTTTCAGTTTGTTTTCTACAATTTTGTGAGTTTTGGCAGTTGATACTAGATATGGACATTGGTAGTCCTACAAAATTGATACGATAGGGAAAGAGAAGAAGATTGATAAAAGGACAGTAACACTACCTTCACCACCACTCACAGGATAAACAAAGCGAACCCCAGCTTGGAATATGGGGTGAGGTCCTAGCACGGTGCATGGCCGCTTCGTGCTGACATGGATGCTCCTCTGGCCTCGGGCTTTAGTCAGTTCGAGTCAGCCCGCGATATTGATCCCCTTCCAAGTGACCTCCTGGGCTGTACCCGCCTCGGGTCCCCATAGGCACATCTACAAGATCCATCCCTTCTTTTTCCTGTTAGAAATGGTTCTGAAAGGAGTGCAGATCTCTGTACTATTTTCATTTAGAAAGTAGAAAATAAAATCTTTTGCTGCACCTCTAAGTTTTGCTCTCTCATTAGAGTGGAACGGATCACTGCTCATGGATCAAGTGTTCTTCCCTTGTAAATGGCAGATGTAAGTTCAGCGGTATCAGATCAATACCAATTTCATATTTAGGCCTGGGGATTATTCACTGGCAAGGCAGGACCAGGCAAGCCATTCTGTCTGTTGCTAGAATTGCTAGTGAATGTCCCCCATGGGAGGCCAGTGGGCCAAATGTTTCCCTAGACAGCATCTTTAGGAACTGGACCGATGTCTCTGTCAACAGGAGAAAATACTAAGGTTGCACCCATGGAGAGGAATTCTTTCTCCATAGATTTCTACTAGCCATAGATCATAGATTTTTGTCTGATATCATGACACATGACGAGAAAGAAGTCAAAATAACTGAGGCAGCAAACCACCTAGGGATTGTGAGTGGTATGTGTCCCACCTAACGTGCGGGTTGGTGGGGCCATCTGTGAGCGTGCTCTGAGGCAGAGGCTCTGGGTGCAGCACGAAATGAACTTGGGGTTGAAGGAAGAGGAATATGCAATTGTTATGAGACACACTTCTACCAACTCACATTTCCACCTGACGTTTCTGCAAAGCTCTGCTGTATAAATGACTTTGGATTTTCTGACAGAGCTTGGAGATAACAGGTAACTACACCCCAAATGAAATGAATTGACTTTTCTTTAGGCCTGTGGATAGAAAATTGCTTTTTCTTTAAAACTGGCATGGCAAGCTCTGCTCCTGGTCATGGATTAGTTCCCAGGCAGCAGCGGGAGTTTAGAGGGAGGCCGGATGGCAGGGTCCTGTGAGGACCTGGGGTGTGTTGGGAAATGGCAGACACCTGGGTGACTCTTGGGTGATGGATGGGGGCCTGGAGCCTGGAATCTGGCTCCACTCCACTGGGCAAAGGTCAATTCAACAAGAGCCTCAGTCAAGTTAAACTTTATGAAAATGCCTTTTTATGTGTCAGAACGATGGATTATCAGAAATTTTACATGCTTTATCAGCACTGCCCCCAACACCCCATTTAGGACTTGTAGTTAATATACGTGTTCTAAAGTCCTTTTGTAAATGGGCGAGGAAAGAGAACAGGTGGAGTCTGTACTCCGGGGACACTGCTGGTCCCATGATTGGGGGCAGTCCTTCCATCTTTCCGAGCCTCAGTTCCCTCAGACGGGTTAGACAGTCTACAGATTTCCTGCCAAACTACACGTTCTAAGAAAGCAGTGCTGGTGGAACTTGTGCAGTAAAGTGCGGACCAGTGACTCACCATTATCAGTACAGGGGTTGTTACGGAGATTCACTCGTGAGCCTTCTGCAGACTTTTTCCTCTCCGGCATCATCTGGCATCTTCCCTGCTCCCAGCGTGTGCTGACACTGTGATGAGCACAAAGACGTTTGGAATGAGGCCTTTGTGTGTGGAATTAAGTGTCAGCCTGCCCGCATCCTTCCACATGTGCCTGGGGGAGCCTAGGCTGGCATTTAATTTCCCATTAATATTATACTCTTCGGGAATGTCTGGAGTCCAATCTGCTTTTTTCCAGAGTTGTACTTTTTTTCATATTTAAAGACATCTGGGACGTTCACACTGGAGAACTTATCCCACAGCCTCATTTCTGTCCGCTCTGGGAGTGCGTGAGAGATGCTGGGTGAACCGTGACATGTTTCCACGTCAGACCTTGGTCTAGTCCACTGACCTGAGACAGCTGAATTCGTGATACTGCTCAAGACCCACTGTTGAAGTCGGTGTCGTTTGCGAGAAGTTTCTCCAAGAGCTGTGGTGCCTGTCTTCTAATCAGGATGCAGGGGGAATGTCCATCTTCTAGAACTTTTGGTCTCTGGCTGACAGTCTGTTCAGCACGGAGGATGCCTGTGATCTGGGAGAGTTAACAGTCTGCCAAAACCTAAATTCAGGGGGAAGATCTAAGGAGAATTAATGATAAGAAAAATGTGGAAGGGATCATATTAATCAGTTTGCAGTCACTCAAACTTCTAAAAGATTTTCCTTTGAAAACAACTAATTTGCACAGCCTCTCAGCCCATAATGAATCTCCATTAGTTATCAGACGAAATTTCACGTCAGAAATCCTGTGCTTTAAATACAAGCTTTGAATCTTCACCGCCATTTAGTTGGCTTTAGTTCACGGAGACAGACTCATTTTCTCTTTCTGTCACCCCGCCTCTGTGAAGAAATAGTTGCAAAGAGGCGTTTCCTGCGTGACCCGCTTCAGGGTGACTTTATCAAGACCACTTTCCCCGAGGTTCCTCCCTAACTGTATTTCAAGAACACTTCTTGTCCAACCAAAGGGTCATCAAGGTCACGTGCCTGCAGCTGGTGCACCCGTAGCCAATTACCCCGGATTAGCCTGAGCTGGGAGCAGGCCTCTTGCAGGAGCTGGGGAGTGGGGGACAGCTAGGGACCACCTGACCTTGAGCCGGTGGAAGGGTGGGGGGGCGTCATGGAGTGAAACAGACCCCAAGACATGGTAGCTAGCATTCAGGGTTATGCCTGTGGGTCCAGTGTCAGAACTGGGTCTGGGGAAGGGGTTTTAGATACACAGACCTTTTGTTATCATTTAATCCCTATTTGTAAAATTCAGTTTACACAAAGGACCCCTTAAAAGTCTATTTAGTGAAATTTGGCTTTTCCCTAAATGATAGAAGAATCTTAGCAAGATTATGACTCTATGGCCCACAGAGATGGCCCAGTTAAATTTTGACTAGATTGAAAAATAACAACAACAAAAAACCAAACAGGACCGAGCCTTTCGTGCCATATTTATTCTTTGCAAAGAAGGAAAAATGCCTCCAAATCAACGGCATGTTCAAAGTCCTGACCTGGTTAACACAGTTAAATCTATCAGTTTGGAGCACGTGTGAAAAATGTAGATTGTACGTGGCTGGATTAGATCGTGGTGAAGGCCTCTTCAAGCAGAGCTCCATAAACTCCAAGGGGTCTGCAGGGGCTTGCAGGGGCTGGTGCTGGGCTCTGGGAATGAAGAACAGACTCTGATTTCACAACTGGATCTTTGCTTCCCTCCCCCCTTTGTGTTATACATTGTGAATATATTAACAAAATCCTTTATATTAGAGTGATTCAAATATGTAGGGCATCTCAAGTGGCTGTCAAGTTGGATCTGGTTATCAGAGGAAAAATGCATACAGATGTTTACTCACTTGACTTGCTCTGTTTAATTCTTTGTTGCATGTACCTGTTTGATCTTAAATGAACTGCAGGGCTTCCCTGGTGGCGCAGTGGTTGAGAGTCCGCCTGCCGATGCAGGGGACGCGGGTTCGTGCCCCGGTCCGGAAAGATCCCACATGCCGCGGAGCGGCTGGGCCCGTGAGCCATGGCCGCTGAGCCTGCGTGTCCGGAGCCTGTGCTCCGCAACGGGAGAGGCCACAACAGTGAGAGGCCCGCGTACCGCAAAAAAAAAAAAAGAACTGCAACACCATTCATGTCAGCTAGTTGGAGATTTGGGGACAGATCCTAAAGATATTGAAAACTATTTACTATTGAGGATAAACTCTGCAGTGTGTTATGGATCTTTACATTGTCTTCTTGACAGTCGAGAAGAGTGAGGCCCAGAATTGCTAATTTTTTTTCTGAGGTTACTCAGTAGCTAGTAGCAAAACCAGGACAAGAACCTTCTAAGCCTCCACTGACCACCGTTTTATTCCCGTACTGACTTCCTTCTGAAGCTGGAATTGCTGATGCTGTCCATCCGAAGTAGAGAGCCCTGCAGAACTCTCCCTTTATTGTGTTTCCTCGTTGCTCAAAGTTTTAGATTCAAGATGTTCTTTGAAAAGAGAACTTTCCTGAAGTAAGCAAGAATTCCAGTAATGCCCCAGGCAGACTTTTCTTTTGGCTTCAGCTTACTACTGACTCATGTCCCTTGATAACTGAGTTCTTGTTTACCAAGAACTTTAATTATTTTCATCATTGGTCCTTCAACTGTTCTTTGGCCCGATGTGTCCTGTTTTCTTAGGCGCTTGGCCGCAAAACAGGCATCCTGAGAGCCAGGAGGCCAGCTCCATTATTCACTCTCTTCTAAGCCAGAGCTGAGGGTGGCCCAAAGATGTTGTATCTTAGGACAATTTTCTTGGATCTTTCCTTATGTAGAATTTGTAGCAATGAATCATTCAAAATAGTTTCCTTCCTTTGTGACTTTCTAAGAGCTGGTCTTAGCAACAAGGAGAGCGACTCAGTAGCGTTTGGAAAGGAATGGCTCTGGAAGATGATGACAGCTGCTCCTCAGGGGTCTTCTGCATCTCATATTAAAGGGAACAGAGGAGGGTGAGCAGAGAGGAAACTGCTGGGTGATAGAAACATACAATGTTTTTATAGAGACAAGTGGTACCCTGGGTTTCTCTCATGAGCAACATTGAGCCTCTCCACAGATGCCTATGTAAGTGATATTCAAAATAGGTAATAATTAGTGACAGAGGCACTGGGCATTCAGAGTGGACCCTTCCAGAACATAGTGCTGTTGGAGAGGGTTCTTGAAGGTTGTCTGCACCCTCCCTCCCCCAGGAATTGTCTCTTTAATTTTTGAATCATGGGAAGGTCCAGGAGGTTCTAGAAGAGGGACTGAAGTAGCCTGTGGCAGTGGCCATTTAACAACCAGAAAGGAAAAATTAATATTTAACAATCTGACCAGTCATGCTCAGTTGGGTGCACTGGCTTTTGAGAACCGATTGTTAAATTTTCAGGAATTTTGTGAACTGGTTTTTAAACAGCAATTATTACGCATTAAATAACGTAAACTTACAGTTTAAAACTGTATTAAAAATAAACAAAAGTAGTAAATACCCCAAACCCTTCACTTCCTAATTATTTTACTACATTTTTCTATTATCTATGCTCGCGAGGTCATTCACGCCTGTTGCACGAGGATGGTGGAAACTCTGCACAGGGTTTTGCAGTTTCACATCTCTTCCAGACTCCTTTAGCACATGCTTACACCCCAAAATTGACATGAAATTGGCAAGGTTCCCCCCACTCTGTTAATTGTCCAGCTGGTTGATGCTGGCTGGAGGTCTGCCCTGCTCCTTCTCTGGATTTCTTTTTGTGCTGGGCCTTCTCTGCTTGGCAGGATTTATCAGGTAACCTGGCTGCCAGTGTTACTAAGATACAGGCCATGAATTGGGATCTTGTGTGGACCATGGGTCATCTAATCACTAAACATACTAGAACATCTTTTTCTCCATTCTCACCCCTCTTGATACAATTGGTCAGTCTGTCTTTCTAAAGCTCTCTCCTTCCTCAACTCCTTGGCGATCAGATTTTACTCATTCTTCTAACTCTCTGACAACTCGTTCACTAATCATAATTTCTGTTCTCAAAACGAGGTGTTAGTCAAGTTTCTTCTGCTCTGCTCCCTTTTGCTCTGTCCGGACAGTTCTCCTCCAGACTCACACAAAAGTCCGTGGTGTACCAAACAACGCAGCATCACCAGTATTGAATCTATTATATCTCTCCTGTCCAAAAATAGAGACTTTGATTTCTCTACATTTATTCATGGAAGCCTACATTTCCCTAGTCACTCAGTTTTAAAAGCCTTGTATTCTCTTTAACTCCGTGTGACATAGTTTTTGTGCTTCTCTATGATTTCCCCTCCAGATTATAAGCTTTCAGGTAAGGTCTTTATTAATTGTACCCATTACGCCTTCTACACAACACCTGGCTTAAAAAATACTGAATGTGTTTTGTTAAATTTAAGGGGTAGGATTCATTTTGAAAGTGACCGTACTGTCCTGATGTGTCTTATAATGGCGGCGGTGGGGGGGGTGGGCAAACTCGCATTTCCCCCTTATTTCCAGTGGACAAGGTTTTATTAGAAGAGGGGCTTTTCAACTGGAGCCTGAGTTGAGATTCAGATGAGAACAGAAGTCCCATGGTGGTGATGTGAAAGGAGACATTTCATTTATTTTGCTTTTGGAGACGGAAAAGGGATTGGCATGGGTGCCTGTGAGTGGACAAGATGGAGAAATGGCTTCTCTGGCCGCTCGTTGTGAAGTCTGGTTCCCCACAAACAGGGAGCCTGTCAGCAGAAGGTGAGGGGAGATTCCCTGCCTTCTGAGTGCATCAGCCTGGCAGGGTTTCAGCCGGTTCCCGTGGTCCCTGCTTACATCAAAGTCTGTGGGAGGGCAGGGATGAGGCGTGAGTCACCACTGCACATTTCTTAGAATTCTCCACGGCCCAGCTCTGTCCCCAGGGCTCAGCACTTGCGTTGAGGTGCAGAGAATCCACGTTACGGATTTAGAATAAATGGAATTTTCCTTTTATCCTACCCCTTTTTCTTTCTAACCTGTATTTTAGGTGTCCATGTTTATCTGAATTCAATTTTAACATGAAATCCTTTGAAGATGAGGTTATTTTCATATTGACGAACTTGTGGGATTTTCAAAGAAAGAAGCGTACATATGGTGGCTGTTTGAACGAGTGAACCCAGAGATACGGTGAAGGTCAGAGGGAGGGCAGAAGGAAACTGTGAATCTCTATTAACAAATGCAGAAAAAAACATGCTTTCTGAAAAGATGAAAGCAACCCCATCGTCAGGGTGTTTCAGTTAGGATTGTGACAGAAAGGAAGTTCAGCATCTGTGCAGACTGCCACGTGGTAGGATCAGGGTAAATAAACACATCTTCAAAAACCTTTCGTGTATGTGTTTAATGTGAGCGTGCTAGACATCTCATCACATGGTAGAAAATTTACAATTTCAATAATACCCACCATTTACCAATTAGGCATTTGCTTCTTGCCAAGCACTCTTCTACTGTATTATCTATAATTCATAGAATAGGTAATATTTCACGTGCTTTTGCTCAGTCCTTCCAAGAACCTCATGGTTTGTGTTGTCATCCTGATTCACAGGTTCTCTAAGAACCTTGGCTCTGAGGTCTTTCCGTGGAGAGCGGGGGTCTGAGCCCCTGTCCAGCCGATGAGGTCGCCCATCAGCTGACTCCCAGCTGGAGTGGTAGGGCGTCTTCTGCAGATGCTTGCCTTGGCACGCTAAGTAGCTCCTGAGACAAGTATATGGAAGCTTTGCTGGAGAAGCCCAAGCACATATCGTGTTCCGTCGGTGTTCTTAGAAACTCACAATCTGACCTTTTTCAAACATTTTTCATGCATTTCACCAGATAAATTGGAAGTTGTGATTCCTATTCAAAACATCCTTGAGAAGTGGCAATAACCATTTTAAAAGAGGTATTTGGGGTCTGGGCTTTTGTTTGGGGAATAAAACATGCATTAAGCGCCAATGTATGTATTCAACAAGCTTATGTTGAAAGCTGGGTTTATGAAGCTTCCTCTGGACTCTTAAAACAATATGCAATTCTCACCCGGTATCTTTGATGTAGCACAAGGCATTTATCAGTCTCTGATGTGCTCGAGGAGACTGTCTGACTTCCCTTTTGTCCCTTCTCTTCCCTCTGGCTCTGCCCGGGAGAGGAAAGAGCTGTACAGGCACATAATGGTGAAGGGCCCCCTGCAGACCCCGAGGGGAGCCCTGAACAGACTGGATGGAGGCCCAACTCCACCCTGTGACTGGTTAATGCTGGGATTCACAAAGCCCAGACCACTGCCCTCGGTTTCACTTTATCCAGCGTCCCTAGATGCACCGTCGCCCTCAGTTTCGCTTTATCCAGCATCCCTAGATGGATCAGTCTACGGCTTGGGCCTTTAACCACTCCAGCTGTTTCTCAGAACAGCAGAATAACCACTGACCAGTTCACGTCTCCCATTCCCATCCCAGTTTCTGAGGCAGTGAGGTGGTGCCATCTCGCCCACTAAGGGCTTTGCGGGGGGCTGCAGCTGATCCCCATTGGGGCACAGCTGACCTCGCCTCTTCCCCCATCTCCTCCATCCCTGGGGCCCAGCATCCCTGGCCACGACTGAGCCCTGAAGGCTCCGTCAACACTGTGTCCTGGAGGGACGTGGCAGAGCCTTGTTTAAGGGCAGAAGGACAAATACAAATTAGAGATAAGAGGCTTAATTCTCTCTGTTGAAAATAAGGGAAGAGACTTCTCTGTCTCCTTTTCTTTTTAGATCAGTCACCTTAGAAAACGTGCCACTGTAAGTACTTTCTCCTCTCTCTGAAATGTGTGTAAATCCTTTTGCAGATGAGGTAGGTCTCAGCCAGCTTTAGGCTGCACGACTGTCTTCCTCCAGGACCGGGAGCCATCTCTTGGAAACGCGGCTGTCTTCACAGCACCTCTGTCTCCCAACCTCTGCGCCAGGATGGGGCCAACTTCAGCGGGGCCTTTGCTCCAAGTTGCAAAACCACTTCCTGTCCTAAGGGTATAAGTGGCTTGTTTCTCCTCTGAATAAAGCCTCTTAGCTAACACAGATGGTCACCCCAATTACCAGGCGAACCTAGGATGAACTGTATGTGACCAGGGTGCTGTCTTCTCTTTGAGGACTAGTTATCGGTTACCTTGAGAGCATGTTTATAATGGGTTGTAGCTGCTTGGCTACATGAAAGGTGAGGTTTCTTTCTGTCTTTGCAACCTCTTAGCCAATCGCCTGTGACGCGTGTCACCTTCTGGTTTAAGGCTTATTCAATAATAAGAATGTCTCCTTTCTTTTCTACCTTTGTGGAGTGGGTTTCTGGGTTGGGAGGACATTTTGTTCTTACCCATATCTTCCCAGCAGGAGATGGGGTGTAGCTGGAGGAGTCCAGTCCAGTTGGCAGAGAGGAACTGCACTCCCATAGAGCCTTAGAAAGTCCTCGGCTCTCTCTCTGGACCCCTCCCTTCCCAGTTGGCATTGAGCGCTGTGTCACCACACCGGGCTCTGGTCCTCCTTGTCCCATTACCCTGAGACCGCCACCCTCCAACCAGACTCCTGAGCCTTCTTTCTTGGACACTCTTTGAGAAAGGTGGTCTGTGCCTACTTCCCTCATTTACTGGAGAGGAATCCTCTCCCCGCCGTTTCTTCAGTCAGCTTCCCCCATCTTCCAGGCTCCCAGGGCACATAAGTAAGTGACTGATGGGTGGAATGTGTCCCTCCCAAATCTGTATGTTCAAGTCCTAACCCCCAGGCCCTCAGAATGCACCTGTGTTTGGAGAGAGGGTCTTTTAAAGAGGTAATCAAGGTAAAACGAGGTCATTAGGGTGGGCCCTATAGAGGAGGGAAAAGTCTTCCTTCTACCCTTCTAGGTTCTGTGCCTGGTCTGCAAATTAAATTGGCATAAGATTGATAAACAGGAAAAAAAAGTCAATTTAATTATATATTTATGAACGCACAGAGTTTCCCCAAAATGTGAGACTCAAGGGGGCGGGTGCCCAGATGATTAAGACATACGCCACCTGAGCTATGGAAAGGAGGAGGGGCTTGGAGCTTCTGGGGGGTGGGAGAGGCAAATTATGGGATGGGGAGGAAATGAAAAGATTTGCCTTGTTCTGGAGATAGAAGTCTCTCCAGTGAAAAACGCGTCTCTGGGAGTAGCTCTCACCCTGGTACAGATACCTTAACTAATGGAAATTTCCTGTACAAGAGGAGAAATTTATACTTTATTTTAGGCAGGTGAGGGGGAGTTAAAGAGCTTTCTCTGTGTCTGCTGGTTCTCCATTGCCTTTAGTTCAAAATGATCTATACACCAAAGTGACATATTTTGGGCTGGCGTGTTCTGAGCCCCTTTAGCCCTAATCCATTATGGCTGGTGTCCTTATAAGAGGAGATTGGGACACAGACACAAAGGGACGACCATGTGAAGACACGGGGAGAAGACGACCGTGTGCCAGCCAAGGAGAGAAGCCTCAGGAAAAAACCAGCCCTACTGACACCTTGATCTCAGATCTGTTCTCCAGATTTGGATAAAATAAGTGTCTGTTGTTTAAGCCACCCAGACTGTGGTGCTTTGTTAGGGCAGCCCCAGCAAACTCATACTATGACCCAGGAGCATTTCTGGGTAGTGTTCTCTTGTAGCTTATTTTACTTATGGACAGGTATACTTAGTCATATGAAGCCTCAGACCCTCCAGTTTTCATAACACAAAAACTATCAGTGTGGTCATTTCCTACATGTGTTTGTCTAAACTAGCTTCTGATGCCCTCTCTCTTTTTTGTCTTCTGTTTCCTATAGGCACGTCCAGAAATTCCTCCTCCGTCCTGTCCTGTAAGTGGCCCCAAGATGCATCTCAGAACGGTGAGCATCAATGACTAAGGAAGTCGGTGGGATTCTTAGAACGCTTTTGCTTGCGGTCTGTATCTTTTCGAAACGGGGCATAGTTTCTGTCGGAACTGATCCTGAGTTTGACTGTGTTACGGGCGTCGTGATGCCTCTGTGTCAGAAGCTAAGCTGTGGAAGGTATTTTCTATTTGGTTGTTACCTGGAATTACTTTGTTGTGTTGATTTGGGGTTGACTTCAGCCCCCTGTTTAGAATAGCTCCCTGGGGGGCCCGCCCATGCCGACGGGGACCTTGCCTTGAGTGGGCAGGAGAGTGAGGATCTTGCTGCACCAGGTAGAAAATGCTACTGGCTGACGTGCGGTTTGTGAGTCACGATGAGCTCACTCCAGGCAGGAATAAAGCATTGATTAAACTGCCATTTATGGGAATCGTTAGAGTCCTGCTGTACAGGCTTGACTGCTTGGTGCTTAAAGCTTGCATCTCATTTGTGATCCCCGGTGTCAGGAGTTTTGAGTGGAATGTAGCCTGTTGCTTCCCCCGTGTAGCCTGAGTTTATTAAACTGCCCCCATTTTCTTATGCTCGGAGACGGTGGCGGACACAGCTGGTCATGGAATGGCAGAGATGATAATAACATCATTAGATTAGAAACCAGGGCAATTATCCAGTCACATTCCTTTGTAGAGCTAGCACGAGCCATGGTGGTTAATACTCAGATGGCATCTTATTAATTAGCGATTTCCCCTGCTTGCTAGGGATGATGGTTCATGAGTTCTAAATGCGTGTGAGCACAGATAATAAAGAACTGCCTCAGTATTCCGGTTACCATGCCAACTATCTTATATTCATTTCCTGATGACACTCTTGATTGATTCTTTAGGGAGCTGTGGCTACCACACAAGAGGAACACAGTCTTTTTTTCCTGTTGCTATCTTGACAACAACATTTCTCTTCTGTCCAAGGGAAACAGAAGTGCGTCTTCATGGTGGCTATTATTTCAACCTGAGCTTGTACATTTTATTTTTAAATATTTTTCGGAATTAAACAAATTAATTATTGCACTGATCAAGATTTTTCACTGGTATTGGGGCTTTGCCTCAAGGGAACAATCCGAGCCGCCGTTGCTTACGTGATCCGCTAGATGGAGCAAGTGAGAAAGTATTTGCATTCAGCTTCCAAAATGATTGAAGAAGTAAATAATGGGGCTCTTGATGGGTCTGTGAATAAAGTAATGACTGTTCGCCTTTTCCGACAACTTTGGTAGAGATCGGGGAATGAAAGATCGGCTTGACAGCTTCCGGTCTGTCCAGCACAAAACCAATTACGCTTCTAGTTAGACACATCAGGAGGAGACAGACTTTTGATTCAAATTTAGGCATGAGTTTTTAATTTAATTTAATTTAATCTTTTTATTTAGAGTAGTTCCAACTTTTCTGAAGGCAAAAAAAAAACAGTTAAGAAAGAAAAAATTTTTTAAATATTTATTGTCTTCGTTTATGTGTATGAATGCAACCTTCCCCATGAGGTCTCTATCCTGTTTGGTTTTCAACTTAAGGTTGTAAAATCTTTTCATGCACAATATTATCTCCCTGGTAGTGGAAGCAATGAGCAGCTGGGTATATCTGTGATGCTCAGTACATATTCCAGGTGTCACCATGTTCTCCCATTAAGCAAGCATCTTGATCGGTGTGGAATGACTGGGTCACCCAGCCAGTGGCACGCAACTACTGCGAGACGAAGGGTGAAATCTCTGCAGGAGCCAGTGGGACAAACTCGCTCTGAAATTGAACCGCAGGATCACTCTCCACGTGCCCTGCTCTCATTCCCCACTCCTACCTACGAAAGGTGACATTTTGTTTGAGATTACTTCTGTTTACAGCCTGTCTGGCCTAAGCTCCGATTTGGGAATTTAGCCAAGTGCTATTGGTTACCATTTTGACTGTGAACTTTCTCAATGCTTTTATTTTACATTTTACCGATACAGACTCTTTGCATTGGCTGCAGAAGAGGCGTCCCTTATATGGTGAGCTCAGCTGTTATTATGGGTAGTCACGAATAGTTGTGATCTCTTTGGAGAGCAATTTGGCAAATACAGCAGCATTTAAAATACATATATCCTTTGATCCAGCCAGTCCAGGGCTAGGAATTGAACTTGCATGCATGCTTGCACACAAAGTCAAAGGTATATATATGTGTGAAGATTTTTATTTTTACTGCAGCATTGTTTGTAGGAACAAAAGCCTCAACCTAAATGTTCACCACTAAGGAATTGATTAAATGAAAGAGGGTGTATCCATACCAGGGAATGCAGGGGGATTCATTACATTGATTCATATTTACTGCTGTATCATCCTCCTATTGGTAATTCTCAAATCATATTCAACAACTATTAAGTGGAAAACGATGCAGAATGGTATTTATGATATGGTACCATTTGTATGAAAAGTGAGGGTCCATTCGTTCAATAGACACCTGTATGTGTGTATGCTTGGAGAGCATAGAAAAATCTGGAAAAACACACAAGAAAGTGGTAACAGTTATCTTCAGAAAATGGAGCCAAGGGGAAGGGGGGAAATATACTTTTCCTCTTCTTTTTTATTACTCTTTCCATTTGTCTTCCTTTTTATCCTGTAAATACGTAATTTTTAAAACACAGTGGGTTTCCTTGGCTGGGTTACTCTCTGAAATTCAGCGTCTACGTCCGAGTGTCCCTGAATGGTTTGGGAGCATTTGTGACCATCTCCCGGGACTTGACACTGATGCCTTAGAGCTGAGTGTGAACCGTCTACTACGGAAGAGCCGAGAAGTCTCGTGTCTTCCCTGTGCTCTGAGGCCGCGGCCCCGCTTCTCCTCCAGATACGTGCTGTGCATCTGCTGCTCGCTTGGCCCCCACTTGGCCAGAGCTCAGCCGAGATGCAGGCAGAGGCACCCCAGCGCAGTGACAGCTGCTGCCGCGCCCTGGGCCGGGAGCCCATGGGCCTGGGCAGTGGTTTCCAGCTCTCAGAGGTGCTCTCCTTGGATCCGCCTGGAAGAGCGACATGATGGATGCTTCAACCACTGCCTCTCCGGGAGGACGCATCGCTGACGCCACTGCTTATGGACTCCAGGCCCGGCTGCAGTATGGTGCGAGGGGACTTGCTGACTCTTCCAAGGCGACAACGATTGTCACCGGGACGCACGCGATGCTCGCAGCTAACTTTCCAGCTTCCCCCAAGTTTCTGCCCCTCCTTCTCTACCTTTAAGGCTGAGTTAGACTCTGGGAAGTTGTGGCTTTGCAAACCCAGAGTTCTCGAAGCCAGGAGGGCACAGGGCTGGGCGACACGACTGCCTGGATTAGACTGTTGGCTCCGTAATGACGACACTAAGGGAAAAGGAAGGGCAGAGACCAGGCCTTCTCACTCTGCAGAGACTGCTGCCATCGTTTTTTAGAATTGCTTCTGCCTTATTTTTCCCCGAATCTGCAGCACAGAGGCGGTGCCACGTGAGCAGTTTGCACCTAACAGGTTGGAGACGTGCCCACTGACCGGCTGAGTGACCACACGGCTTGTCGAGGGCTTGCTTCTGGTTGCGGGGGACAAGCAGCCTGTCTTCCACCCACGTGGAGCTTCCCCAGCCCTGCGGAGGAATGGAGACCGCGTCTCAGGTAGTAGCAGCCAGGGCTGGGGGGCTGCCTTTTTGTGGAGTGGACGGGGCCACAGAGTCCGTGCCTCGTCAAGGACGGCCCATTTGGTGAATTACAAGTCAGGGATAATAAGTCAGCTGCAACCTCGACTGTGTTTTCCTATGTAAAGATCCGTGCAGTCAGCCATTTGGCACACTTTCTGTTATATACGCATCTCTGTTTTTCCTCCGTTAGATAAATAAAGCCGAGCTATCGGTCTTTAGTTTATTTTCACTCCCTCCCATCCCCCCACCCGCCCAGCGCTAGGAAGACTAGTTGTTTCAGCCAAACTACACTGCCTGGCGCCTGGTTCTCCCAGAGGTGAGGAGGGGGTAGGGGACTGCAGTGGGGCTGGACCAGGCCAGCTTCCACGTGTCCCGGATGCTTGACAACGTTTGGATAAAATGAGCTGCAGAGAATGTGCCAGAGGGAGACTGTTGCTTGTGGAGTGTCAGGGCGGGACTGGTGTGACTCAGTGGCTGCAGGACTCCTTCAGAGACGCTGGGATTTTATGGTGAGGGGGCTGTTTCAAACGTTGGTTCAGCAATTTGCTGAACGGAAGTGAGTTAAATAAAACAAACGTAACCATCGGCCACCATTTCACTGTGGGTTCTGGCGGGCTGTCTCCAGATAACCCCATCGCATTCCCTGTGGTTGCGGGTAGGGGGTGGCTTTCCCTCTCTTTACTTCTCCCAGACATGGCATTGGTTTAATCACCCCTGTCACCACTCGACGACCGTGATTCTCAGATGGAGATGCTTGGGGTCTCCCTGCAAAACTCTGAGAGAATCAAGAGGCCAGTCGTAATCCTCAAGCTTTCTGTTTCCCGGTGCGATGGAGGAATCAACGTCCTCCGCACACTCTTCCACAGCAGGCTCGTCCTCTGCCTCGGCGGAGAGCGTTGTCCCCCACCCTCTCTGCAGGCCGTCTCCTGCTTTTGAAATGTCACAGGGCGGGAGGTCCGTCCACTTCTCCTGTCGCACCAGCTTCCTTTCTGCGTCTCAGCTCACGAGCTGCCCCTTGGGGCTCAGGTTCTCTTTTGCTCTTTCCTTACTTGTCTCCCGTACGGCGTGTGGTCGGATTGTCTAACGTTTTGCATTTGGTTTGTGTTTTATGGAGCTTAGAGGTTGAAGCCCAGGAACAAGAAGGAAACCCTCCCCCGCTCCCTCCAAAGGGAGGAGCCCACCTCCCCTCTGCCCTTCGGTGCGCCCCCCAGGGGGGACACGAGGGGTCGAGAGGCCCCAGCAGGGCCTCCGTGCTCACTGCTCCACAAGACGCTGACCCCACCCCGGACAAATGATATTTCTCTTCTTCTTCTTGTTCCCAGTACGTGTTATTCTTGGAACTGGCCGAAATACTTAAGCATCGTACCGGCTCTTTCAGTACACGTGATCCTTTGTTGGTAGCATCATTCGGTGAGATCAGTGACTCTAAATTGGGTTGCCAGGTATACAGTCAAAAAATACAGAGCAGCCAGTTAAATTTGAATTTCAAATAAACAACAAATAACCCTTTTGTCCCCCTGAAATTCAAGTTTATCTGGCAATCGTACCTTTAAGACCAAGACTCAAACGGGTTCTTTTTATGAGACACTATCTAAAAAATACCTTGACAGTGAGAGTTCCTTTTCTCTGTCCCTCATCCTCTATTGGTTTAAAAAACCATCATGATTTTTCTCAAGATCTTTTCTACGAAGGCTCACCTCTCCTGAATTATGGAGTAAGAAAACCTCTACTCTGTTGAAAATTCTTATGATGTGCACTCTTTCTTACCCAGTTAACGTTATGACTGCATTAACTATATCCCTGAACTATGTACAGTAAATTACCAGAGCAAAGGAGAAGGGCTGATGTATCTGTATTTTCAAACCACTCCCAAGGAAGTTAAGAATGATATTCTCTGGTTTCCCCTGTTCTGTACAATCACAACCATGGCTTTGCCTCTGCCGCTTCCTTGCAGTAAATTTCTTTTGTGATTAATTAAACTGATTCAGTTCTACTTCAGCATTTAAGTAATCACAGCTGTTGTTTATTACTTCACATCTTGAAAGCGAGAGAAGCGTTTGTTTAAATAGCCCTTTATGCCAAAACATCCCAAAGAGTAAGGCGCTTGGAGATAGCAAAGGGGTGTGGTTATTTTCCCAGCAAATGGAACTTTCTCTGTAATAGTGACAGAGCATCTATATTTACCAAAGAACCTCAATCCACTTATCAGGGAAATCAGATCTTTTTTTTTTTCCCCCTCCAAGGTGGCTACTCTTTTGTAGTGGAAATAGGAAATGTGAAAGCAAAGGGAGATGGGATCTACAGCTCCGTGGCTACTGTGTGAATTGCAGTTAATTGTACTCTGAAGGCAGATACGCTGTGACCCCAGAACTTTGACGATAAAGACAGAATATCCGACAGCCCGATACTATGCTGTTTATGGTCACTTCTTCATCTAATTGGGTGGTTTTGTCCTTCACCCTTTTGCCTTAAGTTTCTCTATCTTCTTTTATGTGCAGTATTTTGCATGTAGTAAATCCTGACTACTTCCTGGTTTTATTTTTGTATATTCTCAGATTGTAAAAATACTGATTAAAAGACTTATGTGAAGGCCAGGAGAGGCCAGCTTACTAGCCTCCAAGAATTCTCATCAGTCGTCCACAAACAGTGTTGGGAGAACTGGATGTCCACAGGCCAAAAAAATAAAATTGGATCCTCATCTTATTTCATACACAAAAATCAACACCAAATGGATTAAAGATTTAAATGTAAGACCTGAATCTATACATCTCCTAACGAAAACACAGGGAAAAGGCTTCATGGAACTGGTCTAGATCATGATTTCTTGGATCTATCACCAAAAACACAGGCAACAGGAGGAAAAATAGAGAAGTGGGAATACGTGAAACTAAAAAGTGTCTGCACAGCAGAAGAAGAAGTCAGTAGAGTGAAGAAGCAACCTGTGGAATAGGAGATATTTTTGCAAATCATGTGTATCTGATAACATGTTAATATTCAATAATTCAATAGCAAAAAAATCAAATAACATTTAAAAATGGGCAAAAGAGTTGAATAAACATTTCTCCAAAAAGACGTACAAATGATCAACACATATATGAAAAGATGGTTACTATCACTAATCATCAGGAAAACGCAAATCAAAACCACAGTGAGATATCACCTCACACCAGTTAGAATGGCTATTACTGAAAAGACAAGAAGATAACTAGTGTTGGTGAAATGTGACGAAGTTAGAACCCTTGTGCACTGTTGGTGGGAATGTAATCTGGTGCAGCAGCTACGGAAAACAGTATGGAGGGTCCTCAAGAAAATAAAAATAGAACCACCACGTGATCCGGCAATCCCACGTCTGGATATTTATCCAAAAGAATTGAAATCAGGATCGCGAAGAGAGATTAGCACTCCGTGTTCATTGCAGCACTGTTCACTATAGCTAAGATACTGAACAACCTGAATGCCCATCGACAGATGAGTGGATAAAGACGTGTGGGGCATCATTCAGCCTTAAAAAGGAAGGAAGTCCTGTCATTTGTGACAACGTGGGTGACCCTTGAGGACGTTACGCTCAGTGACATAAGCCAGACACAGAAACGCAAATGCTGCACGATTCCGCTTGTATGTGGTATCTAAAGTAGTCACACTTATAGAAACAGAGAGTAGATTGGTGGTTGCCAAGGGCTGGGGGGAGGGAGAACCGGGAGTTGCGGTTCGCTGTGTATAAAGTTCCAGTTATGCAAGATGAATCCATTCCGGAGCTCTGCTGTAGGTAACACTGCACTGTGCCTGCAGATAACAACGCTGTATGTGCACTTCTAACCTTGTCAGGAGGGTGGGTCTCATGTTAATAAGCATTCTAGCCACACGCACACACACACTTACTAAGACTCCTCACGTGGAGCATTTACAATGCAAATTACGTCCTAGGACCGCGCCTCCAGAATTCAAAGGAGGCTTTAGCTAGTGAAACCGAGTCACTACCTACGGACGCTGTAATCTGAGGTTTTCCAGGACTTAACAGTCCATTGGCACAAATAAAGCCAAATAATGCAGTTTTAGTGGCCTGTCTCCCCCAGGTTCATTAGAACCTCAGTGACTTGGACCTCTGGGCAGTCTACTCTTCCGGCTTCTCTTCCTCTCAGCACAGGCATACTTTCATCTCAGCTCTCCATCCTGCTCGCCTTTACCGGCCCTGGGGCTGCTGACTCAGTCTCACAGATCCTAAGAGCCTGTGCATCCCGTCCTAGTGTCCTAATTAATTTATAATGGAGACTGGACAAGAAAATCCATTCTCTCTAGTATGTTCTCCTCCTGAAGCTGAGTCACGTGGAAGCCGGGTTATAGTAGATGGTAACCTGGTGAGCGTGGGGTTAAGAACAAGGGAGTGAGTCACGTGACACACACGTCCACGCACACGGCGGCGGGCTGTTTCACCCGGCTCACATCCAGGCTCTTTCTGCTGTGAGCCTGGACAGCACAGAACGCTGCTGCTGACATTTGCTCCTTCAGCAGCATCCTTTCCCTAAGCTGCCCTGCCTGTGGGTCGGACCTGCTGGCGCCTCACACCCTCTCTGCCCATCTTCCACTCCATTCATATCTCCGGAAACCACTTTGCGCGGGTGTAACTAGCTAAACTTCATGTGGTTTCAGGAAATCTCTCTCTTTGTCTGCTCCAGGGCTTGTCTGAGACTGAGACGTGGGGCTCGGGTGCAAACCCGGCAGGGTGAGGGGTTCACATCTCTCGGATCACAATTGACAAACAAAGTGTAAGCTGGTGCAGAAACTTTCTCCCGTTCTGAACGATTCTGAGACGCATTAGATAGACGTCATTCGTCAGGATGTTCCCTCGTAGGCAAGGGCATCCTCCACTCACCTGGAGACTCTGTGCATGGAACGTGGCTTCCTCCACATTGGCCCCACCTCCCCACCTTGCCAACAGTCCAGTATCCAGGGCACAGCGGCAGGGACCTAAGTTCCTGTACCAGAAGGACAAAGCACTGAAAGGCCACGAGTACTGGCAAGGACCCAGGGGACCTGGGAGGGGAGTTTGAAAGTGCTGTGCCACTGAGGGAGGAAAATCAGGCAGAGTGGGAGAGAACCGCGGTCACGAAAGCCTTCTCCCTGGACTGGTGATTCAGCATCCTTGCAGGGACACCAAGGCAGGGCCCTTGGCGACCGACACACATGATGCACTGCAGGTGTGACCTAGGGATCCCTGAGTCCCTCGGTATCATACTGAGATGGGATGAGAAGGAAGCTGTGGGCGGAAGAGGTGTGGGACGTGTTTGCTATGTGAGAGCAGGAGATCTGTCACCGCAGTCGTGTTCCTTGGGGAGCCCAGAGGACACACCCTTCAATAAAGCAGTAAGGGAAGCCTGGCGGAGGGTCAAACACTGGCGCTTTGAAGAATCTTGGAAAAGTGCAAGAAGACACAAATGCCGGAAGGTGGGAGGTGGGCCCCTTGGCCGAGGCAGTGGCTGAGCCTGTGAAGGTTCAGGTGCCAGTGTCTGAGGCATGTGGTCTTAACCTCTTCGGGATCAATGGCCAGTGATCGTATTCACCTTCCAGATGACTAAGAAAGAGGCGTGTGGCTTGGGAAGACTCTCTGGCATTTGGAAGCAAAGTGTCGCTTCAACCCATTTACCTGGTGACTCAAATGCTCCCGGTTCTGAGGGTTTCTCGGAACAAAATTGACCTTTGCTGCAGGTCCAGCCACAGCGCAAACTGCTCTGTTGATCACAGAGTGTGAGCCAGCAAGTCTGATGGTTCTGGAGGCATCCGTGGTGGACAGAGGTGCTGGGGAGGGGTCTGGAGAGCCCCCAAGAGGAGAGGCAGTGCAGACCCCGGAGATCTGGAGCAAGGCCTTCTGCAGCAGAGAGCGGCTCCCGGCTGGAGAAGCGCCGTGCTGCAGGCTGAGGGCGTGGCTGCACCTGCCCAGCAGGGTCTGGGCGGTATCAGATCCATCAGGCCGTTGGGCCAGGCAGGGAGCATCAAATCCTGCACTGACGACAGTTCATTGGAGATCGCTCTCGGACGGGTCTAGAGTATTGTCATTTACATGAACAGGTAGCTCAGACTCTGTAACACCAACATCTCAGCTTACAGCTGTGGCCTCGGGGCCTCCCATGACCCACCGACAGAGGCAGAGAGACCTGGGCCTGGTTCCCAGACAGTGGGCTGTATACTCGGTCCTGGAAGAAAGTGGAGCAGGCCCACTGCAGCCTCACTCAGGGGAGCTCAGAGGAGAGTCTCCTGGCCGGCAGGATGGGGAGCCCCGTCGTTCACTGGGAAGGGAGAGACATGCTCGTGTGATGGTGTGCGGGTTTTTGACCTGTGTCGATGGCTTGTCCGCAGGGGAGGGGCCTGGACGAGGAAGACTGGACACACGGAAGTGCAGGAAGAGGCACGTGAATGGTCTTCTGGCAGTGGGAACACACCGGAGCATCTCAGGAGGTGCCGATGCCACCTGAGATCACAACGTTGGAGGCATCGTGGCACCTGTCAGAGACGGGGACTGTCCTTTGGGTGTCCCTCCGTGCTTGGGAGCAGGCCCATGAGTGGTGATGGGCACAAAGGCCAGGCACAAGCCGCCTCTACAGCTGCGTAGACGCTGCCACTGCTGCCAGCCTGACCTGCCACCAGCACTCTCTCAAGGGCCAGGCACGGGGGCAGGCTGTGCACAGTGGCCCCTTGGCCGCAGTTGAGCCTGGACCAGGGGAAAGTCCGGTTCTGTGGCAGAGGCTTTAGGGCTGCACTGGGGTTGGGGGTGCGTGGACGAAAGGTCGGCGAGGATGTCCTTGTCCAGCCTCAGCTACAGAGGCCTCGTGGAGGCCGTGGTGATGGTAGCAGGTGCGGGGCGGAAGGGCCGACCTCACTCCACGCTCCCTGCGCGCCTCACGGCAGTCCCATGGCACAGGGTGCTACCATTTTGCCCTCTGACTGAGGAGGAGATAGAGGCAAAGAGCAGTTAAATAGCTTGCCCAAGTTTATCTACAGCTGGTGAGAAGCAAACTGCGATTGGCACCCAGGGCGAGCGGCCTCCCCTCCTGAGCTCAGGGCGTCTGTGGGCTGCTGAGCGGCAGTGTCAGGGGCCCTGGCTGCCCGGGCCCTGCTGCGGGGCTCCCCCGGTGCCAGCACTGGACTCTGGGTGCTTCCTCCTTGCTGCATAGATATGGCCAGACTCTCCATGCGCTGCTTGCCTGTTTGAGAAGTCCAGAGCCGAGCAAACTCCCCTAGATGCTCCCAATTCACTCGGTGCATTGGTTACAATCCCTGTTGGTTATCGGCAGCTGCGGGTCAGTGCGTGCTTCCCAGGGAGCGTTAATGAAAGTATTCTTAGGTACGTTCTCTGTTTCAGCCCTTCACTGATTAATACCGGCTTTTCAGTTAACCCAAGTCAGTGAACTGCCTACGAACTAGGTTGTACTTGGTTTTGGTTTTCTCCGGTGAATGTTCTCATGTGTTTTCTTTCTCATTTGTTCATCGTGTCTCCAAGGACATTTCGAGTTCAGAAAAGCGTAATTTGATGGAATTCTTCCTTCTGTATAAGCAGTGGCTTTCTCGTAAACTATTTCCTGGTCTGTTGCGAATCTCCTGTGGCTGGTACACCGCGCCGGGTAAAGCAAACGCCTGAGGTTCTGGTGACTCAAAGCAGCCACGCCCACCGCCGCCATGGAGAGCTTGTTTATTGATCCATGCTACTCCGTCGCTTTCGATCTGAATATCTCTTCACCTGCCTTCTTTTAAGAAGAAGCTGCCTTAAGAAAAAGATATCAACTGACAGCTATTTTCTGTTGGCAGAAGGACTATGATGTAGGTGCTTTCTCTTATGTTTTGGAAATAAAGACAAAATGGCTTCCTCTGAGGCTCCAGGCCCAGCCTAATAGACTAAGACGTTGCTTAGGAGATCTCCCTAGGGTAAGCTGCTTGTGTTCATCACCCCACACTCAACATCTAGCATGGTGCCAGGCCCCTGGCCAGCAGTTGAGGAGTATCTGTTGAAGAAGGAGTGAAAGAGAGGAAGGAAGGAAGGAAGGAAGGAGAAAGGGAGGGAAGGGGGGAGGAAGGAGGGAGGGAGGGAAGGAAAGAAGGGAGGAAGGAAGGAAGGAGGGAAGTAGGGAGGGAGGGAGGAGGAGGGAGGGAGGGAAGGAAGGGGGAAGTAGGGAAGGAATGGAAAGAAAGAAAGAAGAAAGAGAGAGAAAAGAAGAGACGGTGAAAAGGCCATCATTGTTTGGAGCCAGCATTTAGAGGCATCTGAACTGACCCCGTTTGTCCTTCTACGCCGTCATCCTTGCTGCTCTGTGTCACAGCCACCGCTGTCAGGGAAGTGGCATGTCCAGGGTCATAGAGACAGCTGGGTCAGAGATGGGAATTATGAAGGATACAGGTAAAACAACTGACGAAAGCAGTTGGGGGCAATTATGTGATGATTGAATTAACCACTGCTTCCCAGACCCTATAATTTATGGATTTGGGGAAAAACTTAAATGATGTTGGTTTTGTTTGCTGGGGCTGCCATGACAAATTATCACACACCCAGTGGCTTAAGATGACAGAAATTTATTCTCTCACAGTCTGGAGGCTGAAGTCTGAAATCATGGTGTCAGCAGGGTTGGTTCCTTCTGGGGCATCTGTTCCTTGACCTCCTTGGCTTGCTGGCAGTCCTCGGCTCTGTCTTGTAGCTGCATCAGCCCGCCCTCCGCTGCTCCCTGGGAGGAGCTGGGCTACACGTCCAGGGACCTGACTTTTCCAGCTGCTGCCTGAGGGTCTGGCTTCCAACTCGCCCGTCTCTGGGAACTCCCAGGCCGGCATTTCCTGCTTGGTACCCCGGGATCTACTGAGGACAAAGTGGCAGATTTGAATGGCCCGGGCGGCCTTTCTGCAACTCCTTCCCTGGCTCCCCTTTCTCCCTGATGTTGATTTTCATGTTCTTGCAAAGGACCCTGAGCCTGCATTTCCAGTTGTACTGCCCTTCCCAATCGAGAGCTCAGGGCAAGTTCCCCAGGTGTGTGAGGGCAGGTGTGTGAGGGGCAGGTGCATGAGGACAGGTGTGTGAGGACAGGTGTGTGAGGGGCCACACTCAGTGACAGGCCCGTGCCTTCCTAACAAGCACTTGCTGTCCCCAAGTGTCTTGTATCTCTCCCCTCACTGCTGTCCTTGCCAGGCTACCCTCCTTCTTTGCTTCAGAGGCTCACTTCTGATGTCTCAGAACCCTACATTTGAACCCAAAGCCCCCTCTACTGTTTCTTGCAGCTTTCTCCTGAGAGTAACACTCATGGAAACCTTTCTTCTGATCCAAAGGGTCATTGCAACCAGACCCCGCCATGACTTGGCCGTTCTTCTAGTGAAATAGGATGCGTCACCTTGGACACAGAGTGTACCGAGCACCTCCCCTGGAACAGGACCTGCCCGGGTTGGAACAGGACTGCGAGTCTGCTGCAGACACATTTCCAATGTCTTCTTTGCCATATTTTACCTTTGCCAAATTTTATTTTTACAGAAGTTAGTCAGGAAACCACGATTTTCAAGGAACTCTGACAACATCCTGGGAAAGAATGGACTGAAACAGCGTTCTGCAGAATCAGAAATTCAGAGGCATGTGGAAGTCCATAGACAGGATGCACCAAAAGCGCGATTTGCTGGGCAGCTGTGCTGGGTTCAAGGAAAGTACATCTTTGAAAATGCACGTTGCGACTTGACAATAGGATGGGAGAGATTTCCTCTTGATTCTTGGCTACAAACAGCATCACCTTGGCTCGTGGTCTCAGGGGACTCTGCCCTCTGTTGGGTGTCGATCACAACCTCACACTGTGGTCACGTTTCACCACTCGTGTCCCACGAACAGCAGGCGAAGGCTGCCCTGGATTCATTTTTGATGCCTCTGCCCAAAGCAAGTAGTTAGCCTGGGGCTGCTTCCCAGGGTTGCTAAATTTGCTGGTTTTGAGAGATTTGAAATAGTGGTTCCAGCCAGGAGGGATCCTGAGAAGTGCTTTGACTTTTAAACAGGACAACACTCCGAGTCTTTAATGCCAACCTCCGGAAATGTCTGAGGACCAAGGCGAGGGGAGACGTGACTTGCGCTGAGATTTCAAACTCTTCCCCAGCCGTGGGGCTGGCCATCTGGAGCAGCTGTGGGAGCCAAGAAGGAATCCAAGCTCTGTAGAGCCCATTCCTGGCGCTTCTGCTCCAACTTACTTCCCTTCCCACGTGGAGGTAATTTTATTAGAGCAAAACTCCAGAATAGGAACATCCTTTCTCTTCCCTGCTTTTCTGTGATGGGCTGAGAGCTGTAGGCACAGGCATCGTGACAGCGACCCTGTGAGCAGGTCCTGTTCCCTAGAGGAGAAGACAATGCACAGAGATGATGTACCTGGTCCAAAGATGCTGAACCAGAAACCGGGGCATGTACGACATGTGAGACATTGTGCTGGTGAGGCAGCCCTCTCCTTCGTGATGTGAAAGTAAAACAAAGGTGCTTTTACAGATGGGCTTCGAGTGCTTCCATCAGTGGTCTACAGGGGTCATGAGCACGGGCCGGAGGGTGTGATTTCTGCTTGTGCGGGGAGAGAAGGCTCGGTAGTGAAGCTTCACTCATTAGCTCTGGAGACCACACCGTGTAGAAGCTCTGCCCGTCAGTGTAGTCTACTTTCCGTGCAGCTCCCAACTGCTGATGCCAAGACACCAGATGGTACAGCCGCACTCGGCCGTGGTCCCCTCCCCCGTGCTCCTATACAACAGAGATCATTGCATGCTTATGGGCTGTCGTCTGTCTCGCTCACATCCCCTGCCCCAGACTGTAAACTTCGTGAATTCGCCTTGTTCGCACGGCATCCCTCATACCTATGTCTCTGGCGCATAGTGAGTCCTTCACACACAGTTGTCGATGGGTGACCAGATTGCTGCATTAGATGGCTTTCCTTCAAGAGCACCTACTATTTTTAAGTTCATTTGTGTCAAGCCTACTTTGAACTTGCTGAATTTATCACATATTTATGTGCGCACATACACTTCATGTAAACGTGTGTGTTTGAATTTTCATGTAAATGGCGCCCTGTTGTACGTAACCTTTTGCAACTTGCATTTTCTTTTCTGATCCCAAATGTCTTTAAGATGAATCCATGTTGATACTTGTAGTTACAGTACATTGATTTAACCACTGTGCAGCGTTTCATTGAATGGATAAACTGTGGTTTATTTATTCATTCCCCTACTGAGCTGTAGTTAAGTTGTTTTTACTTTTTGGAGGGAGGGGTCTCTCTATGCACACGTGTGAGACTTCCTCCCAGTTAGACCCTTAGACATGGAACTGCTGGGCCAGAAGTTACGTGCAACTTGAACTTTGCCAGATATTTCAAGTTGCCCCAAACTGTTGTGGTATTATTTTTTCAAAGAATAAGGATTACATCTCCTATGTCCTAATCAACATTTGTACTTCTATTCTAAACGTTTACCGGTCCGACAAGCGTCTTACGTGTCTCGTTTTTGTTTTCGCCTGCATTTCCTGAGTTATTTCCACCCTTATCTTTTCTCTCCTTATGGTCATTGGTCATTCAAGTTTCTTTCCTTCTGGATTGCTTGCTCATATTGTTGCATGTTTTCCTCTCGGGTTATTGGTTTATGTCTTATTGGTTTGACGGAGCTTTTCATGGACTCTCTATAGAAACACTTCGTGGTTTACGGTATTCACGTGGCAGATGTCATCTCTCAGCAGTCTGTGGCTTTCTTTTCAATTTATTTATGTTGTCTTTCTTCTATATATGTTTTAAATTTAATGCAGTATTTTCCTTCATGTTTGATTTGTTTCTATATGTTTTAAAGAAATCCTTCCTTGCTCTGATGTTATAAAAATGTTCTCCTATATTTCCTTTCAGAGTTTAAAGTTGGCTTTCTACAAGTTTGATTTTGGGGGGGTATTGGTATGAGAGAGGGCACTCTCTAGCCAGCATCATTTAGAAATGTCACATTGTTATTTGAATAGGTGACACAGTCCCGTGGTTTGAAGATCAGGATAGTGTTATAAGACGCATACTGAGTGGCCTTGTTCTCAGCTCTGCCCCCTTTACCCTCCTCTCTCCATGCAGGCAATCAGTTCTTACATGTGATTCTATGTTTCTCTCTGCAAATAAAGCAATGGGAAAATATATTCTTATTTTCTCTTTCTTAAATACAAGTAACATGTTCATATATTCTGCTTGGAGCCTTGCTTTTCTCACTTGACTATTTCTCCTGCAGGGAATACACAGGGAGCTTTTCACCCTCTTTTCCAGTTGAAGAGTATTCCATTCTGTTGAGCTATCAGGGTGTGTTTAACTATTTTCCTCTTAGACGGGCATTTGGGGCGTCCCCAGGCTTTTTCTAGTTATTACTAACAATGCGGCAATAAATGACCTTATCCACACATCATTTCACGTGTGATAAATTCCCAGAAGTGGGGTGCCTGGGTGAAAGGGAAATGCACGTGCATCTGTAATTATGATGGACATTGCCAGTTCACCTTCACAGCCGCTGACTCATTCTGTGCTTCTCTCGGGACGTATGGGAACATCTCTTTCCTCATAGGCTTGTCAGTAGCAGGTGGTCAAATTTGTAAACTTTTGACAGGTGAGAAAGGGTATCAAGGGTGTGATTTGTGTTTCCATTCCTTTATTTTCCATTTTAGATTTTTTTTAAAAATTGAGTTATAAACTACAATTAAGCACACGTATTAAACTCAATGGTTACGTGACATTTTACATACGTCTGCATCCATGCAGCCTCCACTCAGGTAAAACACAGAGCGTTTCCCGTAGTCTGGATGGCTCTAATGCTGTCCCAGTCGGTGCCCACCACCGAAACCAAACACTATCCTCACATATTAGTTTTACATTATTTAAAATTTTAGTTAATTGCAATCATAGATTATTTTCTCTTTTGTTTCTTTTACTCATATTCTGTCTGTGAAATACATCTGTATTCTTATACGTATCAGCAGTTTCTTTCTTTTCCTTGCTGTGTGGTATTTTATGGTATGAACACGCCACAACATATTTATTCTATGTTGGTAGACATTTTGACTGCTTATGGTTTGGAATATTTTGAGGGATGTCACCACGAGCATTTTTGTGTATGTCCTTGGGTGGACAGAAGGGTTCGTTTTAGTTGACTATATCCCCCAGAGTGGAATTGGCGGGTTATACTTAGCTTTAGAGATACTGCCAAAAAGTTTCTCAAAGTAGCTGTTGTCAAGAACTGTGCAGGGTCTGAAGCTTTACCCTTGCTGCAAGCCAACACACTGGGCTGCCGAAGTTTCATCCATAAGACCACTGGGTCAGCAGTGAAAGCAATTTGTTGGAGCAATAGCATATCTGATAAAGGACTGTCATCCAAAAGATACAAGGAACTCGTAAAACGCAACAGTGAGAAAACAAACAACCTGATTAGAAAAATGGGCCACAGATCTTAGCAGACACCTCACCAGAGAAGATATACAGATGGCAATAGCGTATGAAATAGCGTATGAAAAGATGCTCCGCGTCATATGTCATGAGGGAAATTCAAATAAAAACAACAGTGAGGTATCACAACACACCCATTAGAATGTCGCCAGTCCAGAGCACTAAATGCTAGCAAGGATACGGAGCAGGGGAAGCTCTCATTTATTGCTGCTGGGCACGCAAAACGATGCAGCTACTTTGATGGTTTCCTACAAAACTAAACACACTTACCATAGGATCCAGCAATCATGCTCCTTGGTATGTACGCAAGGGAGCTGAAAACTTATGTCTCATAAAAGCCTGCACGTGGGGGCTTCCCTGGTGGCACAGTGGTTGAGAATCTGCCTGCTAATGCGGGGGACACGGGTTTGAGCCCTGGTCTGGGAGGATCCCACATGCTGCGGAGCAACTAGACCCGTGAGCCACAACTACTGAGCCTGCGCGTCTGGAGCCTGTGCTCTGCAACAAGAGAGGCCGCGATGGTGAGAGGCCCGCGCACCGCGTTGAAGAGTGGCCCCCGCTTGCCACAACTAGAGAAAGCCTTCCCACAGAAACGAAGACCCAACACAGCAAAAATAAATAATAAAAATAAATTAATAAACTCTTACCCCCAACATATAAAAAGAAAAAAAAAGCCTGCATATTGATGTTTATAGCAGCTATATTCAAAATTGCCAAAACTTGGAAGCAACAAAGATGTCCTTCAGTAGGTGAATAGATACATAAACTGTGGTACATCCAGGCAAAGGAATATTATTCAGCACTGAAAAGAAATGAGCTGTCCAGCCATGAAAACACATGGAGGAACATTAAATGCAAATTACTAAGTGAAAAAAGCCAATCCGGGAAGGCTACATGCCGTATGATTCCAAATATATGACATTCTGGAAAAGGCAAAACTCTGGAGACAGTAAAAAGATCAGAGGATGCCAGGGGTTGCTAGGATGAATGGGTGGAGCACAGAGAGTTTTTAAGGCAATAAAACTACTCTGTATGACACTATAATGGTGATTACATGCCATTATATTTCGTCCAAACCTATAGAATGTCCAACACCAAGAGTGAACTGTAATGTAAACAGTGGACTTTGGGCAAGTGAGGTGTCCACGTAGGTTCATCACTTGCAAGAGATGCCCACTCTGGTGGGGGCTGTGGATGATGGGCGAGGCTGTGCCCGTGTTGGGGCAGGAATGCACGGGCAATATCTGTACCTTTCACCGGTCTTAGCATGTTCTGTTACGTGCGCCTCAGCTCTGGGTTAGAGGTGAGGGTTGTACTTAATACCCTTCACACTGCACTGCTCTCCAGAGGTGAAGGGGGTATAATTTGAACACACTTCTGATGAAGCATCAGCCTAATGAAATTGTCCTTTAAAAATAAGAGAAGTCATTTAATTGTCTATAAATTTGTAAAATGTAAAATCTAAAGAAGTGCTATTAAATATCATGTTCTATTAAAAAAAATGATGTTTAGAAAAATGGATGGTTAAAATTCCCTCATGTCTGAAATCAAATGTTCCATGAAAGTTCTACTAAGATGATCTGAGAAAGAGCTAGAATGATTGGTGCACTGGTAAAGGAATTTGGATTTATTCATTTTAAGAAGTTCCTCTGCTCTTGGCCCAGAGCCATTTCTTCTAAGAAGCCCAGCGCTAGGAACCCACTCTACCACACTCAGATGATACATGGAGAAATAGCGTCTATGAAATAGACTGGAAGGGGATCAAGGGGAGTGTTTTTTTTTTTTTAATTTAAATGGCTTGAACTTAAGCATCATGAAAATAAGCTACAGGGTTTTAACTCCTTTTACTTTTATACTTCTGCACCTTTTTTTTTTTTTTTGCGGTACGCGGGCCTCGCACTGCTGTGGCCTCTCCCGCTGCAGAGCACAGGCTCCGGACACACAGGCCCAGCAGCCATGGCCCACGGGCCCAGCCGCTCCGCGGCACGTGGGATCTTCCCGGACCGGGGCACGAACCCGCGTCCCCTGCATCGTCAGGCAGACTCTCAACCACTGCGCCGCCAGGGAAGCCCACTTCTACACTTTTGATCTTTTGCTTTCTGTGTATTAGGAGTGGAAATAATCTGTACTTCTTTATCCCTTGTTAATGAAACCATAACACTTCCCTAACATTTCAAGCTGTCTGAGGTCCAAGGTGAGGTCAGCTGCCTCTCCATCCCCTGCTTACTGTGAATAAATAATGAACAATAAAAACCATCTAGTGTTCTAATAGGAAATGCTGGCCTGTGTTTGTCTTGTTTGTACTTGTAATGAGAATTGCATCTTCATTTTCTGAAGACATGCCAGTTTGTCATAGACAAAGTTGAATGGCATTTTTGTGGCCCATGTTTAACGAAATTGTTTAAATCTTTAGCTTATCTTTTTAAGAAGGCTCATTTTTGTTTTGCACTGTCTTTACTCTGCACAACCTTTCTCACAGGTTTTATTACAAATTAGATCCTTCCAATCAGGAGATAGTGGCATGGGAGAAGTGAAAAGAATAGCAAAAGGAAACTTCATTTTATTTAAAATTCAAATATGCATCAAGAATCTTTGCTGAAGAAAGTCAATTCAGATGGCATAGGGATCAAAAATAGGAACAGAAAACACACCTTTTCCCATATACTTTTTTTTTTTTTTGCGGTACGCGGGCCTCTCACTGTGGTGGCCTCTCCCGTTGCGGAGCACAGGCTCCGGACGCACAGGCTCAGTGGTCATGGCTCACGGGTCCAGTCGTTCCGTGGCATGTGGGATCTTCCCGGACCGGGGCGCACGAACCCGTGTCCCCTGCATCGGCAGGCGGACTCTCAACCACTGCGCCACCAGGGAAGCCCTTCCCATATACTTTTTATGCCTGCAGTAACTTGCAATCTGCTAGGCAAGTTCTTTTCTATGCCCTTTCTATGTCTAAAGTGCTTTCTTTGCAAAAAGTTAAAACAGATGCTACAAAAGTAAATGATGTGGTTTTTTTTCTGGAGGAACTTATATTTCTAACAGAAAACTTCCCACCTCTTTTTAGCTAATATTCTGCTCTTCATAATGCAATTAAGGAATAACAAGAAATGTGAACCTTTAATATTAATGTACACAAATTATAGTATTTATAAAACTTTTTTATAGAGTGTATCTTCTTTTTACTATCTGCCATTTCAAAGCTATATTAATTAACCAAATTAAGAATGTATATAGTATTCTGAGAATGATCTGTGTTCCATGTATCCCCAAACCAAAGAAATTCTAAATCTGATTATTATTTAGTTTTTATATAATTTGGAATTTAAAAAAACTCACCCCCATCTTAAAGTTTATAAAATATAGAATTGATGAATGAATGACAAAATCTTATTCTCTCAAGGTCACTTAGATAGAATTAGGAAAACCAGCTAAATTGGTTTTTAAATGTTATATATTTTTAAAAAGTAAAAAGCTGGGTGCTACCATCCTCTTCTTCCTTCTTAAACTACTAAGCACCTGCTGCGGGGTCTGTCTTAGATGCTGGGATGCAGGGAGGTGCGAGAGAAACTTCATCATCATTATCGCCATCATCACAATGACAGCCAACACCAGGGCTGGCACTAGGATGAAGATAGCAAGGCAACTGCCTCAGGCACAAAGTTTGAGAGGATGTCAAAAAATTCAGCAATCAGATAAAGAATGGTCACTGGCCTCACCCTACGCCCCACCCTGCCAAGAACTCACTATCTGTGGTGTCCTGCTCTAAGAACTTTATCTGTATTTCTCCTGTAATGATTTTAATAACCTCCTTAGCTGACCCCATTCCAATGGGGGCGTCACTTATGGTCAAGTCCACGCAGTTAGTAATTGATAGAAGTAGAATTGGGACCCAGACTTGATGTTGTAAATAGCGTTTCTTTCCCTTTACTGCTGCACAGCACAGGGAGATCAGCTCGGCTGGATGCTTTGTGATGGCCTAGAGGGGTGGGGTAGGGAGGGTGGGAGGCAGGCGCAAGAGGGAGGGGATATGGGAACATATGTATATACATACAACTGATTCAAATTGCTATACAGCGGCAACTAACACAACACTGTAAAGCAGTTACACTCCAATAAAGATATTAAAAAAAAAGTTTAGTCTCTCTAGCATGGGCAGTCACAGCTGCGCAGAGGTCAATAAAAGTAGTGCTACTTCAGTGGATGAATGGATAGAGAAAATGTGATATATATGTAAATATGTATGTATGTATATTTCAGCCTTAAAAATGAAAGCAACCTGCCGTTTGCACCAATGTGGATGGACCTGAGGGGCATTATTCTAAGTGGGATTAAGTCAGACACAGAAGGACAGATATTGCATGATCGCAGTTGTACGGGGAATCTAAAAAAACTGAACTCATAGGAGCAGGGAGTAAAGTGGTGGTTGCCAGAGGCTGGGGTGGGGAATGGGGAGATGCTGGTCAACGGGCACAAAGATTCAGTTACCAGTATGAATAAGTTCTGGGGATCTAACATCCAGCATGGTGACTGTAGTTAACAATACTGTATTATAGTCTTGAAATTTGTTAAGAGAGTAGATCTTAAGTATTCTCACCATAAGAAAGAAAGAAAGAAAGAGAGAGAGACAGAGAAAGAAAGAAAAAGGAGGGGAAGGGAGGAAGGAAGGATAGAAGGGAGGAAGGAAGGATGGAAGGGAGGAAGGAAGGATGGAAGGAAGGAAGGAAGGAAGGGAGGGAGGGAGGGAGGGAGGGAGGGAGGAAATGGTAATTGTGTGGCAATGGATATGTTATAATTAGCTTGATTTTGGTGATCATTTCACGATGTATATGTATATGAAAACATCACGTTGTACACCTTAAATATATACAGTTCCTATTTGTCACGTACACCTCAATAAAAGTGAGAAAAGTAATGCTTCTTCTCATCTCAAAGAGGACATAGCACCCACCTTTAAGGATGGATTTTCATGCACTTTTTCATGTTAACAGTGTATTATAGACCACTCTGAGAACTGACCTGGACCTTCTGTCAAATGTTCTCTTTTTCTCTGTTGTGTTAAAAATCACACCCCTCTCTTTTCCATGAGTCTCTAAATAAAATATCTGCCTTCGTACACCTTTAAAATAAAGGCACAAAGAGATTGAAAACAGGGTCTTGTGTGATTACTGCTTCCGTTACTGCTTCCGTCCATCTTGGGGAAGCTTGTCAAAGTAGACCCTGGAAAAGGAAGGTCGTTTTTCAGGAACAGAACGCTCTACTTAAATGAACAGAAAGCAAAGGAACTCATTTTACTTCTGTGCAATCGCTGCGTTTGGACATTATTACCGACGTTTTCTCCTTTGAGGGAACATTGTGAGGCATCGAATGATTAAAGAAAAGCTTTTCCGTTTGTGCTGTTTTGCTCCCGATAATGCGAGTCAAAATTGCATATTGTGCGTCACAAGGCTTAAAGGAACGGATTCCGTTTTGGCAAGTTTTAGACTTCATTCTCTCTTTATTCTAAGGAAGAACTCACCCAACAACTCTGAGATAATGAGACAAAAGACTGAGGGGAACAATGGTGCTAATGTGCGTCTAATCCTTTGCACTCCCTGTTCAAAGCCTCCTCCATCAAGTGCTCTTATCCCTACTTTGCTGATGAAAAAATTAGTCTCAAAGGCACAAAGGAGCCTCATACAGCAGTTTCCCTGTAAGTGATTTCTCTTTCTTCTCAAGTATAACAAAATCATAGATAAAAATGTTTGCAATTACCCGTACCCTCAAAATGCCAGATTTATTCAATAAACATGTATTGGATATCCACTAAGTTCTGAGTGGACATAATTCATGCCTGAACTCAGAAGGAACAAGGTACAAGAGGGTGAAGCGATGCACAGAGGGGTCTCGGGAAGTTCTAGCTGCACCAGGCAATCCTTCCCCAATCCCTTCCATGGCTGAGACTCACAAACCATCAGGATGGTGTGTTCAGACTCTTCCAAATATTGTGGAGAAAGGGTTTCTTTCCTCCCAACCGAAACAATGAAATGTAATTAAAAATGATCATGGCAGATTTGGGCTGTGTGGGGCAGATGAAAGACAGGGAGATTTGCCTCCAGTTCTTAGCCTTCTTAAGCAATTTCTAGAAACGGATTGAATGTCAGTGCTCTCGACTGTACAATGCTGATAAAGGTAACACTGGACTTCTCCATGAGTTGTGGGTTACGGTGGGTATAAAATAAAACAATGTGTGTGAAAGGACTTGTAAACGCTACATCATTAATATTTTTATTACTGTTGCTGTTACTTTTTTAAGCATTTTTTTTTATCTTAATTTTTATTTATTTTTGGCTGAGTTGGGTCTTTGTCGTTGCACGCGGGCTTTCTCTAGTTGCGGCCAGCGGGGGCTACTCTTCGTTGCGGTGTGTGAGCTTCTCATTGCGGTGGCTTCTCTTGTTGCAGAGCACAGGCTCTAGGCGCACAGGCTTCGGTAGTTGTGGCTCGCGGGCTCTAGAGCGCAGGCTCAGTAGTTGCAGCGTACTGGCTTAGTTGCTCCGCAGCATGTGGGATCTTCCCGGACCAGGGCTCAAACCCATGTCCCCTGCATTGGCAGGCAGATTCTTAACCACTGCACCACCAGGGAAGTCCTGTTGCTGTTATTTTATTATTGAATTCTGTTCTAAAATCAACGTCATCAAAAACACTCACTAAAGGAGTGGGAAGATTAAAGAAGATGCGAGTTTTTTTTTTTTTTCCAGTTGGTTTGAATCTAATAGAAATAGTAAGCATTTGGAATTTTATAAAGACTACTTTATCTATATTATCCTATTTCAGTCTCACCAAAACCCTGAAGCAGATAAGAAAAGCACTATATATTTAGCCCTATTTTGTGTGATTGAAAAATTAGGCTCCCAAAGTGCTTGTCTATGGGAGATCAATTTATAAATAACTGGTGAGTACACCCTGCCCAGGTTGGTTTCCTGCATGAAAATGCCAAGGGTTTCCTTAGGGCATTTGGTACCCTGTGGCTGACCTCTGGCTGCCATCTTGGATTCAGGAGGGTTCTGATGGAGTAGTCTTATTGGTTCTACTCTGCTCCCCACTTGGTCCCAGCCTCTTTGAGGGTGAACTGCATCTGGTTTTCAGCTAATTTTTTTTTTTTTTTTTGCGGTACGCGGGCCTCTCACTGTTGTGGCCTCTCCCGCTGCGGAGCACAGGCTCCGGACAAGCAGGCCCAGTGGCCATGGCTCACGGGCCCAGCCGCTTCGCGGCATGTGGGATCTTCCCAGACCTGGGCACGAACCCGCGTCCCCTGCATCGGCAGGCGGACTCTCAACCACTGCGCCACCAGGGAAGCCCTCAGCTAATATTAGTGGAGGTTGAGTATATTTACAGGAGTTATTCCTAAGGAATTTGTGTGTCTACTAAAATGAGGAAGAATATTGACTCTTATTTGCTAATAAAATTAAAATGTTCGTACTTTTGATGTACAGAAAATTCCATCATTAGTCCTTTAAAAAGACACATCTATCTGTTGAGTAAATTAAATCACTAAGGCTTACAATATGGATTTTCTTTTCTTTCTAAACAACAGAAATTTATTGTCTCAGAGTGAGTTCTGGAGGCTAGAAGTCCAGAATCAAGATGTCAGCAGAACCGTGCTGTCTCTGAAGTCTCCAGGGAAGGATCCTTCCTTGCCTCTATCCAGCCTCTGGTGGTTCCGGAAATCCTTGGTGTTCCTTGGCTTGCTGCATTATACTTCCAATTTATGCCTCAGTCTTCACATAATCATCTTCTCTCTGTGTGTCTGTGTCCAAATTTCTTTTTTCTTATAAGGACACATCACTGAAGTAGGGCCCAGCCTGATCCATTATGACCTCGACTTGATTACATCTGCAAAGGCCCTGTTTTCAAATAAGGTCACACTCATAGGTTCTGGGGCTTAGGACTTCATTATGTCTGTTTGGGGAACACAATTCAACCCATAACAATTACAGTGTTATAATTATCATTCTTTTTGTGGATTTTCAATATAGCTTCGATATTGCAACTTTAACATCATTATTGTGATATTATATATATATATATATACATTGATTTTTGTAGTTCCAGGAATGTGAATTTAGGCATTAATAAATTTGCCATTTCTAAACAGCTATTTTCAAGTCACTGCTGTTATATATAACACATCAGCTGTCACGATGAAAGTAAGGAATTAGTCACTCTGAAAGTGCATTTCCAGCCCTGATAATTTTCACTTGTTTCCTGTGGAGCTTTATATTTCATTGTCAGAGTGAAAAAGGCATCTTCATTTCAATCAGAGAATGAATCTGTGTTGTGTGTACCAATGTGTTTTATTGGAGTCTCGAGGTGCTACCAAGCAGTGGTGAAAGGAAGGGAAGATGACAGCTGTTCTTACAGGACGGCAAAGGGGTAAAGTGAGACCCTTCCCATCAAGCCAACCACGCACTCATATACGTGTACATTTCTATAGACACAGAGGTCTCAGCTTGAGAAAAGCCTCAAATACTACTTATAAGTATATACTTACACTAAATACTTATGCTTATATATATATACTTATACATTTATATAAGTATTATTTAGTATAAGTATAAAGTATAATGTAGTTATACTATACATATGTGTATATATATACGTATACAGTAATACATGATGTAACATAATATAGATATATATGTATGTGTATGTATAGGGTAGTTATACATATGCATATGTAGTATAATGCTAGAACATATAATATTAAGCCATGTATACTATATACTATATACTTATATAGTATATATACTTATACTATATATTATACTACCTATGCTATAATTAGATAGGTGGATTTTGAAATTAATATATTTTTAGGACTTTATAAAGCAAGGTCAGCTATCAGCAATTTCATTTAAACCATTTTTACCCCATAGATCTTGAAGACCTAACCCAAAGCACTCCCAGAATTTGATGTATCCAGTAATATCATTTCTCCTCTCCCTTTACAATATTTGTTCTTCAGAGTCCTTTGGAAAATGTCATAAGAGGATTTTACCTACTCTATTTCCTGTCTTTCATTTCATTGATTCTCCCTGTAAAGTCAGGTAAGTACATAACAATATCAGAAGGATGTGATTTTTTAAGCTTTTACAGCTAATATGATGCTATTTTCTGGATGTCTTGGTGCACATTTTAGAGCATTCACACTCTTCCCAAAAGCACCTTTCCAAATATCGCTCATATGTTATTTGTGCATTTTGGAGACACAGTTTAGAGCTAAAAGAAAGGGACTCCCCCATGACGAGCATGGATGAGGGATTAGGTGGCCCGCTGGGCAGTTCCAGCCTGCAGTGCTGCGCGTCATCTGTCAGGGACAATGGCATAATTAAGGCACTCATCTTCATTGCTCATTGTTGTTGTCATTTTCAATGTTATTTTGTAAAATAAAAGTAAACTTGGGGAGGGAGATCAGGGTAAGGTAAGCAAGGGATTAAAGCGGGAGGCTGACGCGCACTTTGGAGCCCGGGTTTGTCCCAGTTCCGCCACCTGTTCGCCGTGTGTCAGGTCGCACGACATCTCTGAGCTTCTGCCCTTGTGTCTGTAGATTGCTGATGATCATTGTACCCACCGCCCAGAGCTCGAGGGAGTATGAATGCTGGTGTGTTTGTAGTACTTAGAGCAGTTCCTGGCACATAGTAAACATTATATAAATGTTAGTCATTGCTATTACTATTGTTTTATTACTATATCTAAGAGGGGTGATGATGAATAACTTAAAAAATTAAACACCTAAGAAATAAAAGCGATGTTGTCATTATAGTCATTTCCAGTAGTGAAAGTACCTAATGAGTGTATAATATCTAGGGAGGGAGTTTCCTTCTTTCTGACCATTTCTTACAGACAGAGAACCTCATTGAAACAGTTGTACCACAGCTAACTGGCAAAAACCACATCCTCCGAGGACGAACAGGACGCCAGCTGGAAATTGTCTTGGCCTTCTGGTTTTAACCTGATCTTTTATTGGCTGATTAAACACCTAGATCTGTTTTAATTCTTTGGCTGTTGACTCTAACCGCTGGCTGGGAAAACAAGCCCCACCTTATTGGAACTGAGTATGTGTAATATTTATTCACGGGAGAAGTGATGATGGGCCACAGACTCACATCTATAAACTACAAATACACACAGGTTACATAAACCAGAGAGGTGTCCTGACACAGAGGTGGTCCACGGGGATAGTAGGGAATGAATGTGACCTTTCAAGAAAGGCAGTTAAAATGAAACGTTCTATTGGATCAAGGGAAATATGTACTTGTCACATTATCAGAGGATTAAAATCTTTTCCAGCCCTAAAAGAAAACCCCATCACAGAGATTCAAGGTCTTGAAGTCTGTGATGGAGGGGAATTCCCTGGCAGGGACTGGGGAGACTTGCTTAGTGTTGGGATAAAATGTGCTCCAGCTGGGTGAGCACGAATGAACCCCACTCGAGGAGCATGGCCATGTAGTTTATTACCCACTCAGGGTCGTTTCTGTAGCATAAAGGGCACTAATAAGAATTACCCTGGGACGAGTGCTATAACCTGGGATGGTGCATGTGAACTGAGGGTCTCTCTAGGTTTGAAAAAAATCTAGAGAGGCAAACGCTTAGCAAAATGCCACTTCACTGTTCAATATCCGGACTGAGTCCAGATGAGTCCTAGATGACAGAACCTTCCAGAACCGTGGATGGGCATAGGGATACTCTGACCTACTGGGTACCTAACTGAGGGAGAAGCAGTTACATAAACAGGATGCGATACTTCCAGTTCCCTCCCTGGGGATTTCTTTTTCTTTAGATGACTCACTTGAGTTTGGGTGTCTCTGAAAATGTTTTGGGCAGTCATAGAAGGTATATAAAGTTTATATGCTTCCTGGATTGTTATAAAAGATGCAATACAATTACAAAGACCATATAAAGCCCGTTTTTAACCCCCATAATTCACTTCATTCACTGAATGACCTTGGACGTCGATCAAGTACCCCCTCTAAAGTTCGTCAGAATTGTCCCTGGGTTCTTCCTCGTCAGAAGTGTGGGAAGTAGCAGTAAAAGTGTTTTGTACTTTGAAGGGAAAGCCAAACATATACAACTCACAGGAGATTTTTAGCCAGATCTTCACATAGGGGTGGAAGAGAACTGAGGTGGGCAGAGTGTTAAAAGTCCTCTTGCAGTGAAATTTTCATTTAATGCATCACTCTGGCCTCCGACCCAGAATGGGACAGTTACGAATACATTCTGCTAATGTCCATTTTTGCTGCTCCCAGAGGCAGACTCAGCCCCGTTATTATATTTATTTTGACATTAAAAGTTACAGTTCCTTCTATACTCTCAAGGAGTCAAAGCTTTCATTTCCTTTAGGGTGAAGCTAATTATTTTGGAAGTTTTCCATGAGAATTATTTTTAAAAGGATGATCCCTTATGACTTGCAAGGTGTGACTTAAGGAATAAAAAGCAAAATGAGAAGCGATTCCATACAAGCTAAGGGAAAAGAATTGCCTTTCTAGCTGAGCGTCTGACGTGTCTCAAGCCCCAGATAAATGGTGATATTATTGTTATTAGTACCCGAATTCCAGAATTGATTTCTCTGGTCCTGATTTCTCTGAGCTCCATACTTGTATTACAGACTGTTTACTTGACATCTCCATGTACGTGTTTGAGAAAATATCTCATGCTTTGCATAACCAAAACAGACGCTGGATTTTCATCTCGTCAGTTGTTCCTTCTCAGGTCTTTATCATTCATCCCTTTATTCAATTTTTTTTTCCTGAAATATGTACTGAGTACTGACTATACAACTGCCAAGCAGTGATCTAGACACCGCTAATACAGGTGATCTAGACACTGCTAATACAGGTGATCCAGACACTGCTAATACAGCGGTGATCTAGACAGACACAAACCTGTGTCTTCATGGAGCTTGTTCACTGTTGCAGGAAACAAAAGAGTAAACAGATAAATATACCCCGTAATGCCAAAGAGTGATAATTACTCTGAAGAAAAATAAAACCATGTTAAAGTTCTCAGAACAGCATCTCTATCAGCTTTGATATTATAAAATGGAAATCTCTTTTTCTTAAATTCGCCAGTGGCCTCTTATAACCCAGAGCAAAAATACTCCAAAACCTTCATGGTTTTACAACATTTGCTATCTAGCTTTATCTCATTGTATAGTTCCCAGTACTCAGCGGGTTCAAGACACACTTTCTTCCTCCTGTTCCTTGACTTCTCCACGCGTTTTCCCTCCTCATCACCTTTCCTCCTGATCCCTCTGTCTGTGATACTGTTCTGCATATTTTCATATGGTTGTTTCCTTCTAGCATTCAGGTCTCAGCTCCAATGCTGCCTCCAAAGAGAAGCATTCTTGACATCCTTGCTGAATTTACCCATCCCGTCGCTCTTACCTTTTTCTGTTTCACGTGGTGCTCCGTAGCACCTATCTTGCTGGCTTACTTGTCTACACTCTATTTCCTCCTGGCAGGATGTAGGCACCGTGATCAACAGGGCTCACCTGTGTTTGTTCTGCTGTATCATTACTGCTTACAAGAGTGCTTGGCATACGGTAGGTAATCAGCAGATGTTTGTTAAATAAATGAATATACTGTTCCTTTAAAAAATTTGGGTAAATTTTAAGAAGGTAAGATCAAGTCCCTTCTGAGTCCTCTTCCAACCAAGAGGAATTTTGTTGTTCATGTGTTGGAAAGTATTTAGTTTACACAGCATGGCAGTAGCGTATCATCAAAGGCGTATAAAGTTGTTAAAATCAGGGAAGGTGTCATGGGCCTTCTTCAGGTAATGATTTAGGAGATGAAGGCGCAGGTACCCTCTCATGTGCCACCTTAAATGCTTTGCACCTGAAGACTGGAAGAGTGAAATGATGAGCTCGAGGAAGTCTAATTTGCTAGCTGTGCTGCGTTGTCAAAACCAGAGACAGTGTGCAAACACATCTTCAATGCGTTCCAGCATTTGCTTTTCAAATGAAAACATGAGAGGACAGGTTGGAGACCAAATCTTATTATGAGAAAATGAAAGCGGAAAAAAGTTTCTTGAATTTTTTTTTAACATCTTTATTGGAGTATAATTACTTTACATTGTTGTGTTAGTTCCTGCTTTATAACAAAGTGAATCAGCTAGACATGTACATATATCACCATATCCCCTCCCTCTTGCGTCTTCCTCCCACCCTCCCTATCCCACCCCTCTAGGTGGACACAAAGCACCGAGCTGATCTCCCTGTGCTATGCGGCTGCTTCCCACTAGCTATCTATTTTACGTTTGGTAGTGTATATATGTCCATGCCACTCTCTCACTTCGTCCCAGCTTACCCTTCGCCCTCCCCATGTCCTCAAGTCCATTCTCCATGTCTGTGTCTTTATTCCTGTCCTGCCTTTAGGTTCTTCAGAAACATTTTTTTTTGATTCCATATATATGTGTTAGCATATGGTATTTGTTTTTCTCTTTCTGACTTATTTCACTCTGTATGACAGACTCTAGGTCCATCCACCTCACTACAAATAGCTCAATTTCGTTTCTTTTTATGGCTGAGTAATATTCCATTGTATATATGTGCCGCATCTTCTTTATCCATTCACCTGTAGATGGACAGTTAGGTTGCTTCCATGTCCTGGCTGTTGTACATAGAGCTGCAATGAACATTGTGGTACATGACTCTTTTTGAATTATGGTTTTCTCAGGGTATATGCCCAGTAGTGGGATTGCTGGGTCATATGGTAGTTCTATTTTTAGTTTTTTGAGGAACCTCCATACTGTTCTCCATAGTGGCTGTATCAATTTACATTCCCACCAACAGTGCAAGAGGGTTCCCTTTTCTCCACACCCTCTCCAGCATTTATTGTTTGTAGATTTTTTGATGATGGCCATTCTGACCAGTGTGAGGTGATAACTCATGGTGTTTTGATTTGCATTTCTCTAATGATTAGCGATGTTAAGCATCCTTTCATGTGTTTGTTGGCAATCTGTGTATCTTCTCTGGAGAAATGTCTGTTTAGGTCTTCTGCCCGTTCCTGGATTGGATTGTTTGTTTTTGAGCTGCATGAACCACTCATATATTTTGGAGATTAATTCTTTGTCAGTTGCTTCATTTGCAAATATTTTCTCCCATTCTGAGGGTTGTCTTTTGGTCTTGTTTATGGTTTCCTTTGCTGTGCAAAAGCTTTGAAGTTTCATTAGGTCCCATTTGTTTATTTTGGTTTTTATTTCCATTTCTCTAGGACATGGGTCAAAAAGGATCTTGCTGTGATTTATGTCGTAGACTATTCTGCCTATGTTTTCCTCTAAGAGTTTTATAGTGTCTGGCCTTACATTTAGGTCTTTAATCCATTTTGATTTTATTTTTGTGTATGGTGGTGTTAGGTAGTGTTCTAATTTCATACTTTTACATGTAGCTGTCCAGTCTCCCAGCACCACTTAATGAAGAGGCTGTCTTTTCTCCATTGTATATTCTTGCCTCCTTTATCAAAGATAAGCTGACCATATGTGCATGGGTTTATCTCTGGGCTTTCTATCCTGTTCCATTGATCTATATTTCTGTTTTTGTGCCAGTACTATACTGTCTTGATTACTGGAACATAAATTGGGACCTAAATACTTGGCCATAGTGACCGACTGTTGGGCCATAGGGAGTGGTAAGGACTGTGACAAACTAGAGGATGAATAATTTGCCTAAACATTCAAATTAAATAAATTTTAAAAGCCCACCTGTTTGTCCTGGTTAAACAAATATGTGTGAAAGATGCCGAAGACTAGGGAGTCACCTGTTTGCAAAAACTTGGAGTGTATTTTTAAATCCACACGTGGCATAAGTTTAGAGTGTATCAAATATGTCTTGATATTTTAAAATGTCTTAAATATTTTTAAGACAAATTGTATCTAAAGTGCTATTTTAAATAAGCTGAAGTTGAGAACGTAGCCAAGTGATCACTGGATATTGCTCCCTTGATAAATACTGAGAGCAGAGACTGATCCTGCCCACGACTGCGGGTCTCTGTTTAAGTCTGCAGACTGGGCTAGGGGCCCTGTGCCTGGGAACCAGGCTCTGGGCTGGCATCTTATTGGGTGTATAGGTCCTGACCCACCAGCCTGGTGAGGACCAGTCCTCACTCCGTTTGCCTTGGGTTGGATCAAGGGGAGAGAGACGCTCTCATCTCCCCTACACCCCTTTGCCCTTGCCCTCCTCTAAGGGATGGGATTCTGGGGAAAGGGCTTAACTTCCACCTCTGATACTATTAGCATATTGTCAATATTTGTAGGAGAGGTGAGGGTATTTTACCTTTATTTGTACAACAAACAATTAGAATTATGTTAGTTCTGCAGAGCTGATGATGTGTGTGTCCGTGTGTGTGTGTGTGTGTGTGTGTGTCTGTGTGTCTCTGTGTGTGTGTATGTGTCTTTGTGTGTGAGTGTGTGTGTCTGTGTGTGAGAGTGTGTGTCTGTCTATGGGAGTGTGTGTCTCTGTGTGTAAGTATGTGTGTGTGTGTCTGTGTGTGTGTGTGGAGAGAGAGAGGTTGATTTGAATGTATTGTTAATGTTTGCCCATGGTAGAAATGTTAAATTTCAGACAAAATTTGATGGGAAACAATGATGGTCTAAAAAATCTCATAAAATACCTTGTGTGTAAATAAATAATTTACTGGTAACACCAGGTTTTAAGCGATCAGAATTTTCTTCAGTCTCTCTCAAAGCATAATGGTTCTCTGGGTATTGGGTAAACAATTCAGTATAAATACACCTTGGAATATTAAAAAGTAAACAAGGATGTATTTATTGCCTCCATTTTTCAGTTAGTTAGGAAAATTGGCTGAATAGCAGAGTCAAGTTCAGATTGTTAAAAGGTAATGTTGAACAATTATGTGAATTTCACTACTGTTATATATATATATGCAAATGAGAGAGAGAAATTAGAAATGTGTTGGTGCTAACAGTTTCAGAATAAAAGTTATCCCCCTAATAAATCTTTCAGTGTAGCAGAGTTTGTACTGCTTTGTGGAGAGAGGAAATGGAAGAGGAGGTGTCTCACCATCAGTTTAGGGGGGTAGGGAGCCCACCCTTCCTACAGGTCCCATAGCCAGGAGAAGCCATCTGGAAGGCTGGATACCTCACCCTGGTGGCTGCAGCTCAGCCCCTTCTACGCTGTCCAGATCCTCTTCCAAGCCATAGCTCTTTCTCTGGTTTCAGACTGTCTGTCCATGACTGGGTCCCAGGCGAAGATTCAGAACATCAGTAACTCATTTCATATGTATCTACAGTCTGGAGCCAGGCTGCTTGGGTTCAAATCCCGGCTTAGGTGGGTGCTCTCGAGAGTGGGCCGACGCCTCCGTGTCTCCAGTCCCTGGTCTGTAAAATGGGAATAATAACTTGGTTGTTGTCAGGATTAAATGTGTTCATCAATCCTGAAGGGAGCGCACAGAGTAATCCCTCCTTAAATATTAGCCATGTTACTGTACTTTTCAGATGTACACTTGCTTATCTTTATCCACTGGAAGTATTCATTATCGGTGACCACGAGCGCTAGAAAGGGGTCACAGCAACTGTACGGTTAAGAAACAAACAAGGCATAATCATATACCTTCCAATTCTTTGGTCACTTCGAGAACTGAGGTACTTTCTTTTTACAACTTTAGTCATGTGGGGTTCTTTTGGCTTAGAATCCACAAATCCTGCTGGTTTTGGATAGCGTGGGGCTGGCTTGATAGAAGTCTACGAACAGCCCTCACCTCCTTTCCTCTGGTGAGTTTCTTTCACTCTTTACTACGGCCGTTGAATTTTTCCTGCACATCTAATTTCTTCTTGGAATGGAAGGCAATGCCCGGGGACACGGTTCTGAGGCATTTTGCTCTGTCGATGGAAATGACGAGGTCACTTTTGACAGGTTGCGAAGGTCAACTGAGTGGGAGGATTGTGCTGGGCTTGCTTAAGAGTGCTCAGGAGAGCAGCTGTCATGTGAGCAGCCTGGCTCCACTCCAGGAAGATAAGATTGGCCTTGGAATGTCATCTCTTTGGTGGCCTGAAGTTTCACTGAACTGACAAAGAGTAGCTTTAAGGATCTTAGGTGGGATGCACTTGGTTTAGTTGTGATGGTTGGGGGAGGGTGTTGAAACCTGAGGATGTGGCCATTAGATGCTCCTGTGGTAGTGGGTAGGCGGGGGAAAGAAGTTCCTGGATTCTGTAGCATCTCCTGGAGGAAAAATGAAGTCTTCTTTCTACCTAGTGCCTGTCCTGAATAGTGTGTTTGGGAAGGAGAAACGCTTGGCCAGATTTAAGACTGAGTCTCACGTTATGAACTCAGCACAATAATGGTGCTCACGGTAGGTACCTTTTCCTTGTTTAATTAGATGATTACTGCATCTTTTCAGTTTCAGCTCGTGTCATCAGCATTTCAGGTGGAGATATAGAAGCAGTAATTGGCAAAGTGGTCACTTTCTTTTTTAATACATTGTCTAGGAGCCAAGACCTTGAGGCAATTTCTTTTAAGTGACGTCCCAGATTCTCAGGGCTGCCCTTGTGGCTGGCAGGTCCCCACCACGGTCAGTGGGGGGAAGATACTGCCTTGTTTCTTTGTCATCACTATTCTTCCATTTAAATAATTAGGGAGTAGAGAATGTGGTCTAAGCATGTAATGAGTTGAACTTTATTGGATGTGGGAAACATATGTGTAATTTTGGAACATAGTGTTTTAAATGATGGACAGGTCATCTTTGAGTCCAGGAAGCAGTTGAAAAGAATTGGCAGCTAAGGCTGTTGATTGAAAAATGGACAAATTTCAATGTATAGGACAAACATAGGTGAAATTAGCTTATTGCTAATACAGGAGACTCAGTAACTGAGTTGAGAAGGTGGGTCCAAGTGAGGTGTAAGAAAGTCCACCAATATCATAGCAGCTGGGAAACTGAGTCCTGTTGATCAAGCCTGTGGATATGCGAGGACTCTGTTTATTTGCCTGAATGAGATAAGTTTTTGTGACTATGGCTGTGTTATAGAACATATAATTTAGATATTTGTCAATACTGTAGACTATACTGTACTTGGCAAAAGTATTTAACCAAAAAGATCTGGTTATATAATAGTCCTAGTAAATCATGCTGCAGAAACTGATAAACTAGTGAAAAAGTAAGGGAAAAAGGAACATTTAAGGTAATATTGACCTTAAGATAATAGAGTTTCCAGAATGTTCTATCAGAGCTGGGCTGCATCTGAGTTCAGGCTGCTGAGCCCTGTGTGCTCACCCTCCGCCTTCTGTTTCACCCTAAGCTATCTTATGAGCGGTCCTGACATTCACCATTTGTGCCAGGTGGCTTTCTGTATCGGCTGGGGCTCCTGGAGCTGACCTTTTGGTTTCTTCCTCATCAGTGAAGACTAGAGCTCCTAACAGCTGTCCTAAAAGCAGTCGGAAGCTGGTCCCTGATCAGCAGAAGGGTTTAAGAATCCATCAGCCTGGAATAAGTGTCCATACACGGAGCTCAGGAGGGACAGTTCATCAATGTCTTAGGTAACCCTGGTATTTGGCCCGGTATTGAGTGTGCCGTGGAAAGTTAAGGTGCCTAAAAAATTATTCTCATTTTTTGTAAGAAGCACGTCGTGCCAGTCATATTTCCGTAAGATCATTTTTCACCCCCTGCAAGGCCAGGAACGTGAGAGGGTGTGGAACTTGAAGGTGTACGACTTGTGAAAAAGATCGGCAAATGTCATGATTTCTATAACCGCCCACAGTCTTCACCTCCTACCGTCCCAATCGTTCCATCTTCACACTTCTCACCCTGAGTTTTGTCAGATGTTTTCTTCCATTTTCCAGACCGCCACCTTAGAGATATGAGCAGATTTGTGTATCGAAATTTTGGTTTTGAAAACATTCTAATGTTTTCTAATTCCAGGAGAGTATGTACAAAAGCCTCCGAGTTCCCCTTAAATGAAAGAATTGGATCTAAACGAAGGGAAAGGTGCTGATTTTGCACTATGCATAGACTCTACCTGATTCGGCTCTGGGCCATACAAAGTCAGCTGCTGCTGGAACCAAGTGTGCGGTCTATTTAAAGAAACTCACCTCTATGGAACTGCAGTGTCCTTATCGCGGCCACTAGCCCCATGTGGCTATGGAGCTCTTGCAATATAGCTAGCCCGAATTGAGATGTGCTTTAGGCATAAAATATACGTTGAATTTCCAGGATTTACTGTGGAAAAAGAATGTAAAATATCTTACTGATAATTTTTATATTGGTTGCACGTTGAATGGTAATACTTTGGCTATATTAGGTAAAATGCATTATTGAAATTAATTTTACCTCTTTTTTACTTTTATAATGTAGCTGCTAGAGAAGTTAATATTACATATACGGCTTGAATTACATGTGTATTGTTCAGTAATGCTATAGACTAAATAGTAAATGTCTTCAGGGAAGTCACAAAATGTTTCTAAATGATAACCTTAAAGTGGCAAGAACTAAAAAAAAAAAAAAAAAATCCACCCTGAAAAGAATGACTTTTAAAGAGAGCCAGTGTTCACTATCTGTTTTTAATTAGGTAACAGTGAGTTCACATGACAAGGAGAAAATTTCCTGGGAGTTAATAGGGGCTGAGACCGCAGAAAAAGCAGGAGGTTATCTGCTACATTCTAGGTAATACATATGGCTGGATTTACATGATAACTTAATTTGGATGGTAAAGAAATAGTCCTAAAAATATGGATTCTTCTAGATGTCTAGAGTTATAAAACCCAGTAAAGGAGGATTATGTAGTTGACGAAACATGCAGGTTTTTAGGGAATTATTTTCGGTTTTTATTGCTTAGCTAGTCAAATGGAGCTAATACTGGGAGAATCATTACCGTGACCAATATAAGAGGAATCGTAAGAATTCTACAAGTGGGAAGTTTTGCAGTCAGAAAAGAAAAGCAGTATAAATTGCTTCAAAGAAGTGATACCTGAAGGATCTTCCTAGTACCAATCAGGATTAAATTGTGAAAAGGTGAATGAGGGTTAGCTGTCTGGCCTATTGGGATTTTTAGTTAAGATGGACATTTTTCATATATTTTTCAGTATTCCAAGGACATGTGGGTTAATATCATATCCCCCAGGACAAATGCCCAGAAAATGGTCACGCTGACAACCAAAACAAAGGTTTTCAGAGTACTGGAAGAGAATCGAAAATGGGAATTACGTGATTCTTCATTCACATGTAGCTGTTACTTGTTATGGAATTTTCTCTTCAACTTTACTGAAGCATAACTTACCTAAAATAAAATGTTTTCATTGTAAGTGTACAGTTGGATGGATTTTGAAAAAATATGTTCAGTCATGTAACTCTGACCCCAACCAAGATACAGAACAATGCTATCACTCCAAAAAACTGCCTGGGATCCTTTGTGACAATCCCCTAACCCCCTCTGCAGGCCATCAGTGATATGATTTATAACACTTTTGATTCGCTTTGCTTCTTCTAGAACTTCGTATCAAGGGAATCATGGACTTTTTTAGTATCTATCTTCTTGCTCAAGATAAATGCCGTTATATATATCAATACTTAATGCCCTTTTGTTGCTGAGTAGTATCCCATTATATGTATAAGCGCATTCTGTTTATCCCTTAACGTATTGCTGGCCATTTGGACTGTTTCCAGTTTTGGGCTATCATAAATAAATCTGCTATATAAACATTCACAGGCAGGTTTTGTGTGGACATACATTTTCAAATCAGTTGGTAAAAACCCAGGGGCAAGATTGATGATTATATGGTAAGATTATGTTTAGGTTTGTAAGAAACTACCAAACTGTCTTCCAAAGTGGCTGCACCATTTTGAATTTCCAGCAACAATGAGTGCGTGTCCCTGTTGCTCTGTATCCTTGCCAGTATGAGGTGTCTGTTCAGATCTTTTGCCTACTTCTTAATTGGGTTGGTTTTTTTTTATTGTTCAATGTTAAGAGTTTTTGCATATTTGGGTCCAAGCCTCTAAGCATGCCTTGAGCTGCATCCTCTAGGTTTTAGTATGCTGTGTCTTAATTTTCACTCATGTTAAAGTATTTTAATTTCCCTTGTGACTCCTTCTCGACCCATTGGTTACTCAGTAGTGTGTTGTTTAATTTCCACATATTTGTCAATTTCCAAGATTTCTTTCTGTTATCATTTTCCAATTTCACTCTCTTACGATTACAGAATGTACTTTGTATAATTTTAATCCTTTAAAATTTTTTGAGGTTTATTTTATGAACTAGATTGTGGTCTATCCTGGAGATTATTCTGTGTGCTCTTCAGAAGAATGTGTATGCTTCTCTCGTTGGGTGGAATGTTTATAGATGTCTGTTATTCTAGTTTGTGTGTAACATTGTTCGAGTCTTTTGTGTCCTTGTTGATTATCTGCCTGGTCATTCTATCTATTATTGTAAGTAGGGTACTGAAATCTCCAACTATTTATGTTGAATTGTCTATTGCTACCCTCAATTTTATTAGCTTTTGCTTCATGTATTTTGGGGCACTGTTATTAGGTCAGTATATGTTTATAATTCTTACTGATGGATTGACCCCCTTTATCATTATAAAATCTCTCTCTTATATGCATGTAAAGAAGTCTATGTTATTCTGTCAGGTAAATCAAGTGCATTAGAACAAACGTAAAGGCAATCAAGGATGGATGTCTGAGGTGGACCCCACAGTGAGAAACAGGACCATTTAGGGAACGATGGGTCATGGATGCAGAACAAAAAGTAGGAGACGAAGAGAATTTACTGATAGATATTTGATTTTAAAAATTGTTGAAAGTGAATTATTATGCATAGAATGTTATGCATGGGTGCCTGTGCCTTTTGCTCAGAGGGAGCCTTGGAATGATGCCCTTTATTAGTGAATGGCCTTTATCCAATATAAACATGAAGTTTATCCTTATTTTTAAGACACTGAGATTCTTCTTTATTGAATTGAAAGGAAAGGGGGATAGCATATGAACAGAGATATGACTTTTCTCATCCAATCCTGAATAGTTTAATAATTCAAACAGATAATATCAATACAAATAATTTAATGGGTTGAGTTAAACATTCTCTAGTAGTAAGGGCAATTTTTACATCTGGACGGGAATAGAGTCTGGGAAACCTGGTGTCTCAAAGAATCTGAAGTGGGTTGAATTTTAAATCCTCATCTTCCTATTCCATTGCCTTAGAATTGTTTGGGTCGGGGTGAGGTTTTACAGCAGCAGCTTATCAAAAATATCGCATTGAACCTCAGTGATCTTTTCCTTTTTAGTGATGTATTCCATAAACTCTTAAATCATCTGAAAATGTGAAACTTGATGTCCTTCTGATACAATTCTCCCAAATAGTAGAAAAGGTGGTACTGGGAGAGTATGAGAACTGCCATTATAAATCCAGCCAAGTGGGATAGGATGCTGTGACTAACTGCACAGTACCCAGGTAGATCTCCTGGGATTGCCACTGGGTGCAAGGTGAAGCGATTTCTCACGACTTCCTAACATTTATCCCCGTAGATCATCGCGTTGAGCCATCAATCCTGTGAAGGTTAAAAGCGACATTTTACTCAAAACCTGGAGAGGCGGAGTTTCAAGAGGCTGTTACGTCATTGGGTTTAAGGCTTTGAAGGGGAGAGGAGATAGTTATTTTAAGGTTGATACCAAATGCCTCCCCTGCCTCTCCCCCAAAGAGTTTATAATTATGGAACCTAACTTATCTGCTGGATCCTCTTTTTCATTTCCCAATTTTTACAAATGAGTCTATAATGGATCCACATAAATACAAGCCTTTGTTGTTTTTGTTGTTGTTTAGTGGTTCTTCTAGAATTAAATCCGCGTTTGAAATGGAAATAGCATGTCTTCATCTGCTTATACGCGTTTTGGTTATTTCTGACCACGTTAACATCACAAAAATGTCAGCACAGAATCTATAGCAGATGTTCTTCTCATGCCAGGAGTAAATTAGAGGCTACGAGGAGAAAAGTTGTTCTGCTGTGCTTTTTCCCCAAGAAGGGTTCTGATGGGGAATATGGATCCAGAGTTATTTTTTGACCTTTAGCCTTTAATTAGAGAAACTTACATCATGCTCTACAGTTAGACAATGGCTTCATTAATAAATATTCTGTATATATCAAGATTGAATACATGTCTATAAACTGTTTTCAGGTTCCAAGAGTCCCTCTCTTGAAAAATCTTAGCTGTTCTACGTGCTTCTCGCAATGCCACCATTAGCACTTCCCTTGGCTTGAGGCTTTTTCCCGGTTTAGAACGCAGGTACCCTGACGATGTTGATACAAGTAGCTTTACTCCTTACCTAGTCTTAATAGGCGTGGCATTAAGGTGAATGAATTCGTCAGATCATCTAAAACACGTTTTAATAAGGGAGAGGTGGAAAGCCCAGGGCAGTGGCCAGTGGGGCAAGGGGCAACTCGATCTTGAAAGACCAAGCAGGGGAGGCAGGGCCGAAAACCCTTAGGATTAGCCCTGATTTGAAAATAAATGTTTTGCTTTCCTCTGTAGTTTATCCTTTCTTTGTAGACTTAGTTTACAAGATGTTATGAATGAATGAATGAAATTGTCTTCACAGGCACCAGTTAAGAAGCTAAGGATTACCCTGATAACATTTTGATTTTTTTTCTTGGAATGAAAGAAGGGTTCTCTTACATTGAGCCCCTCTCTGATATATCGAGTCTAGAAAGACAGGAACTGGTTCCTATGGGAAACATTTCCGAAGATTGTCAGGCTGGACCTTCTGTCGCTCTTTTTTACCGTTGATTTTTATTTCCACCCATTGCAGTAACTGTGCTGTAGAGTAGCAGGCTCGTCTCTTTAATGTAAGCTCTCTTTCTGGCTTCTCTCGCTTACTCTGGTCTTTACGGGCATCTGGATTTCCTCTCCTACAGCCCTGTGTGTGTGAGCAACAACACACAGCATTGAGCTTTATTTCCAGACTAAAATTTGTGCCTTAAGCTAAATAAATTTCTGCAAGTGGGATACAAAGGTGAGACTTCTGACTTCTATTATCTGAACTGGAAAGAGCCAGAAGCACACCTGATGAAGATTTTTTAGCTAACCTTTTATTTTCAAAGTGAGGAACCTTCCCCAGACTTAAGTTTTATCCAGAGGATTGCCGATTTGGGGTAAAGATTTAGAACTTACAGAACTTATGAAGATTCAGATAAACGGTTAGAACTATAAATTTCTAAAAACTGTGAAAGCTATAAAAATGAACTACTGAACTCAGATATTGCTCCAGATGACTAGGAGGCCTTTAAGAGACGTCGCAGTTCTAAGTTACCTTCTGAATCATTCAAGAAAAAACAACCCACTAATAAAAAAATGATGTGGTGTACTTTCTTTGGAAATGGGTGTATATGGGAAATTTGCTAGACTGATAATGATAATGTACTGGGTATGGTTTCCCCCCCCCCACCTCTACTATTCTGCCTTGGACCGTGCAGAGGAATCTTTTGTGCTTCTCTGGGAAGCTCTGGGGGGGAATCTTCAATGCTTGTCTCCATCCCTTCCCTGCCTTTTCCCCTGGGACAAGGGCTGATTTAATTGCCTGGCTTGGTTCCCTGTTATTCTCTCCAGGCAGCCCACCTGCACGTTGTAGGTCTTGTTCTCTCCAACCTGTACCTGTCACCAGGGCTGACCTCTTCCCACTGACTCTGTCCCCCTGAGCTGGTGGGTGCACCTCCAGGACAGTAGCCCACACTTGGGAGCTCAGCATCATTCTCCAATCCAGCCACAAATAAGGCTGACATTTTGTTCCCCAACTCCTGTATTGATTTCTTAATTGTGCCTGAACTTCAGAAAAGGTTATCACAATTCAAGCTCCAACAAGAACATTTGGCATGATCTGATTAGTCTCCATAGAAAAAGAGTTCTCTGAACCACCCTTGACGGTGGGGGTCACATTGCCGTTGTAGCTTAAAGGAAATTGGGTGTTGGGTTGAGTGTCACTCAGTGTAGGTGACGGTCCATTTTTCAGGGGCCGACGAACCACACTTGTGTAGATTAATGGCTACGATGAGAATGCCGATTTACTTATTTTTGATGAAAAATATCCTTGTAAAGACAACTGCACGTGTGTTTGGGTGGATTTACACATTCTCTCGCTTTGCGCAGATTTCCTCAAGGCTGTGTTAGAATTCAGGGGCTGCTTGGGGAGAATAGGTGAGAGTCAGCAGATCTGACCGGCTTGTTCCAAAGGCAAGAGTCATCAGGAAGAGGGTTCCACATTCACATCGGGACCCCGGCCATGAACTTGTCAGTGAGTCAGTGGTTCAGGGCCAGCCTGGAGGAGCCCTGACAGTCTTGACCTTCTGGCTCTCCTTCCATCACTCTGCAGCGATCATTCTCTCTGATGGGCACGTCTTCTTGGTGTATGTGTCAGTACCTCCAATTAGGTGAGTCAGGGCTCGGTCAGGGGACTTTGTCCTTTTGCAGACACTGTATGAGCTCTGATCCAGTTACCAGAGGGTGCAGCCAACTCTTCAAGGCTCCCTTCGGACACCCTCACGCCAGGATGCCTTTCCCACTTTTGTGAACGTCAGCTTCTGCTGTACTTGAACGCCCAGCAGCCATCACCTGTGTTTCTTTGAAGGACGACTGCCGTGCATATAAAGTTTCAGGAGACTCTGAGATTTTAATTACCGCCTTTTTAACCAATGCGTGATGGGTGTGGAGGTGTCTTCTGATGCGGACAAGCCTCGGCTGTGATACACACTAACTGCAGGGTCTCTGTGGGCCAGAGCCAGCGTTGGCCTCTGAGGGACTCTGCCTGGTGTCTCACCATCGCTCCGCCTGCCTCTCTTCCTTCCTGGTCTGGTTCCTCCTTCCCCACTCCCAAATGACTCTTTCTGGGGACACGTTCTCATAAATCACTTTTACGTAAATCAAAACCTCAGGTTCTGATTTTGGGAAAACCAACCTAATTCAGACAGTATCCGTACTTCAGTATAACCAAATTTGTCATGTCTGCAGTGGAGAGATTACCTAATTTTCCCCCCATGTCCCTAAATATCATCTATAAGCATTAGGAGTAGTAAATAAATAGCTAAAACATCTGCGTAATTCACCCGCTGCCTTTGCATAGTTAACCAGAGCGCGGAAGTGCATCAAAGCTCCCTGTGTCATGACAGCAAGGCCGATGTGGGGCAGGAGGGACGGGTACCACGAGGCAGTCGGACGAGGCCAGGGCTGGGCGACGGGAGACCCGGGTCTCATTTCTGCTCTGTCGGGTCCTACTAGTCTGGCCCTGGGTGAGCAGATTCAGGTCTCTGGGTGGTAGTTCATTCAGATAAAAATGACAGGATTGGATTAGAAAATTTCTAAGCTCTCCTCGGTTTTAGAGAAATAAAGGGTCTGGAACCAATGTTGAGCGTTGAGAACGAGTTTTATGGCTAATTAGGGAACCCAGCACTGTACAGACAGTAGGCTCTGATGGACACAGCTCAGACGAGGGCACAGACGGTCTTTAAGAGCTGAAAACCATCGTCTCTGTGTTAGTCAAGGATCTCCAGAAACACAGACCCTCACCCACTGTATATACACATACAGAGAGAGAGAGAGATTTATTTTAAGGGATTGGCTCCCATGCTTGGGGCTGCAAGTCCAAAATCTGCGGGACAGGCAGGCAGGCTGGGGACCCAGGGAAGACCTGATATGGCAGCTTGAGTCCAAAGGCCACCTGCTGACAGAAATTCCCTCTTCCGTGGGAGAGATTCGTCTTTTCTCTTAAGGCCTCAAGTCATTGGATGACGCCCACCCACAGGATGGAGGGCCACCTGCTTTACTCAAAGTCAGCTGAGTTAAATGCTCAACTCATCTGAGAAGACCTTCCCAGCAGCATCTGAACTGGCGTTTGACCAAATACCTGGTGCTGGGGCCTCTCCAAGTTGACACATAGCGTTAGCCATCACACTCTTCCTTACTGGGAAGTCACAATTGCTCTGTGATTGGCAGGCGGTATCTGGGCTAGTCAGTTAGGCCTGGGGTGAGTGCTGAGGGGGTCAGGAGGCATCCAGGACATGTGGCTCCAACCGTGCTTTCAGCATCGCTGTGGGCCAGCTGGGCAGCCAGGCCGGGATTCTGCACCTTCACCACCGACATTCTGAGAGCCAAGGAGTAATTAGAGATCTGTGTATTAACACTAAATACAAAAAGAGCAGCTATTAAGATCAAGTTCAAGTTCTCTTTTACAACTGTATGTTGCAGGACGTCAGAAATTTTTGTAATTTGATGTTCATTTCATTCACTTGCCATTAATTCCACAAGATGAAAAGAAAGTTTATACTTCAGGAGAGAAGATTATTACACAAGAGGAAATTGGTTCAGGAACTGATTTCGAGTCAAGCACTTGTGTTATTAGTTAGTAGATACAGTTTAATATCTTTGAGGTCAGTGATGTAATTCTCAGGTCAAAATATTACATAATAAATGAACAGCTGCAGAAAGGCTGGGCCAGAAATCCTCATGAATTATTTAAGTTTTGCTTGTTTTTATTATGACATCTCCATTTCCAGTGATCCTCTTTCACTATTGCATCAAATGCTCATCCTCTCCCTGCTTCTCCTTCTTACGCATGTGTCTGTCCGTCTCACTCCATCTGTTGTGTCTTCAAACCCCTTGTTCTCACCCCACATTTCTTTCATCCCACGTTTCCGTGCTCTGACCAGCGTTCCTCAAAAAATGGTCCTGGGCTGTCTGCACGAAAATCTCTTCCAGAGCTTGTTAAAGATGTAGATTTTTGTACCCAAAGTCCCCGCTGTCACAAACCCACATTTACCTGTGTGCATTGCATTTGCTCATGGAAATATTTTGTTTGGAGGTGGCAATGGTCCACTGTATCCTTTTTGCAGGTTTTTAACCCAGAAGGGTGACTTATGCATTGAGTTCTCGGGGGTGGCAGGGGGAGGGTGGTATTAGGGCCGCTTACTCTGCCTGGGGGAAAGCCGATCCAGCCTATGTGTGCAATCAGCACGTCTCTGTCTAGGGGAGAATTACAGTTTTCCTGACTCCTTGTTCAAGTTCTCTGGTAGTAGTTAAAAGTAGAAGGGGGAAGATGATGAAACCTATATCTGTAATTGGTGGAAAATTTTAGGGTATAGATCGAAGTACACATTTGAACTTCTCATTTTGAAATATTTTTGACTATTTTATTCCTCCTTGACATACATTCCTGTATCTCAGCACGTATCTTTTTCACATTATAATAAATTGATAGACACATTGATAAGGTAACAATAATACTAATGAACTTGCAATGCAATGTACCGTTCATTATCTTTACGTCATTTCAGTTAAAGCCTGTTTTTCCCAACAACAAAGGAAAACCCCAAGACTAATTGCATCGCTATCACAGTATTTTAATTTCTAGTAAAGCAAGAAAAAAGTGACAAATAATTCTCCATTTAAACCTTCCCTGTGTTTGGAGTTGCATAGATTTCTGGCTGAAAGGAGAGAAGTTAGAAAACTGTATGTTTCCTATGAAATGCTGAAATATGAATTATTATGGCAAGATTCCTGCAGCAAAGGTCAAAAATCTCCCTTTCATTTGCTGCAGTGAATCTTCTTCTCTTTCCTTTTGTCTCTCCCTCTCAACATCAACTGTGTTTGATTTTTTTTTTCTGACCAATGATAGCATGACATCGTTGTTACATGAATGAAAGGTACATGGGAGATTTAAGATTTAAAAAAATATATCCCCTCTGAGAAATGTGGATTGTAATCTGAAGTATAACTCTGATTATATCTCAGACTTTCAAATCAAACCCATGATTAAAAACCACTTGTTATTCTAAAAATCCGAACAGAAAGAACACAAATCTGTCAGGTTTAGATATTGTCAATCATTTGGTTACAATGTAATTCCACGCCATATTTGGGGAGCTCTTGCCTGCATTCAACAGAAGTCACGCTTTTCAGACAACATAAGATTTAAAGATCAGTGGATCTGACGTGATGGAAGTGGAAAGTAAAATGATTGTTACAGAAATGGGTTCTTTTAAGTAGACATTCCAGTAACTTCAGATCCCAAATTATTCACACAGCTTTAGTGGTCAGATGGAAATTATCTCTTCCTGCTCGTTACGGAAAAATCCACCAGAAACATATTATATTCTCCTTTTCTACTCTGATGGTAACAAGCCTGCCTAAGAGACCCAGTGTCAAAGAATGTTTCCTGTCACTTCAATTAGCAAAATGATTCATAGCCCAAAACTGCACCCGCTTAGATGTAAGCCATATTTACACCAAGAATGCCATGTCATTTGCTGCTTTAGAAGAAAAAAAAATACTAGGGTATGATTAATAACAAGTTTTATACTGACTTAAAAAGACAAAACTAAATAAAAATTCCATTGCCTCAAGGTTTTGATATGGCACGGTAAAGCTATTGCTCTCCTCTGCTTTTCTCAAAAATCATCCCAAGATACAAGAGGAAAAGGAAACAGAGAACACAAAGTCCACCATCAGAGAAACCAGAAAGGAACTGAACAATGCAGATGGTAGTGTGGGGTGGGGAGCAGTGATGAAAGAGCTGGTTTGCCATGCACAGCCTTGGGAAGACTTGAGAGTGCGGTGTACCAGCCATTATGGCCTGTAGGTTCATAGCGACAGAGTGTTCCAGACGTGGGCCTCAGACACAGAGGGGGGTGGACAAGAGTAGCTGAAGGACACACAGGTGTTAAGTACAGTCTGCATTTTGGATAGTGAACCTCTCCTTCTGCCTCCATCCAGTGACAGATTATAGTCAGGATGATGCTTCTCCAGATAAGAGATAGAGGATCTTCCTCTGGAGAAACTGAAATACCCCAAAGAAAAGATCTACAGATATTGGCAATTAGGGATCCCCGACAAAAGTATAAATCCAGCTTTTTTTTTCCCCATTTGGTGGGTTGTCTTTTCATTTTGTTCATGGTTTTCTTTGCTGTGCAGAAACTTTTAAGTTTAATTAGGTCCCACTTGTTTATTTTTGCTTTTGGTTTCTTTTGCCTTAGGGGACAGATCCAAAAAAATATTGCTACAATTTATGTCCAAGTGTGTTCGGTCTATGATCTCTTCTGACAGTTTTATGGTTTCAGGCCTTACATTCAGGTCTTTAATTCATTTTGAGTCTATTTTTGTATATGGTGTGAGGAAATGTTCTAATTTCATTCTTTTACACATAGCTGCCCAGTTTTCCCTGAACCACTTATTGAAAAGACCGTCTTTTCTCCATTGTATAGTCTTGCCTCCTTTGTCATAGATTAATTGACCATAAGTGTATAGGTTTATTTCTGGGCTCTCTATTCTGTTCTGTTGACCTGTGTGTTTGTTTCTGTGCCAGTACCAAGCTGTTTTGCTTACTGTAGTTTTGTAATATAGTCTGAAGTTGTACAAAATAAATAAACAACGAGGATATATTGTACATCACAGGAAAATATAAATAAATCCGGCTTATTCCCCATTTGTTCACCAGTCTACAACTCTGCCTGCCCTAGGAACTTCCAATCAGTGTTTTGGACTTACAAGGATCATCAGATATGCAAGGAGGGCTGGGGGAAAAAAAAGGCTAAATTAAAAGCAAATAAACAGAAAAAGGCATGCAGAGAAAGTAGGGAGCTGAAAAATATTAACATAAAAATATTTAACGTATTTAATATCCTTGGAAGATAAAAGAAGATGATCCACTCATGAAGCAAGAGGACGATGTTCCTTAAATATTCGAATGACAAAGAAGAGCTCTTCTAAATATAAAGATGTGGATATAGATAGATATAGATATAAAAGCCTAAATATAATGTTTAAGAAAGTCTTGAGGCTTTAGAATAAAAAGATAGAAATAGACATTGGAGAGAAAAAAAGAAAATTAGAGAATCAATCCAGCTGGTCCAATATCTGATAGTAAGAGTTCCAGAAAGAGTAAACAGAAAATTGTACAGAAAAATTATCAGAAGAATAATGTAATAAATATTCCCAGAACCAGAGATTAGTCTCTAGAATGAAATAACCCAATGAATGCCCAGCACAATGAATAATATAAAAGACCTATCCCAGGTTATATCACCATAAATCTCAGAACAATAAGGAAAAGTTCTGAAAAAAACTTGATGGGTCAAAGAATCTAAAAAAGGGAGACAACAGGCTTATCAATAGCAACCCTGGACTCTAGAAGAGGAAGAAAAATCACCTTCAAAATTCTTATTTTCAACCTAAACTTTAATATTTAGATAGATTGCTATTCACGAGTGAGGGGAGAATAAGGAAATCTTGAGATGTATAGTGTCAAGAATTTTCTTCTTTGGCCACTTTTATCAGGAAACCACAAGAAGGCATATTTCAACAAAAGGAGGGCGGGGGGAACTAAGAAAGAGAAAAGACTTGGGCTTTAGGGAACAGAAAATGTAACATAGGAGCGAGGGAGATGGGCTTGCCAATGATAGCAAAGCAAATCTCAGGTCAACAGCCATGTGGCATGGCGAGAGAGTGACTGACGAGAGAGAGAGACATGGGGAGAAAAGTAAAGGGAACTGGTGGGTTTTCTGATGCATTTGATCGTGTGGAAAAATGATGTTGAGAGTTCTGCACCACTGCCAGAGGGTGTAAAAAGACGTAGTAACTATTCAAAGAAAATGAAAAAAAAATGGCAAAAGGATACACGTATCAACTGCAGGTAAAGCAAAAGATGGCATAAAAATGAAAATATAATTACAGTACACATTGATTAGAAATAAAGAATTACATGTATACAACTGTATACATACTAATTTGGGGTTAATTCAAGATAAAATAAAATTATATTGAAAGGTTAAAGGGAGAAAAAGAGCATGCAAGTGTGCTAAAATTCTCAATTCTGAAATTTTGGATTAATGTTGCATAACCTTACTGAATCATAAGGAAAACATATGTGTGTGTATATATATATATACACACACACATATGTTTCCTCTGAGGAAAAGAAAGAAGTGGAAGATCAGGAGACAAGGGATATTCTTTTTCTATTTTGCGGGGGTGGGGGGAGGATGCGGGGGGTGAAGTAGAAAAGAATAGCTTTATTCCTTTGCCAGGCAAAGGGGACCACAGCAGGCTAATGCCCTCAAAACTGTGTGTCCCGCGACCTGGAGGGGGTAGTGAAGAGGTTTTGTTTTGTTTTGTTTTTTTCATTGGTGTACAGTTGCTTTACAATGTGGTGTTAGTTTTTGTTATAAGCGTCTTAGAACTATCGACTGTTTAAAACTATTTCCGAACAATACTTTAAGTAAAATAAAGTTTAATTAAAAGGTAAAGCTAAAAGATCAACCCAGCATTTCTAAAACCTCAAGATACCCAAACAGAGCTGACCTCATGAACAATGGTCAGTACATTGAAGCTACATCCACTGTGGCATCTGAAATCAGTATGGGTGACGTTTCGGCAATGGACCACATCGACCACTGACCAGTGATGATCAATAAAAATGCAAACAAATAAGTCCTTAAAGATGACCTCAGATCACCGTCACACAGCAGGAGTACTTTATTGTGAATTGTTTTTCAGTTTACTTTTAGCCACCAGGTGGGTCTGAAGGGGAGTTAAACTTTGTTGTGAGGGAAAAGGGAGGAATGCAGCTGGAGGAGAGGGTCACAAGCCCCTCCTCTGTCAGCCAGGCACCCATATGAGCGCGGACATCTAGGTGCGCAGGCTTCAGTAGTTGTGGCTCGTGGGCTCTAGAGCGCAGGTGCCGTAGTTGTGGTGCACGGGCTCAGTTGCTCCGTAGCATATGGGATCTTCCCAGACCAGGGATCGAACCTGTGTCCCCTGCATTGGCAGGCAGATTCTTAACCACTGCGCCACCAGGGAAGCCCGTCTTTCACCTTTGCCATCAAGTGTTCTGCGTTTCTGGAAGGCAGAGGCTCTAAACACGAGGAGATTGATAGACAGCCTATATTTATCCCCTCTACCTGGAGCACCGATGGCTCTTGTGATGTGAGTAACTACTGCATACCAGACACAAGAACAATCCTGCCATCTGTTTATGTGCAGGTCACCAGGCAACAGATGGTAAACTTGGGTAAGTCTGCTTTTCTATTTTGAGATTTACTGAGGATGGGGGAGTTTATTCTCTCTCTCTCTCTCTCTCTCTCTCTCTAATACTGGAGAAGCACTTTCATTTTTGGATAGTGTCGAAGTTCTAGAAAACACTTGTAATTGAAATCAAGAGTCTTCTGTTGGCACAGGGTGCTGCTATGGAGGGCTGTAAGCGTTTGTCTAGGTGTTTAGGTCTGGTGGGAGAGAAAGTAGTATATGCGGATGTCTGCAGATGTCTTTGGAAGGTCAGGACAGAGAGCCTGGTGGTCAGGTCAGCATCTGGGACACACACACTGGTGGTGGTTTCTGTGATAGGAACGGCGGAAGGGTGCCCTGCTATCTCTGTTCTGCTCTGGGAGCGGGTTGGCATTCCTGACAAAGGAGAATCTACTCACTAAATTTAAATGGTACCCTTTCCACAAGCTGTTTAGCCTGAAGTCCTCAGTGTCACCAGCTAGGAACACAAATAGTGAAAATTTGATGTCCTGAGACCCATCCTCCCCTAAGCCTGACAGTGAAAAGTCCTGTTGTGTACATGGCTCTGGGCATCCCCTGAGGTGTTTGCCTGTGTCCATGAGAAACCTGTCCTCAGCTTCAGGCTCAGTTCCACAGAGGACTCACCCCCTTGTCACGTGCAGGTTCATTGCTCTTGTGAAGTGAACAATTCTGTCTTGTCTTATGATTGTTTATGGGTAGAGGAGGGTCTGGCTTGAGCCCCACAGAATTGAGCATTTTATGTTGTAGCTATTTCACGTACCACGATCTAGGCTAGTTAAGTCCAAGTTCCTAACGACCCACAAAGCCATATTACAGTCGAGCTGTAATGACTGGTTCTTCATGGTTTGGCTTGGTGCAGGTACTTCTGCCGTCAGGGATGCTGTGGGAACCATAGCTTCGCAGGAACACAGGGTGAGTGACATTTCTTAGCCCCGCAAGTCACCTCACTCCTTCAAACCTACACATACTCTGCTAGAATGAACAGGTTGGGGCGAATTTGGTGTCATGGTACCCAGAATGAATGTTTGCCCTTTATAGTCAAGTCTTTCTGACTCACAGTAAATCTGTGTTGAGGGACCCTATTGTATCTCTGCCGTCTGGCTTTCGTTGTTCCCAGCTTCTCACATCTGACAGTCACGCCTCTGTTGGTCTAAGCTCCAAATCCCAGTGATAGACAAGATTCCACAACCTGGGTGTCTAGCTCCAAATCAGAAAGATACATATTCTGAGGGTATATATATTCCACTCTGCCGCTGGAAACATCCAGACCCCCCGGCAAATAGATTGCAGAGGGAGGCATGATGTCTAACTTCTTGCACGGAAAAGGGAGGAGAGTAATTCTGGTCCCAACTTGTCAAGAAACAGGAGTTCCAAAACTAATTCTGGTGCCAACTGTGAACGTAATAAAATTATCACCTTGAGACATCAACAATTGCATAACAGTTTATAGTTTACAAAGCTCTAGAGAAAACATAACCATTTATTCCTAAATTCAGTCTTTTAAGATTTCCCCCCAAAGTCTAATGGCATCATTTCTGTTGCTTAAGAAAAATCCTTTCGCTTAACTCCTTCTCAGTTCCTCAACATGACTTCCATCTTATTCTGGTATTGTTGTTGTGTTAAATCTGTTGTGGAGTATTCCCAGGGTAGGCATGCATTGGTTAATAATCAAGATATTCGTTTCTTGCATATACACAAAAAATCTTGCAACATTTTTACTAAATTCAGGTAGTCAGGCCTAGGGATTGGAGGTTGATGCCCAAGGCACCCTCAGACTGGCTCCTCTAAATATATTGTCACTGATTCATGGGTTATCTCTGCGAATAAAACTGATGATCTCAGTTTAACATGTTTTGTATTTTTATATGATTTTTAAATGTGCCCAAAGGATAAAATCCTTGTTCTGTTAAGAAGCTAACTCAGAACTTCTTTTTCTTCCACTCTCCCATTTAAACATGGATGTAGAATTACTGACGTTTAAAGATCAACCTCAGCATGTAAATGCATTTCTAATGACTATCATTTCTTGCTCTGGACTTTGACTTCCTCAGGATCTGAAAGTAGCATTTGCCGAAGGTTAATGCAGGAAATAGGGTTCCCTATTTTGAATGCTGTAAGATACAGTCTAGGGTGATAAAAATTGGTCTGCTTTACGGAATTTAAATGAATTTCAGTCTTAGTGCTTCATGACTGAAAATGAAGAAAATTACTTCCATGAGGGTTTAGAAACATGTTATGTTTGTCATCGTGAACCAGTGGCTCAGTCCTATTCTAGGATTTTTATGGGAATTGTATTGGGCCAAATTCCTGGGGACTTAGGGAAACAGCTGTCTGAACGTGATGCATAGTTTAATAGGAGGTCATTTCTTGGGCCCCTAGCACTCAATGGATGCTAAGGAAACACAGTAAAATACAATAAACCCAGTGTTACAACCTGGGACTTCCAAAGGGAACTCCATCACAGTTCAGAAGCTTGGGAAACAGCCTGAATGTCCAAGGGCCTGCTTTGTCTCTCGATATTTGTACAAACTTAGGCAACTTATTTAACTTACTGGAACCCAATCTCACCACCTGTGAACAGCTCATCTTTATGCTTGTTTGTTGTGATTTTTTCCCAAAGACAGAATTTCTTAATTTTTATGGAGTAAAGCACATCATGTTTTTTCTTTATATTAATGTTTGTTTTAGGTCTTATTTAAGAACTCTTTCCCTGGGTAGCGGTCATGATGAGGAGATCCTCATATATTATCGTCTAAAAGATTTAATGTTTCATTTTTCATGTAAGATCTATACTCAATCCACAGTTAATTTCTGTGTAAGTTGTGAAACGATCCAGTTTAATTTTTACGTATGCACCTGCAACTATTCCAGCACCATTTATTGATCTGATGATGGTTTAGTCTGGATCTGTCTTTTAACCCTCTGTTCTGAAGTAAAACCTCAGCATCTATCAAAAATCACCAGATGTGACCACCTAGAGGGGTGGGATAGGGAGGGTGGGAGGGAGGGAGACGCAAGAGGGAGGAGATATGGGAACATATGTATATGTAGAACTGGTTCACTTTGTTATAAAGCAGAAACTAACATGCCATTGTAAAGGAATTATACTCCAATAAAGATGTTAAAAAAAATAAATAACCAGATGCAGTTAGGACTGATTCTGAGCTCTGAATTCCCTTCCAGGGCTACTTTCCACCACATATCAAAATCATGCTCTGTTAATAAATCTTGATATCCTGTATAGCACAGCTACCCTTCTTGTTCTTTTGTTTTTCCAAAACAGTCTTGAGTATTTGTTTCCTTTTTATTCAATGAAAAAAAATTACATCATAAAACCATAAACAGGCGCACGCGCACACACACACACACACACACACACACACACACACACACACACACGTCCCACAATGGTTTGGGATATTGACTGAAGTTGTACTAAATGTACAGATCATTTTGGAGTGATCTGATGTCTTTAGAATATTGAGTAATCCAAGTCAAGAACATGGTGTAATTGTATTTATATAGCTCTTTTTGAAGGTTTTACAACGAAACACTGTAGTTTTCTCTTTGGAGAGAGTTCATATATCTTGTTATTGTTAAATATTTGATAATGTTGATACCATGAATACTTTTTAGGAGAAATAGACTCTACATACAAAAAAGGGCCCAAGGCAGTTGTAAAGTGGGCACTTGTAAAGTGTTGTGTAAAGCTTGATGAATTATCACCAGGTGGACAAACTTGTACAGTCACCATCAGTACCCAGAGGACCCTGTGCTCTCCTCCTGATCACTACCCAGTCCTCCCCAAGGCAGCCTTTATCCTAACACCGTATAGTAGCTTCTCCTGTTGATTTTTAAAAACTCTGTTAACATTCCATTGGTCTTTAGCCTCCTCTTCCATTACCACTACACTGCCTTAATTACTATATCATTCTAAGAATTGGATAACCAGTAAAGTAACCTTTCTAACCATATACTTCTTTTTTTACAAACTTTCATTTTTAAAGCATAGCAAAATTGAGTAGAAGGTACAGAGATTTCCCACATACTTCCTGCTCCCATGCCTGCATGACCTCCCCGCTATCAGCATCTCTCGTTAGTGATACATTTGTTACAGTCGATGAACCTACATTGACACGTCATAGTTACTCAAAGTCCACAGCTTACATTAGGCTTCACTCTTGGTGCTATACATTCTATAGGTCTGGACAATGTGTAATGACATATACCCTTTTTATGGTATCGTACAGAATATTTTCACTACCCTAAAAATCCTTTGTTCCCCCCAATTCATCCCACTGCATCCCAAACCCCAGGCAACCACTGATCTTTTTACTGTCTCCATACTTGTCATTTCTAGCCAGAATCAGAGAGTATTGTAACCTTTTCGTATTGGCTTATTTCACTTAGAAATATGCATTTAAATGTTGTACTTCTTTTAAAATACTGTTTTGGCTATTATGCCACTTTGTATTTCCAGATAAGTTTCAAAACTAGTTTGTCAGTTTACACACACACACACACACACACACACACACACACACACACACACACACACACACACACACACACACACACACACACACACACACACACACTCGTGTACAATACCTGGTTAGAATTTTTATTGGGATAGTATTAAATATATAGAACAACTTGGGGAAAGTTGCTGTATTTAGAATATTGAGTCTTTTAGTTTTGTCCCTTTATTCATTTACATGTTCTTTTATTTTTTCCATAATGTGTTTACTTTTCTTTGTGGAGATGTTGCACATTTTAGAACTAGTTTGGCTTTCCAATTCTTCTTGAATTAGCTTTGGTAAATTGCATTTTACTCGAAATTGGCCAGTTTCATCTAAATTTGAATATTCATTGGCACACATTTATTCAAACATCTTTTTAAAATCTTTTCAGTGTGTTTAGTTTTCATTAACATTCCTCTTTTCATTTACAATATTATGTGAAACTTCTTTTTTTTCTTGATCATTACCATTAAAAGTTTATCAGTTTATTGGAGTTTTCAAAGAGGCCAAGTTTGATTTTGTTGCTCATCTCTCTTGCATATTTGTTTATAGGTTATATTTTTATCTTTATTATTTTCCTTCTTCCACTTTCTTTGAACGTACTTTGCTGTCCTTTATGAAATAATTCTCCTTAGCCCATTGATTTTCAGCTTGTCTGTGATGTCTGCTGGGATGAAATTTCCCAGTTTTTATTTGCTTGAATATATGTTTATTTCTCCTTTATTCTTCCTTCATATTTTCATTAGTTATAGAATGGTAGGGTGATATATTTCCTAATATCTCTTACATCTCTTTCACACACATGACACACAGACACACACAAAGACAGACATATGTATGTAGTAGTAGTAACTTACTGGAATGTGATCTCAGGTTTTTAGGACAGCATTTGCTCAAGAAAAGTGACTTCCTTAATTGAAACTTGGACTGTGACCTTGACCTCAGCACCAAGGGCAGATGATGTTCATACCCAGCGCCATCACACAGCAGATCAGACCGTTGGGAACTGTAGAAAATAACCACATTTGCTTTATTCCTCCTTCACTGACGTTTCCTCCCCTTCCTCCTTCTGTTCCTCCTGTATTTCCTTTTCTTCTTGTTGTCACTCTTACCCCATTTTTCTCCAGATTATCAGAAGGTTAATTTTGTGCCTAGAAAGTTATGTGGATCCCGACCAAATACCTATTGTGTTAGTTTCCTGGATTTTTAGTGCCCCAAGGGCCCCCTAGCCAAGTTCCCACATATATTTGTATGATTTATCGGCCACATCAAACTTCAGCACTAGGTACGCACTTTTCTCAAAAACAAATTCACGAGAAATGGCATGGCATGTAAAAATAGTTTGGGGATATGACTGCCAAGGCTAGTGATAGGAGCCAACACAGCAGCAGCTGGGACTGGAAGCAGAATGAATTGCTGCATGGGAACATTTCCTAACTTAGAGAGTACTGCAGGGTTGGCTTGGTTTTCAGGGGCAAGCAGAGCAACCTGAAGGCTTTGAATCAAAAGGCATGGGATGCGGAGCCAGACATCCAGGGACTGAGAGGTGAGGCGTGCCTTATCACACTTATGGCCCACGGACACCTCAGTCATGTCAATTACAGCAGTTGCTCCTTTCCTCTTTCCAACACGGGGAAAACGATGTTTCTCTCTACTTGCGTCTTCCAACATTTTTTCTGAAACCTAATTTCTCCTTCACTTCCAATGTAACTTTTTATCACTCCAGATGAGAAAAAAAAAAGATATTAGTAATTTAAGGGCAGAGAATAATTTTCTAGATAAGGTGACTTGAAAAAGTGAAAGAGGAATCTCACAACTCTGCATATCTGATTAATCCATGAAAAAAGAAAGCTTTGATGGGGTTCTATCTAATCTTTGTGGATTTGCTTTACTCACCACTCTTGTTTGAAGTGAAACGATGTAATATTGTATCAGAGAAAATTCCTGAACCGTAACACTCTGCTTGGTGCTGTGTAATATCTTAGGTATCGGCGTCCAAAGTAATGAAGCACTACCACGTGGTTGGGATCTACTCTCCATACTATTGTGAGACAAACCCCTTAAGCGATACGGTGTAAGTTATGTTGAGTAGCAAAAATCATTCTAGAAGTTCTGTCTAATCTCACGCAATGTTACAACTTATTTACCTTTATATATTTGGGCAAATGATTTCCTTAATTATCTCCTACAATTGCGCATCAAATTAAGCAATGCTCTTTCAAAAGTGATCACCTTAGGAGCCTATATCTTCCTCTGGAGGTGTTTCAGTTCAGAACATGACACGTAGGTGACCTTCTGGGATGACGCTGAGAACACCGGCACGTTCTTTCCAATATTCATAAAGGCAGTCAATTTTCATCATCAGAGAGTGAATCTGAAGACTGGAAAGACTCAAGAGAAATAACAATAAAACGAACTCCACTGAATAACAAGAACAATCAAGACAAATATTATAGTTTTTGATTAGTAACGCTGAGCAAGTAAAAGTAATGAAATTGGTATTTTTATTATGTGATTTGTATCCTGTTCCATAAAGAAATTTTTCTAAATGAATTTTTACATTGTAAATGAATTTTTATATTTGAATGGCTATAGCATCCACAATGAGCATTCTCAAGAAGAAAAAGCGTCTCACATGGTCTTATACTGTGCGTTCTACTCTGCACTGGGAGACTGAAGCAAGATCCGCAGAGTTAAGAAGGGCCTTATGTGTGAGTCATTTGAAGTGCACTGTTGCAGGTGTGGTCCTGTGTGTGGTTTATTTCATGATGGTCACAATTTCAGCTGAACCCTACACAGCCCGTTTGTCAGTACCTAGGACAGCAACAAGATCTCACCCTTTTAGCAGAGAATTTCTTCTCTAACCTTCAGAGCGTCTTTTGAGCGTACAAGAAATAAAATCTCTCACGTTGAGAAAAGACATTAAAAATTACTACTAAAATTCCTTTAGATATGTGATTGTTTTTAATAAATCCAACAGGAGCCCTTCAGGGACGCCCACACAGTTTGAACTCAAATCAAAGGCAGATCATTATCAAGTGACCTTTCGTTCTAAGGACATTACAGTTAATATAGGGATACCCACAAGGGTCTCCAGAATTAACAGGTGAAGACTCTCAGAAAATAAATGTCCTAATTTTGAAGACTAAACATAGCACAGAAATTTATTAACAGAATTTGTGTAGAAAATGCTCTTTTCAGAAAAAAAAGTAAGTTGTGCGCTTTCAGGAGAATTGAAAAGTTTATATTGTGTGGTGATTAGATACAGATAAAGCAATTCACTTTCCCTGTGTTGTCTGGAATACAGTTTGCTATAAAAGATAATCCCACATTTATAATCTGGACATCTTATTATTAGACTTCACTAGGTTTTTATAAAATGCACTGGATATTTGGTAATTATCTTCTCCTCCTCTTAAGCCCTTTAATGCTTCTCAATCCCTGCCCCAGAGTGACCTTTGTAGGGAGGTTGGCTGGCTGCCATTGAGTGGGCATTAAAGTCAGAGCACAAAAATTACAGCACCAAGAGACGTGTGTGTCCTACAGACTTACCCAAAATGGAATCTCTTAAATCTGTTTCCCCCAGTTGCCTTTGGGATCCAATTCGAAATCAGTATTTTGTGCTTCAAGCAGATAGAAAGACAAAAGACAAAATTAATTCTACTAATTTTTTTTAATGAAACGGGAATTTTTAATTGATGTTACTATAGGCAAACTATACACATACATGCATACACATCTCTTTACAAGTTAATTTTGGAAGAGAACACCCACACAGGGGAACTTGTCATGTTCTACCTCGCATACCTTGGGGAGCATAAAGTATAAATAAAATGCATGATCGCTATTATGTTAATGCATGATATATTATTATTATATTATATAGACTAAGAGATTACCAATAAACTATTGATTCATGTAAATAATTTCTGTTGATTTCTTACTTCACAGGGTAAGAATAAAGGTCTGAATAAAAGATTCTCATACCCACACACTTAATTAGTATACTTTGTTATTCCTCAAGGTTCTTACAAAGTGGAAGTGTATGTTTTTGAAGAAACATTTAGTTCTTGACAAATAGAATTCTTTTATTTTTGCTATGCTAAATATAGCATATTGCAAATGGGTTTACTAATCCTTTTAAACTTCAGTACCTGGAGAAGCATTTAGATTCAGAATGTGAAATGCCAATCACTCAGAAAGAGCACATATTTCTCTATGGAATTGCCTCAAGAATAAAAGAAAAATTCTTTTATTATTTCATAAATTATTTGCAGTGCAGAAAGCAACAGGAGAGCAGAAGTCTCTCTGGGGCTGGGTCCAGGGCGTCAAACAAATTTTCCTTGCTGATGTGGGCTGGTGGGATGCCCTGAGAGAGCCGAGTCCCAAGGGTACAGGCGTCTCAATCCAGGGGGTCAAAGCAGGGAGCAGAGGAAGTGCTTTCTGAATTTGAGCAAAAAAATTTTTGTGCCACTTTCCCACATTGTTCTTAAATTTTCCCTCTGTTGAAAAATAGACTATCTATTATTTAATTCTCTCACTGCACAGGTACTAGGGCTAGAATGATGGAAGACAGAGCCTTGGACCTCTGCTTTTATGGAGCTTATGGGTATGTGTGAGGGGGTTTCAGACAATTGGGAATCAGTATAAAATCTCTGTCCTGGGGGAGGAGCCTCATGTTGTGAGAATACAGGGGAGAGGCCCCCAACCTAGCCTGGTCTTTGTGTAGGAGGACTTGGGACAAAGTTCACCTTCTTAGAGGAAGTTGTCAAGCAGGTACATACTTTATAGCCCAGTAAAAAAGAAAAGTGAGGAAGAGTGTCCCAAGCAGAGGGAACAGCAAGCCCAGAAGCCTGGAAACAAGAGAATGGTCTTTTGAGAAACAATGAACTTCGGTATGGCTGGAGCCTAGAATACATTGGGTTTGGTGGCTGAGCAGTCTGGGGACAGGGGCTGGGGAATGGAGGAAATGGTAAGAAAACAGAACGTAGAGGCTGGTGAGGCTACATCTGAAGGGCTTTTGTAAGATGAGGAAAGAAATGTACAGTTACTCTAAGAGAGGTGGGTAGCTTGAAGGATTTTAAGCAGGGGAGTGACACGATTAGAATTGAATTTTACAAGCTTCCTTTCATCCTGTCTATGCAGTCCTTCTAATGTTTGAAGACAGCTAACGTGCTCTATTCCCATTCCCTTCATTCTTCAAGTGGGGAGGTTTCCAGAACTTTTGACGAGATAACCTTCTTCCGAGCAAATCTATTTTTTTAATGTTCCTCTTAAAATAAGGGATCTGAAGCAGAATAGAATGATCCAGATGGGATATATAAACAGCATATAGCATAGTACGATTCTGCCACCCTTGTTTTCTTGGATATTACTCTCTTATTGGAGCAGATTTAAATTGCTGTGGCACATTGTTTATTCATTTTGAGCTTATAGTAAACTAAAGCAAAATAGACATTTTTTTCCCCTAACTAAAATTGACGTTGAGTCAAGTCTCACCCATCTTGTGTAAGTAAGAGTTTACATATCCCTGTCAAACGTCATGTTAGTGGTTTCCGTCCATCATTCATGTCTATCAGGATTGTTCTGAATCTTGCTTATGTCATTTGAGGCACTGGCCATCCATCTTAGCCTGTGTGAGCTGCAAACTTAATAAGGATAATTCCTGTATCTTCATCCAACTAGCAACTTCTCTCTGGAGTTTCGTCTCCTGGTTGATAAGAATGATATTTTTTACCTTTATTTATTCAGCCAGAGAGAAATCCACTGAAGTACTTTCCAAACCACATCTGATAAGATTCAAAATAATATCACAAAGAACGTGGCAAAAATGTCTTGATGAAATCAATTCATATGATTTCTTTGATATTTTCCCTATCTTCTAGTGTAGTAAGCCATTTAAAAGTGGTTAGTAAGCATCTTTTTACCTTTATAACAGTCAATTCAAAAGAACTTGTAAAACTTGGCCAAGTGTCAGCATCCATCTTCCTGGCCTGTAGTCTCTGGGTGGCATGATTTCTCCCCATCTGGAATCATCCATCTGCCGTCTCCAGGGTCTGTCAGCTCTTCTGTCCTCTGCGATTTTCTGAGAATTACCAAAGGGTTGAGGTCCCTTGATGGCACTTTTCACACCGGATTTTAATGGACAGGTAGCTTCTCTCTACCCAGACCCTCCCCTGTCTTCCAGCAGTGATTCCCCCATTGGTACGATGAAGACAACAGTACCTAACCTTGGGGCGGTTGTGAGAATTGCATGAGTTCACACATGCGTGTTCTGGTTTCTTATTAGAACAGTGTCTGGCTCACAGCAAGTGCTCCGTGATGGTAAGCGTTAGCTATGAATGAATTTGCAGCTAGTCGCTCTCTGTTTATTAACATTTGGCGAAATTCTCTGAGACCTCAGGCTAGTCTTACTACCTCTTTGAAAAGAAAATTCTAGTCTGTGATATGAGGGTGACAGTGATCTCTACTGTTTGTCTCACAGAGGATCAGATGCAACACTATGGCTTTGGTGCCCACAGATATGGTTTAGGTACGTATCGATGCTGGAATGACTGAGCCTCAACTTAGCCGTATGTAAGCACAGTATAGCTTCAAGAGACAAATGCGGATAAACAGTAGACACAGTTTGGTTTAGCTTATTCTTTTTCATAAAATCATTTCTGGCCATTCACCAACCGAGTCAGACATCTTGATGGTGTGTCAGTTTTGAGATAGTTATGAAATGGAACACATATGGATTTTGCTTGCAATGACTGTATTCCTAAGTGGTTTTCCATTGTAATTCATGTAGTACAGTTGAATGAGCCAGCTGTTAAATTCTCAAAAATACATCCACTTGATAGATAGAGGCTGTATTTTAAAACATGTATAAAATAAATAATAGGTGTGCTTCATCAAAATAAATTTTATTAAACTAAAAATATATTTTGCCATTTTCCCTTGTGTAGTTCGGCCAGAGTTGGTCCATGTAATAATTCTTTGTTCTCTGTTCCGGTGGACAGGATACTCCCACACAAAGGAGATGATGAGAATGCAAAAGAGGGTCAGTGTGAAGTTTAGTTCAAAAATAAGTCTGTGTTTAATCAGAAGGGAACCCTTCCCATTCACGTTGTAAATAAACACAGGTGTATGACGGGGTGGTGGGACAGGAAGCCTAAATATTTCTGAAAAACACTGCTTCTGCTCTATCTCTAACACCACTGACCTGGTTTTGGCTTAACTTAATTTGAGAGATTATTGGGAGAATTAAATGTATTGCATATAAAAGGCAGACACGCAGTTGTGGCTCCGTATCTGATAGGTTTTAGTGCTTATTGCTTCTAAGACCTCTCTTTGGCTAGTACAGCCAGAAAGGGAGAGAAAAACAGACGAGCCAAGATGCACAAAAGAGGGAAAACAGACACCCTAATAGGTCAGTTCCTAGGTTATTATAATAGGAGATTTGAAATTGAAAATAACCCTCGTTGAATCCTGCCTCTTCAGTCCAGGAATGAAGTCTAGGAGCTGGAACAGAGAAATCAGAGAGGGTCTTTGTACAGAAGTTTGAGAAAGTTGAGGCTAGCATTGCGATCAAAAGTTTCTGCCTGGACAGCCTGGCCCTGTGCAGGGCATTGCACTGCCAGATGTTGATTAGTCTTGGGTAAGCGTATTGACTTCATTCCATTTTTGGCTCGCTTATCGGTCATATCTTAGCCGGGGCTGGGGGGAGTGGAAGTTCTGTCGCGGCTCTGATGCCGTCTGTGCAGATGTTTAGAGGCATCAGTTGGTAGCAATCAAGTAGCCTTCTTAGTTAACCTCTAGTTTCCTGCCTGCGTTCCAGCTCCAAACTGTTGCCAGTTGTGTAAACCACTGGAGGGATGCGGAATTCTTTCCGCCAGGTATTTCGTGTATTCATTTTTGTTTGTTTGCTTGTTTAGAGATAAATGTCTGAAGTTGAAGCCACTTCAGAAAGAGGAAGTTGGTTGGGGTGTGTGTGTGTGTGTGTGTGTGTGTGTGTGTGTGTGTGTGTGTGTGTGTTTGGTGTCCTGTTTAAAAAAAAAAAAGCTACTGATAACCAGAAGAGAGTATTCTAAACAGATTTTTTAAGGAGGACATGTAGCTGACATTTGCTTACCCCAAATTCATTCCGCATTCTTCCTTGCAAACAGATTGCTGCCTTTATCTGGTAATTCACATTCCTCTATAATGCAGGAGATGTATAATAATATTTAAAAGGAAAAAGGAAGAGAAAACAAGATAACACCTCAACCCTCTGGATGAAAAAGAGGAAAAAAGGATACCAAATCCCTCCCAAATTGATATAACGACACGTAGGGCTGTAGTTGGCAAAATAGTGGCCCCAAAGATGACCACATCCTGATCCCTGGAACCTGTGAATGTGTTACTTCACATAGCAAAGGGGAATTAAAGTTGCAGATGGAATTAAAATTGCTTATCAGTTAACCCTAAACTAGGAAGATTATCCTGTACTCTCCGGGTGGCCCCAGTGTGATGAAGGCAATCCTTCACGGTGGAAGCGGGGCAGAAGAGTCAGAGGGATAAGATGCTAGACTCACCCCTCCACTGCTGGTCCTGAATGTGGAGGAGGGACCACAAGCCAAGAAATGCCGGTGGCCTCTGACACTGGAAACGTTCAGGAAAGGGAAACCAACGCTTCCCCTTTCCCTCCAGGAGGGAATGCTGCCCGCCAGCACCTCAATGTAGCCCAGTGAGACCTGATTTAGATTCTTAACAGAACTGCGAGATCAATATGGGCTGTCTTAAGCCACTGCGTCTGTGGTGACTGCCACAGTTGCTCCCTCCTGACACACTCACTCAGCGTGTCCTCAAGGAGGGGCTTTCTTTCCCTCCCCGAATGTACCTCGCGGTTCCCACCAGAAAGCCTGTGCTTAGCTGCTTCTTGCACGCATCAGCCCCTTTCTCCATTTTCCAGTCTCTGTTTCGCCACGTTACCTGGAGTATGCCCTTTCTCCAACCCTTTACTTGGGCTTTCTCTGTCCTGCTCTTTTCTTCATGGCATGCATTGAAAATTTAAAATTAGATATTATTATTTTCTTGTTTCCCATCTATTTTCACCACTAGACTGAGAGGTTTGTGAGGCTAGGAACTGTATCTCCGTCGTTTTCCGATGCACCCCCAGGGCCAGCACAGCACTGGGTCCATAGCTGTGCACAATGTCTACGTTATTTTTTAAAATCAATGTATTTATATTAATTTTCTTTCTGAGCTACTGATTTTATGATATTTATCTATCTGCAATTTTGTGCTTAATTATTGTAACGTTAAAAATAACATTATTTAACACTTAACATATATAACATTTAGAACACCCCTCAATTCTAATTTTTAAAGTTTTCTTTGCTATTCTTAACAGGTGTGCTTTTTTCTTATCAGCTTGATAATCTTTCTGTTACATTCTCCAAAACTCATATTGAGATTTTGATTGGTATTAAAGTTAATGTATAAATTAATTTTTGGAAGAATCTTTATCCTTCCACTATGCTGCCTTCTCATTAAGTGTCACAGTATGGGTCTCCTTCTGTTTAAATATTCTTTTAACCTCTCAGAAAAGTTTTATATTTTTAAGTAAAGCTTCCTAGTTCCTAATTTATTTTTTGTTAGCTTGTTCGGAGGTATTTTATTTGATAGGTTGCTATTATAAATTGATTCTTCGACTGTTATATTTTCTTTTTTTCTTATTTATAAATTATTTTATTTATTTTTGGGTGCATTGGGTCTTCGTTGCTGCGCGCGGGCTTTCTTTAGTTGTGGCGAGCGGGGGCTACTCTTTGTTGCGGTGCGTGGGCTTCTCGTTGCGGTGGCTTCCCTTGTTGCAGAGCACGGGCTCTAGGCACGCGAGCTTCAGTAGTTGGGGCACGTGGGCTCAGTAGTTGTGGCGCACAGGCTTAGTTGCTCCGCGGCATGTGGGATCTTCCCGGACCAGGGCTCGAACCCGTGTCCCCTGCATTGGCAGGCGGATTCTTAACCACTGCACCACCAGGGAAGCCCCTACTGTTATATTTTCTAATTGTTGACTGCTGATATATTAAAAAGGATTTTGGTCTATTTTGTTTCAGCTGCATAAGTGAACTTTCAAAAAATGTATTCTAAGGGTTTCTTTTTTTAATAGATTCTATAGCATTGTTGGGAGGATTGAATGACATGCACAGTATATTTTACAGATTGTAAGCTCTCAGTAAATACTTATTTTTCTTCCTCTCTTTGTCCTCTTTCCCTTCATGCTTGCTGTGGCACATAATCAATTTCCATATGTATAAAGGCCCTTTTGTTCTCTGCTTTCCAGTAGTTATAGTTCTTATTTTGTTTCACGGGTTGTTATATTAGTTAGAACTTCAAAAATGAGTATTAATTAATTAATTCACCGGCTACCAATTTATTACCAGCTAATCAATTAACTATTAAAGCTAATAATTAATTGATTAATTATTAATAGCTGTTAATAATAGTTTAAGAAAACATCTTATAATTCCCAGTTTCCCAAGAGATTTTTAACTTTCTCATATTTTTAACTTTCTCATATTTTTCTAAGTCTCTTATTGAATCTTTTCATATGATTCATTACATTTATGTATTTCCTAATATTCTGTTGTCCTTCAATTTCTACTTGGTCACAGGGTAAATTTTTAATATGTTATATTGATTTAGGTTGGAAGTATTTTATTTTATTTATTTTATTTATTTATTCTTTTTGCGGTACGCGGGCCTCTCACTGCTGTGGCCTCTCCCGCTGCGGAGCACAGGCTCCGGATGCGCAGGCTCAGCGGCCATGGCTCACGGGCCCAGCCGCTCCGCGGCATGTGGGATCCTCCCCGACCGGGGCACGAACCCACGTCCCCTGCATCGGCAGGCAGACTCTCAACCACTGTGCCACCAGGGAAGCCCGGAAGTATTTTATTTTGAGTCTTTTGCTTCCATTATATAAGTAAAAGGGAACTGCAGTCAAATTCTCTTATCAATTGTAGGTTTTCATGTTAGAGTAATGTGGGCTTTATAAGATGAGTGGAGAGGCTTTTTATCTCTTTCAGTGCTCTGAAACCAATCTCTCTCTTTCTCCTACACTTCAGTAAATGACACAATCTTTTATCCAGTTATTCAGGCAACTTAAGAGTTACCTAGTTCATTGAATCTAAGATAACATTACTCTTAAACTATACCGTTAGTTTATGTACCGGTAAGAAAGAAGAAAATGCTGCTTGTGACTAAAAGCAGTTTTGCCACTTGTAATTTTTCTTGTATAACTTATTAAAATCTATGTAGAATCCCTTACAGCTTTTAACATCGTATATTAGCTTTGTATAGATAAAAATAAGAGCATAAGTAAAATACACGTAGGGTGTTCCTGATTTTTTTTCACTTTCGGAGTTCCGCTCCTCTGGGTCGTCCAGACCCCTCGTCGTCTGTGCCCATGACACCACCATCAGCTGGGCAGACCAGTGATGCCCCTCTGTGACCTCAGGGTGTCTCCTCCCAGCTGCTGAAATCATTCCGCGAGCGGCGCTTCGCACTCACGGGCAATGGCAACCACTTAACGACGGTCTCTGTGACGTAAGCCGTGATCAGGTGCATCCCAACTCCAGGTGTCTTCGTATGAATGAAATGCGGTACCTGATTCCTCTCTCTTCCTCACCCTCCACATCCAAACTATTAGCAAGTGGTTATAATTCTATCTCAGATGATTATATCTTGTACTTATTAAATCTACTCATTTCTGTCGATTCCCACTGGCACACCCTTGGTCTAGGTGACCATAAACGTTCATCTGGATGATGACAACCCTCTAAGTGGTGTCACTAAGCGGTCTCCCCCCTTGGCCCCCTAAAATTTCATTCCCACAGGGTAGCAAGTTTTCTTAAAGTCCTTATGGTGTCCTCAAGTCACTGCATCTCTGGCTGTCCCCTAAGTGCCGTAGTTTAGCTCCTTAGACATGCCAAGCTTTTGCCGACGCTCGTATATGCTTTTCCTTACATTCTAGACAGCTCACGCGTGTCCTCATCCTCTGTGTGTCAGCATAAACAGCGTTCCTTCAGTGACACCTTCCTGATGTCTAACTTTCATGCCCCTGCTCTTGTTATGGTCTGTTTCCAAGAGTCTCAAGAATCGTTGGTGGGAAGTATTTTCTCAGCCTGCGTGTCCGAGTGTCTCTTTCTATTGTCGTATCTCGTGAGTGTCATCTGGGCTGTTGGAAGTTCTCTCCAAGCTCATCCTCTAGGTGCTGTGTCTCTGCCTGATGAGGGAAGGCTCAGCCCAGCCCCGTCGCCTGGCCCCTAACTGTCAATATTGTAGAACACAGAAGTAATTTCCGTCCCCAGCACACCTTCGCCACGATGTCCTTGAGCAGTTTAATTACCTTCCTCTTCCCCAGCCTTTGTAGGGTTGTCCCCAGCTTCTGGACGGCATTTCTTTTTGTGACATAACCTGAGTCCCAGCCAGGCCACAGCTTATTTGACCAGGCTGCTCAGTGACTAAACAAATGATCTTCTTGAAAAAGTTCAAGTAAGAGAGAGGGAAGAGAGTTGTCCCGTGGTAGGAGTTTGAACTGAAAAGTTACCAGGAGATAGGACAAGCCAAGAAAGCACAAACGGGTAGTGGACACCAGGGCAGGCGGGGAGAGAGGGGAGGTCTGCAGGGGAGGCATACTGAGAACACGTATCACTGAAGAGGAGGCTGGGGAGACAGGCAGACAGACAGACAGACACACTAAGAAGCTAAGAGGCGCTGCCCTGGTCAGGACATTAATCCTCGTTTTCATTAGGAACATCAGCGACTCCTTTCAGTTCTGTTCTGAATAACACACACGGCATGTGCGTGTCCATGTGTGCAGGCATGTGTCTGCACGCATAAGCTCCCCTTTGCTAGCTCCTGAACTTCATGCTCTTGAGATCCAAGCCTCCTTTAATACTCTCCTTCTTCGAGCTGAGCCGGGGCTTCTTGGGGTCAGTGAGGACAGAGCGTGCCCCCTCCGGCCTGTTTAGCAGGGTCCTCAGCCAGGGGCCTGCAAGGCCCTGTGAAAACGAGCTCAGGGGGTGAAATCTCCTTGCCCTTCACGACGGAAGAGCCTCCTTTGATGTCCCAGAGCCCCCTGGTTCCTGCCCCCTGCCCACCCGCTTCACGTGGAGAGACCACATCTAGGAATCCAGTGCTTCATGGCCCAGCCCTGCCCCAGGGTGTCCAGGTGACGTGAGCGGCCTGTGACTCTGAGTTGACTAGAAAGGTAGGGGTGGGAGTGGGGGGCAACGCCTTACATGCCTAAGAAGCAGGACCCTCAGGACGGGCTGCCTGACCGCAGGCAGCTCTGGACTCTGAGCTGGGGCGGGCGTCCGGGCGGGGCATGAGGGGTGAACCCGAAGGTGGACACCATCCCCTTCTGTCCTCCCAACAGGCGGGGCTCGTATCCCTGGTGGGCAGGAGAAGTTTGTCACTGATTTTGTTCTTTCCTTCATCCATTTTGATTCTTTTTGTATTTAGTCCAAATTCCTCTGATTCTGGAAACAGACTAAGTCAGTTAACTGCTGGTTTTGTTTTTGTTTGTTCATTTCGTGAATGGGCGTTCATTTTCATCTTTAGATGTGTCTTCCTTGGTACATCAGTGGCCTGTTGGAGGAGCTGCACCAGGGCTGCCGAAGTGCTATCAGGGTGGACCCAGACCTTAAGTTATCCAGAATGTACCCTGTTCCTTATACAATCTGGTGACTCAATATTCTCCAGAACCCACGTGAAACAAAGGAAGCAGCTCACAATTCCATGTCTACTCCTTTCACAAATCTGGAGCCATTCTGAAAGTATGTACACGTCTTAAAATAGGTTTCATCTACTTAGAAAAAAAATCAAATGCTATTTTAATGTAAAGAGTTTCCTTTTTCTTCTTGTTTCATAAAAACCCAACACAATTCATTTGGTAATGTAAATTCTCCTTTTTGTTTTAAGAAATTATGGAGGATATCTCAAGTTCCAAAACCTTTTATAGTGTCAAAGCAAACACTGCACCAGACATAGTGAGACACATAAGGAAGACTTTACTCATGGCTATTGCAAGAGAGAGGAGGGGCAAGAACTCAGCCTGAGCTCCAGGGACACATGGGCTGGTCAGCTTTTAAGAGCTGGGATGGGGGAGTCCTGGGCCACCATGTTTGCTAGTTTGCCTTCCACAAAGAAAAAGTGAACGTTCTCATATGTTCAGGCAGAAGGTGGTTTTACACCTTGGAGGAAGGCCCCTCTGAGAGATGGGGAACCTCTTCCTTAAAGATCCCATTTAAAGGGGGTGAATCCCAGGTCCTAGAGAAAGATAGTCTTCGGTTGTAAAACCGACAAGAGGCTTTTAAAAATATATAAAAGGTGTTTTTTACAATTTACAATTGTAAATTACAATTTACAATTGTAAATTTACATTTACAATTACAAGGTGTTCTACAGTAAATGCTGTAAGGGAAGAGAGGGCAGGGCCCAGCATCAGGAAGAAGCCTGTCTAAAGTCTGCTCAAGGCGAGGGGATATCAAGGCCTCTTGGTCGCTAGAAGTCATCAAGTGAAAGGGCAGACAGAGGACAACGAATTTCCCTGTTCAGGGTTGTGTGCGTGTGCGCGCGTGCGTGCGTGCTTTCCATTTGCACCAGGAAAGCTAAAATGATTTTTAGACTCATAGACCTGTGAGGAGGAGAATCGTGGCTCCAGGTAGAGCTCAACACCCCCTGGATGCTCTAGAATTCTCCCTGGGCCACTGTCCTGGGGCGGATTTTGTTCGGAGCATCAGGTACCTACGCTTCCAGCATCCTTTCGGGCTGAAGACACGAGCGCTGGGACATGACGGAGATGCTTTGGAGCAGGCGATCCTTGTCTGGATCAGTGGTGGCCCTGGGCTCTTGCACAGGCCGTGGAGAGGACGCTGGCCTCGGGAGGAGAGCGGCAGTCTGTCCCCCGGGCCTGCTGCTTTGCAATCCGCCAGCTCAGAGCTTGGAGCCCCTCCCAGTGGGAGTGGAGAAATCTCCCTGTGTAGCCTCTGGAGGTGGAAGGGAGACCTTTGTGGCAGTGACTCTTAGGAAAAAAGGCCAGCCGGAAGTGATTTGACATGAAATCCATGGGGCTTAGTCGGTCAGTCATAATTAAGAAGGAGTTTTACCCCCTTTCTCTGTTTTCCCATACTATCTTGAGTGTCTTTCTGAGAATAAGTAGACCTTCTTTGTAATAAAAACTGGCAGAGGGTATGACAGCCGTTGGGAAGGGAGGTTGGCAGTGATGAGGGTCTCTTCATCCTAAGCCGCTTTCCGTGGGGCAGCCCAGGCTCCCTCCATCACACGAAGGCAGCTGCTTCCTAGCGGTATTTGGAGGATACCTGTGATGGGTCGGCTGTGCTGTGAAGGTGGCCTGGATGACTACACAGGGACATCCCTGGACTGCATGGTGCCTTTTTCCTGGTTCCCAGGAGGGTGTGAGGCCGGTGGAGGCCACGGGCCTGGTCAGCTTGCACGCTGCCCTCTGCTCCCGGGATCAGGCCAGCACGTCCCCCCACCAGCCTTTCTCAGAGCCGAGCGGTGGGGCAGCTCCGTGTGGCCCGGAAGCTCGGGAAGGGCCTTCCTTGCAGCAGGAGCAAGTCGGGGTTCCCCTGGGGCTGCTCTGTGCACCTCTGTTCTTTCCTGCGTGTTAGGAGCCGGTTTTCTGGTCCGCGCTTTTCTCGTGGCATTGAGAACCCCAAGTGCCCCAGCGTCACTCTCTGAAGGCCAGGAAGAGGCTCCTTGGCTGGCATTTCAGGAAAAACGTCTAGTTTTCTGATACCTTGCTGCAAGACCATGATTTCTGTCTATTCCTCCCCTTCAGCTGTCATCTGACCTCTTGCTTGACGCATTACCCTCATGGCCTCACCCTATCAGAATTAACTCCCCCATGAAGCTTTAGTGTATATTTTGACACTGATCACAGCACATCTTCTGTTAGGGGGGTGTGTGTGTGAGAGAGACCTTGCCCCACTCTGACCCTGTCCCACGCCACTCTCTCCCTGGCCGTCCACTCACTGTACTGTCTGGCCTTTCTGGTCAGCAACAGCCGTTACACTTGCTGCTTCCTCTCCGTGGGAAGCGGCCCCCAGACCCACTCACTCTGGTCTACACTGGTCGGGACTACATTTCCTTTTCATTTCTTATTCATGGTGTATAACTCATTCATGGATTCACTGAATAATGATAATAAAAAAAGAACATGACTAAGTCCCCACATTGGCCGAGTGTGATTCGAGGCTAGGCAATGCAGTGGTGAATTCAGCATGATCCTTGTTCTCCAGAAGTTTACAGTACCAGTGGGGCAGCCACTAAACACAGAATCAGAGGCTGAGAAGCTACACGAGAAAAGCAAAAGATGCAGGAGAGAACGAAAGAGGTCCTGGTTTAGGCTGGTGGTGGGCGGCGGCTCCGAAGATGCGCCACCTCTGTTGGGGGCTGAAGGTGGGCGGGATGCAGCCAAGGAAGAGGGAGGGAGCGAATACTGTGTGAAGATGCTCAGGTGGTCAGGGCTTAAGCGCATCTGGGAACAGGAGGCCAGAGTGGCTGGGGCTTAGCGATCAGGGAGGAGGGGAGGACAGCTGAGGCGGGAGAGGCAGCCAGGGACTGGGAATTGCACTCAGACTGAGGTTTGACCTCAAGGGAAATTAACAGGTGCTGACTGAGGGCTTAAGGCGGGGTGGGGCATGACGTCATGCGCCACAGTGTGAAAGCGGAGAGGTTGTGTCCCTTATCCCCTCCCCTGCAGCCCCCAGGTTAAGTCGTACATCAGAGGAGATTAACTTTAGATTTTCCTGGAAGGCCCAGTTATTTACTCGGTCCCGTACCTGCTGGGTCAGCGCCTGTTACTGCGGTGGTCGGCTTCCGGGCGGCTCCCAGTGATGCAGGAGCATCTCAGTGACCCTGGTCTTCCACTGGACTTCCGACCAAATCCCTATTCGCATTTCGCGTTTACTTGTCCTGGGAGGTCATATGTTAACACTTCTGTCATTCTTAGATGTGATAAATGTTGTGCGGGAGCCCACCGTCTGCAGAGTTGGATTCTACACACTCTGGAGGAGAGTCTCCTTATTTGGAAACTTAAAACATGGTTTTAATGAGATGAATTAATCAGATTGTATTAGATACAGTGACCTTCTCCCTAGAGAAGATAACGTTCCGACATTTGCATCAGGATCGAATTGCTAACCCTAGAACCCTCAGACGTTGTTTATGTCAGTGACAAAATTTATGGTGCTAAAAGCAGTCTAGAAGTTTCCAGAATGTTCTTCTCCAGCTCATGCATTCACAGCGCAAGCGTCCACGCCTAGCATCGATAGGCTCTTTCCATGCTTCTCTCCGTAATCCGGCAGGTGTGCTGCCGGAAGCTTCCTGACCCGTCGCTGCCACCTCAGGAGTGGGTGTGCTGTCTGTGGAGGTGTCTCCTGGAGAAAGTGCATTTGGATCCACGAATCTGCTTTACGCGACTCCTTTACTAGGAAATGGAAACAGCTGCTCAGCGCGCATGCTCCTCTCTGTTTTCCTGCTGCCGCTTCACACAGGCTGTCGATTAAAGGATGCTGGTCAGGAAAACCAGACTCTAAACCCTTTGATGGCAAAGGAACCCATCACAGAGAAGTAGCTGTAAATCCTGCAAGTTAAGCAAATGCCTGCTCTGTTTTCACGTGGGGACAGACAGGAGGACAAACCCAATGCCGACTAGACGAGACGTCCTCTTAACGCCAGATGCTCCAAGTGCCGAAGACATTTTCCTTGTGTTTTTGCAGTTCTTAACGTAGGGGGAAGACTCTATTCATTTTTAACAGAGAATTAAAGGGCAACAGGGTACTGAGCAGTCTTTCCTTGGTGGAAAAATGGGGTTACATGCTGTTTCCCAGTAATAAGTTGAACGGGACACGGGGCAGCTCAGAAGTTAAGACACATTTCAGCGTATTTGCTTGCTTTTAGGAAACATTCAATTCAAAGCAATTTGATAAAATTTAGCCTGCTTTATGCTACACGCTATGTGAATTGTTGAGAAATGTTGCTGAGAGGACTGTCCTTACCCTGAAGAAACAGGAAGTTCAATGGTGGAAATAAACAAGATACGGCATATCTCGAAGGGTCCTAAACTTGATGAATACAAGCAAATATGAAGGATTGTTTTCTTTCTCTGAGGTCACAACCTTTGACCTGAGCTTCCAAGGTTGTATAGAGGTTTAGAGCCGCTGCAGGCAAAGGGGATGACCTGAGTATGCACGTGGAGTGGCATGGCGTGGCAGCCGGTAGCCCACTGGGGGAACGAGGTGCAGTCACTGTGACTTCTGCCATCGAATCGAAGTGCCCGTTCAGAGATGCCCTTCTTCTTATCTAGGTCACTGGTTTCAAACTCTGCCAGGAGAGGCAGGCCTTCTACAGAGAAAGCATCAGGTGGGCCGGGGGATGACAGTCAGGGGGCGCTGGGCCCCGGTCCTTTCTCCATCAGAGTGACACCCATCAAAATAAAGAGTTTTCTGGTCCCCAGAAAAAAAAGGTTTCTGAAAAAGGCTCATATTAAACTCTCGTTTGAAGAAAGTGTTCCACTGCTAATAAAACCACTGACTTAGGGAAACTCAGTACTTTCTAGACTTGGACGAAAATGAATAAAAAGGACTTTCTCTGGGATCTGGTTAGCACGTCTTCTGGTACAGAAGAGGAGAGAGGGAATGGTTAAATCGACCTCTTTTCTGACACATGGAGTAAGATTCTATAGCCAAGGGTTTGGAACAGCAGTTTCAGTTCTCTACGCCTGTCACAGTCTCAGAAAGTGCAGTTAAGCTAACCTTGGTCTTGAGACTCTTTGCTAGTCATAGATTTCAGGCAGAAATGCTGGGGCATAGATAAAGACAGAGGTAGCAAATATGTATTGTGGACTTTCCCTGGAGGCAGACTTAGCTTTCTGGCATGCAGCTTTGGTTTGACGGCTCTGTTTATCACTGAATGTTTAAATCAGTGCTGTACGTGTCTGAGCAGATGTGGCAAATCTGTGGTGAGACAAGGGAAGGTCTGTTGTAACAATACAAGCGGTGAGGGTCCAGGTGCACTGGCTCGGTCTTGGGGTAAAGGTCAAAGATGGCGTGATGGAGTGAGAGGTGGCAGAGTGGAGAGATGGACAGCACAGGTGCTGGAGTCAGGCAGACCTGGCTGTGGATTCAGTGTGGTCGAGACCGAGGGACTAATAAGGAATCTAGAAACTAGTACGACTTGGGGGCATTCTGGAAACTCTTGCAAAAACAACTGATTAAGAGAATAAAGTGAAATATCCCGTCATCCAAGGATATCGATACTATGGCCCTATGATGTTGCAGTTCACTTGGATTGCCTTGAATAGCTAGCATAGCTTAATGTATTGACATTAATTTAAAAAAAAAACAAGAACAAAACAAAGACTGAGGACATAGCCAAACATGTCCAAGAGTTACAATTCAAAGCCTAAACGTTTTTATTAGAAATACCCATGAAAGATTCTAATTTCTGCTACTTATGTAGTATGTTACTAAAGCATCCAGAGGTGGACAAAACTGTGTTTTGGCCAGGAGCAGGAAAATGAACTGAGCTTAGTCTCCAGGCGGAGTGGCTTTTTGTTGTGCTTTGCCTTTCTGCTTTTTTTGAGGCATCAGATTTGATAAAGGACAAAATAAATAAGTCTCTGAAAATACAAAAATCTTGGTTGATTCTCTACCCTCTGGCAGATTTTCGAGGCCTGATCCAACCTCAGTCTTTTGTCCTACCCATCACTGTGTCTACACCCGGGTTTAAAGCAACTGAGGCAACTTGGCCAAGCGGTTCTGCAGCACACAGATGATTGTCATTGTTCGGATGTGATGTCATTTCACTTAGACTCTGCACGAGGAGGTGACCGTGTCTATCTCACTCACCCCGGATCAGCAGCACGGAGTCCGGCGCTGGCGCAGGAAGTGAGTTTTGACTGTTCCTGGACACTGTCCTGAGGCACTTCCTGCACCGTGTTTATTCAAAACAAAGTTCACGCTCCTGAATTCTCCTCTCAGTTCCCTGCAGATACTCTTACGGCGTATTATATCATCGACGTTTCAGGTCGTGATATTGGTGACATATCAACACACTTCTGTTACCTCAGAGTTTCTCTTTCTCTCCTTACCTCTTAGAAGTCTTTACTTTTCTTTCCGCTAACCTATTGTAATGACAAATACCAAGTTTACAAATAAGAGGCTTAATTCTCATTGTTGAAAATAAGGGAAGAGATTTACTCTTTCCCTTTTCTTACAGCACTTCCTGTAGAAAACGTGTAACTAAGTTCCTTCCCTCTCTCTTTGAAATATATGTAGATCTTTTTAAAAGCTAATTAAGACTCTGCCCCTTTTTGGGACCCAGGGCTGTCTTTCTCAAGGACCTCAGGGCCACCTCTTTAAAATGCCATCATTAAGGAAGAAAGCATCCCCCCCATTTCTCAGTCTCTTCAGCAGGCTCCTTTCTCCAAGTTGTCAAACTACCTCCTGTTATGAAGATATGAGAAGTTTAGTTTTCCTTTGTACAGAGCCAGGTAGGCAGCACAGGTGGTCACCCCAATTACCAGGTGACTCTAGGATGAGCTGTTTGTGACAGAGGTGCTGCCAAGCCTCCTCACTAAGAACTAGTCCTTGTTTGTTTTGAGAATGTGTGTGTGATGGATGGACTCTGCTGCACTATATAAAAGGTGAGGTGCCTCTCTGTCTCTACATCTCCTAGCAGATTGTCCGTGATGCACGTCGCACTACGTCGCATTCCTGTTGAATGCTTATTCAATAATACGATTGTTTTTTCTCTTCTGGCTTTGTGGAGAGGTTTTCTGGGTTGAGAAGCGATTTTGTCTTTAATTATATTTCCCCAACACTATCCACATATGTCACCGAGCCTGTCAGCAACACGCTAGCTGCCATGTACTTAAGACTTAATAAATGCTATACATAAATACCTGATTTAATCCTTACAACTTATTAAGGCAAACTTTTATAAATCACCACTTTGCAGTTGAGGAGACTGGGACATACAAACATTAAGTAGTTTGTCTAAAGCTAATTAGCTGCAACTGGCAAAACCAGAGTTTGAAATCCCTTCTGCTGACCACAAGCTCTGTGCTTGTCACCGTTGTATTCTATTGCCTCTTAGCGGTTCTCTTTCTTGACTCTTTAGTGTCTGCTTCTCAAAGGCCAAAGTGTAGACTTGCTCGTAGAAAACAGAAAGAGAGCTGAGGTCTTGAGAGTCAAGAAGACCACAGACTATGAGGCCAGGATGTGGGAGGTCATCGCTGTGGTTCGTTCTTGACGTCTTTGTTGGAACTTCCGGAGTGGGTGGTCATAACTAGCCCAGGGTGGGGCTGGGGGTGGAGGTCATGATTAGATGTGCTAAGCAGGTTTTTTAGTTGCTCTTTATTGGAGTATAATTGCTTCACAACGCTGTGTTAGTTTCTGTTGCACAGCAAAGTGAAGCAGCCATATGCATACACGTGTCCCCTTATCCCTTCCCTCTTGAGCGTCCCTCCCACCCTCCCTATCTCACCCCTCTAGGTCATCACAGAGCACCCAGCTGATCTCACTGTGCTGTGCTTCTACTTCTGCTTCCCACCAGCCAACCATTTTACATTCGGTGGTGCATATATATCGATGCTACTCTCACTTTGCCCCAGCTTTGCCCTCCCACCCCATGTCACTAAGTCCATTCTCTATGTCTACCTCTTTATTTCTGCCCTGCAACTAGGTTCATCAGTACCAGTTTTTAATTTTTTTAATTTTTTAGATTCTATATATATGCATTAGCATACAGTATTTGTTTTTCTCTTTCTGACTGACTTCACTCTGTATGACAGACTCTAAGTCCATCACCTGATTACAAATAACTCAATTTCGTTTCTTTCTATGGCTGAGTAATATTCCGTTGTATATATGTGCCACATTTTCTTTATCCATTCATCTGTCGATGGACACTTAGATGGCTTGCATGTCCTGGCTATTGTAAATAGAGCTGCAATGAACATTGTGGTACATGACTCTTTTTGAATTATGGTTTTCTCAGGGTATATGCCCAGGAGTGGGATTGCTGGGTCATATGGTAGCTCTATTTTTAGTTTTTTAAGGAACCTCTATACTCTTTTCCATAGTGGTTGTGTGATAAGCAATTTTTATGCTTAATTTTCACATCAGAGTGATGAGGAAGAGACTGACATTATCCCCATTTTAAATATTAAAGGCTTTAGAGCCTTATTATGGAACTTTCTCTAGGTTGACTAATGTGGAGCTACTGAGCCGTATGTTCTTAAGACTGTTGAGAAAGACAGTAACAGTATTACTTACCCGGTCATAAGAATCGTATCAGCACTGGCTAAAAAGACTGTTGACCAGGCCCTTTTATTGAGAATCTTGTTTAGTACTTTCACCAAAGGTGCCGTGAGCATCTCACGGGAAGTTAAGTAGGGACCTCTGCACAGAGGATTCTGAACAATGAGGGGCTGGGGGCAGCAGGGAGACACGCTGGTTCTCAAACTTTCAGTAGAATGATTTCTAGAGTGATGGCGGTGGAACCACAACTGGGAAATCGCGAGAAGAGTGAGGAGTGCTTTGGGTCCTTTGTTAAGGTGAAGAGTTTGGGAAGTTGGAGAGGAGCTTGTATTGTAAAGGCGGGTGGGGAAAGGCTGTGCCCGTTCAGGTTAGAAGGTGGTGGAGGGGAGATAAGCACAGATGTGAAAAGGCAAGATTTGTATTTTGGCTTTTATGTTTATGTTGACAGTGGAATAAGGGTGGGCAGATGGAGAGGCCGGTGCTCAGGGCTGAGCCTGGATGAGCACAAGTAGGAGGCTGGGGCTGGATGCGGGAAGGCGGAGAGTTTGGAGCCCAGGGTGAGAATCCTCCACGGCAGGCGTGCAGGACACAGCAGAGAGGAGACCGGAGACACGGGTGCGTGATGGCATGTGAGGGATCCGAGTGGAGGTGAGGCAGGGACCCTGCAGATCTAAGTGGACCCCCAATTCCAAGGGTTAAGCAAAAGCAGTCTTCTCATTTATAATTAATTGGAAGCTGAACTGATTAGTAAGCAAGACAATTTTAGATCCTAGGAAAAAAGGATCGTGCTAATAAAACAAGGTCAAGAAAAAGTTTAGAATAGCCATTGAAGGTGTGTTCCAGAAAGTCCATCAGAGGTCAATAAAATATATAATTCCTGAGCTTCAGCAAGAGTCTTACTGCATCTGGAAAAAATGAATTGCTAGTGAGTCATGAGATGTTAGAACTGAAATGAAGCCTGACCACAGGCATCAGTCCTAGGTCTCCAGGGCTGTAGAGAAGAAGCTGAGACCCAGGGTAGACTCAGGCTGAGCTCCCAGGCTGGTGGATTTGCCCCGTAGCACGTCAGCCTGGTAAGTCCTGCAGGCTTTGGACCCTGTTCAGCCACTTTCTGTGGCTCGAGTGCAGAAGAGGATGAAACAGGCCGTGGGTTGGTCTCGTCCTGAGTCATTTATAATAATAACTTTTCGAGTTAACCAAAGGAACTAACAATTCTATGTATTTCCCTGTGCATTTACACCCTACAGATTCAAACAGTCATGCCTGACGTGGCTAAAGATCATAGCAGCCTCTCTGCCTTCGTTCCATGTTTTCTTCCCAGTGTAAAATAATTCTTTGTTTGTTTATTTGCTTTGTACAACAAACTAAAGCATTTCATCATCAAGTGAAAAACCTACCTGTAAACCATTTCCCTCCAGTCCCTGCCTAGCTTCCTCCCACCTTGCATTTAACTATTCATTTTCCTTTCTGCAAGAGGACGATATTATTCCTACATTCCCTCTGGCTTCAGCAGTTCTGCTAAGTCGCTTGTGGTCATGGATTATTGCTGCCACACCAAACATTCCTTTGCTCTTTGAAGATCCTGGGAAGAGGATTTAAAAATCATGGAATGAAACCTATCATGGGGACCACAGAAAGGACTGGGATGTTCAGATGGGTAGCAAACTCAAGTTCAGTATTTGCGATCAGGGATGGAAAAGCTTTTGGTTTGAAAAACATGTAGAGCCTCAAGCAACGTAACATAAGATTCTTTCTTTATTCTAGAAAGAGGCACAGCAATAAAAAGTTGGGCTCTTCTAAATGCAGAAGGGCAAGTGGGCCCATACTTTCCTTAAGGAAGAGTGACAAATAACAATAGGTTTCTTTGATGATCATTGCTGAAGGTGGTCTGGAAATTGCTAATAGTTCCATGAGCACAGAAAGATATCACAGCCTCCTTAGAGTGGGAATGTAGACTTTGGAATTAGCTTGGATTTCAGTCTCTGTCATTTTTCTGCTGATCTAGTCATTTAACGCCTCTGTAGCGTCCTTCAGATTCTGTCTAGTTCTGGAGTTGTGTAATCACATAAGTATGTAATTTAATAATGTCCTGGGAAGTGGTGGCTGGATGAGAAATCAGAGCCTTTTATTGAACTGAGGATTTTCTTCTGTAGACGGTCCCTCTCTTCCTCCTGGTTTTGTTATTTGGCCTTTTTTTGTTGTTGTTCACTTGCAGGATGGTGTTGAGAGGATGGGAAAGGGTTTGAAATTTAAGTGAGTTCAGTTTGCAACCTGCTCATATTTTTGGAAAGCAATTTGCTTATCCTTTTATCCTTGTCTGTCATATGAAAGGGATTTTGGAAACAAAAATACCTGGGTAATAAATCCACTTCTATAAGTGGATGTAAGATGGCTTTTACTAGATTATCAGTACTTGGAGGACAGAGACCATCTCTTGCTCCTGTATTTTGTGACTATCAGAAAAATTGTCTTACGGAATGGGTGTTTAGTCAACTTTTCACAAATTACGGTCCTTTAGAAAAGTTTTATTAGATAGGGTAGTTTTACTATTAAAATAAAGTATCCCCCAATCTCAGTGAATTAGCACAGGAGAAGTTTATTTCTCCCTCATGTGACAGGACAATATGGACCTTCAGCAAGCAGCCTTCCAGGTGGTGATTCGGGGACCCAGGCACCTTCCATCTTGTGGCTCCTGGAGCTCTGGCACTTTCTGCTGAATCAGCTGTGTCAGCCGATGAGAAAAGGAGAGAGAGTGGAGGATCATTGTGGGATCAGTCCTAGAAGAAGCAACCATCACTTCTGCCCATCTTGTCTGACCAGAACGGTCACATGGCTACACTTGTCTGCAAGGCAGTTGTGCACTTAGCGAGAGAAAGAAAGTGGTTGTGTGAACACGTAAAAGCATCAGCCATGTTCTACTTTCTTGGTCACTAAAGGTATGCTTCAGTCTTCTGATTACCTTCCCAGTGTAGTCAGGCTGAATCCCAGCAGTCAGGGCATCCGGGGCCGAGCCCAGCCTCTTCAGAGGATGTGCGGGCCTCTCTCCTCACCCCATGTACGGTGGTAAACAAGGGATGGTGTAATCTTGATAAAACTCAAATTTAGGAAAGGAAAAATGGGATACACAGAGCAGCCCCTAGTCCATACTCATTCCGAAATCCTGTCCTGGGCATGCATTCATTGTTTCATGCCCTTTCTCCGTTACCCGTGGTGGCCACCCCTGAAGTATGGATGGTGAGTATGTTCTCCCTGACTGTGCACAGGTTTAGCTTCCTGCTCAGGTGGGTTTGGGGGCCCAAAGCTTATTTTAAGCATCGAAAAGTAAAAAGTGTAAAAACTGTGCTTACAGTTTCTTTGTCAATAACATTTCCTCGAAATTCAGTACGTTTCTCATGTATTTGCTTCTGGTTAGTTCCACGTTCCTAATAACCATACCCAGAGTTTGTTCCGAGACATAATCATCAAGCTTGATTTGTTTCATTGCTCCCTGGACCCCATGACTCGCAGTGTCCTCGCGGCTTGGGTTGATTCGGAATAATAGACTTCGGCGACACCCTTGACCTGACCTTCGCTACAAAGCTGAGCTTCTGTGTTTCACTGACAAGTTTTATCAGGCCTTTGTGACCGAGGCCGGTGCACACCTTAGTGCTTTCTCTTAGCAGCTGGCTTTTTCAACCATGTATGGCTCTGAATCTGTGGCTCTCTTTCCTTTGATCTCTGCTGGAAAGCCAGCCAACTCTCGTCGGAGCTCGCTTCTCTTTGGATTCCTACTAATGTCGGCCAACAGTCATCAACACACCAGCACTCTTTCATCCACTTCCTCTGTAGTAGAGACTCAGGATAATTGTGAATTTTCCTCCTAATTATTGCAGGGCTAGATTCACAGAGCTGTTCAGTGGCCATTCCTGCGGTGTTTCAGAAAACGAGGCCCCTTTATCTCGTGGCTCGGACATCCCCAAGGGCAGCAGGGTCCCTTGCTGGGGCCTCTGATCTTGGAAGGATGGAGGTGGAAAGATGCTGTGGGGGAGGTTGATGGGAGCCAGGTACAGCGGTGGCTGGTGCTAGGTTGGCAAAGACCATTGGCCACGTCTAACTCTGAGGAAGTTTGAGAAGTGTTTATCTAGCAATCTGCTCCGATGAACTGGAAACAGGTTTTGTTGAATGCATAGCAATTTTGGCCACAGGTAGCAAAGAAGTGGATGAATGGTAACAAACGCTCACATTAGCAATTCAAAAGAGTATTTGTAGACTAAGAGCTAAGAATAAAAAGCAGATATACTAAGATACAGGCTATAGAAACAGGAAGGGTAAATAGTCACTGGAGAAATCACTCAAGGATTTTCTTAAAACCAAAGTGAAATAGAAGAGAAGGTTTGGTGTGTCCCCCTCATCTTGACTCTCTCCCTGTTGATGGTCGGACAGGACTGAGTCCTTCCCTAGACTTGAGGGTGAAGGAAGAAGGAAAGTCTTAAGGGAGCAGAGAAGCAGGGTGGGTTGATTTCTCTCAAAAGTAGACTCTGCAAACCATACATGAATGCCACTTAGGTTTGTTCCTTTCCCGCAGGGCTGTGGGTGAGTCACCTAGGTTCATTCTTCTTCAAAATTAACCCAGAAGAGGTGGAACAACTGAAGGAAGCCCACCTCTAGCGTTTAAGAAATCCACTGGCCTCCAGCTCCTGCAGGGCCCCTCAGTGGTCCCAGGAGCGGATGTGCCGTCTCCAGATAGAGATCTGCTTGCCTGTGGGTAAGCGTCTGCCCCAAATGACCGAAAGCCTTTGGAAGGTTTTCACAGTGCAGCTCTGTAATGCACTTTGCTGAATCCTTTCATGAAAGGAGTCATTTCTTAATTTTCCTGGAGCTACAGTGCAAAAGTATCAGCCTCGTTCTGCTCAATTTCCTGAATAAATCAACCGCTTGCCAGTTGAGGTGTGGCAGAAAGGCAAAGGGAGAGGCAGAGTCCTTTATCCTGCACTCGGCAACTTAAATGTTATATACGTAAAATCGTTCCCAGCCTCATCTCCCTCTCTCCCTCCCTCATTTTCTCCCTCCCTCCATCCCTCCCATCCTTCCTTCCTTCTTCCGTATCTATTAAACATTCAGGAACTGTTCTGGGTACAGGACATAAACTGGTGAAAAAATAATATCTATATTTCTAAAGAGGTGATAATCTAGGGTGGTGTGTACAATAGAAATATATGTTGAGCCGCATATGTACATGTGCTTTTTATAGTAACCACATGAAAAAACCTAAAGGGAAACAGGTAAAATTAACTTGAATCATATATTTCGTTGAACCCTATACATCCAAAAAGAGTATCACTGAAATGCTTTCCTTTTTTTGGTTCTAAATCTTCAAAATTTGGTGTATATGTTTTTTCCCAAATTCTACTAATTTAAATCTATCTTTTGTTTTTCTTCTAATCTTTGTTTCTATTGCAGACAACTTTGAATCCTGACTTCCCCCAGCTTTATGGAGATATGCTTGACATATAACCTTGTGAAAGCTTAAGGTGTACAACTTAATGATTTGATTCACTTCCATGCTGTGAACTGATTGCCACTATAGGGGTAGCTAGCACCTCTGCCACCTCGCATAGTTATCTTTTTATCTAGTTTTTGGTGTGCTGAGAACAGTCAAGAGCTACTGTCCTAGCAAATTTCAAGTATATAATACAGTCTTATTAACTATAGACACCATACTGTATGTTAGAAGTTATTCGTCTTATAACTGGAAGTTTGCATACTTTGACAAAGATCTCTCCATTTCTCCCACCCCCGACTGTTGCAACTACCATCCTACTCTATTTCTATGAATTCGACCTTTTCAGATTCCACATGTAAGTGAAGTCATCCAGTATTTGTCCTCCTCTGTCTGACTTCTTTCACTTAGCAAAATGCCCTCAAGGTCCATCCATGTCACATGCAACATGATTTCTTTCTTTCTCACGGCTGAATATTTCATCGTATATATGATGCAGTAAGTAGGAGAAGAAGAATGTTCCAGGAAGAAGGAGCTACACAATAGCGAAGTGGTGAGAGAAAACATTCCCTGTTAGACATTTAAAAGGAGCTCTGAGTGATTCAATTCAGAGTGTAGGGGTTTGGGGTGGAACGGTGAGACTGAGGTTGGTGATGAGCACGGCGGCTCTTAAAGCCACGTTAGGGACTGACAGCTTCCTATCACTCCTTTCCCTTGAAATCTGTTTCCAGATCATCGCTTCAAACTATTGGAATCAGGAAAGACCGGAGGTAGGGAGAGAATTAGCAGGCACTTAGAATAGTCAAGGCGGAAGTGAGGAAGGGTAATTTATTTAGGATTGTGGAGGTTGGAAAGAAATATTTAGGAGGCAGAAAAAAGAAAATGGAAGCACTTCAGAATCAGCATCTATCTCTTGAGATGATATTAAAAGTGGTTTCTGCATCAGCAGCTCCTTTCAAAATGAATAATTGAGTTAGCATATGACCTACCAATGGCACCTTGGGACATTTATCACAGGAAAACGAAGACTCATTTTCATTCAGGAAACTGCACACAGATGTTTGTATCAGCTTTATTCATAATAGCCAACTACTGGAAACCACCCAAATGTCCAGTGGGTAAATGGTTAACCAGAGTGTGGTGTACCCATACCGTGAAAAATGCTTCGGCAATCAAAAGGGATAAACTATTATCGCTTGGATGAAATACAAGGAAATTATGCTGAATGGAAAATGTCAGTCTCAAAAGGATACCTACTGCATGACTTCGTTGATGTAACACTCACAGAATAACATAACTTTAGAGACAGAGAATCAACTATTCGTTGCCAGGAGTTGAGGTGGTGGAGGAAGGGGATGGGTGTGGCTATAAAGGGGCAACGAGAGGCTGTCTTGTGTGGACGAGGGGAAGTATCTTGATTGTGGTAACGGTTACACAAGGTTATACATGTGATAAAATTCCATGCACACACACACACACACACACACACGTATACACATATACATAAGTACATGTACAAATAAGAAAATCTGAGTAAGCTCTATGAATTGTACCAGTGCCAGTTTCTTGAGTTTGGAATCCTACTACAGTTAATCAAGATGTTCACGTTGGGGGTGGCTGGGGGAAGGGCGCAGAGGATCTCCCTGTGCACTTCTTTGCAGTCTCCTATGAGTCTATAAAAAACAAATCTAAACAAAATTTAAAAATGGCGTCCGCTGTTGCCACTGTTTGCTTTAAGGAGCATCTAGGAATATGCCGCTATTTACACGAGTACAATAAAAAATGCATTTCCCTACTTTAACTGCTTAATTGTCGGGTTTTGGTCACCAAAGTTATTTATTAATGCATGTACGGTAGGTGCTGTAGACAGACATAAAATATAGGGGCCAGCTTGCACTTCAGGTTCACGGCTGTCCAGTGATCAAGCTTGGCTCTAATCCCCTTCCATCTGCATTTGAGAAATGTGCAAATAGACAACAGCTTTCCTTCCTTCTTTCATCCCCCTCCCTTTTAGGAGCACCAGCCTCCTCCAGGAGCTCCTGGGGCGGGGGTGGGGGGGTCCCTGCAGGATTCAGCTGACTCTTATTTATATAGAATCATCTGCACACGTGAGCCTTTGCTCTACTTGAACCATCTATGGACATTCTCTCTGAACCCCCTTTTCATGGTTGATGTAAGACACGTGACAATAGATATGTATCCAAGGTCCCGTGGCCCTGAAAGTTTTTAAATGCACGCGACGTGTAAAAGTACTTAGATGGCATCACAACACAGGTGTTCCTTCCCACCCCCCACTAAAACCACCAGTGTCCACACTGACAGGTCACGCGTCTTTCGCTCAGTCTCGAGGAAGCCATCTCCTTCATTCTTGGGGCTTTTCCTTTCTTAGCTTCCAGGACGCACAACCCCCTTGATCTTTCTTCTCCTGTGCTGGCTGTTTCTCACCTCTTGATCCTTGACGGTCCTGCCTCTGCTTCCTCGTCTCCATATACCTGAATCTTCAAAGGCAGCAGCGCTGAGCCTTCTCTTCTGGAGACATTTACGACTTGAGCGACCTCGTATGAACCTATGGCTTGAGATGCAATCGATTAACCCATGAATCACAAATTTATATCTCTGGCCCCATCCACGCTCCCAGCCATCCCCCAAACTTCAGCTGCTGCCTTAGCCTCTCAAAGTCAGCAAGTCCAGACCAGATTTATTGTCCACATCATCCCTTGTCAGAGCCCCTGCCCTGCTGCGCCTGTGCTTCCTGCGGATCCTTACAAGACTCCCCCCCTCCCCCATTCAGATCTGGGCACAAAGGTTGACCTTCTACGAAAGGCTCTCTCTAAGCTCCAGCCTGCCTCCCAATCTGTCTCAGATTCTTGCCGCAATTTTTGTTGTTTTCATCCGCGTTATCACTGTCTGTCACTCCACCGCATGATTATTTGATAACCTTTCTGTTGTCTCTCTTCCAGCCACTAATGTTTGAACTTATGATCGATGAAGGATCGTGTCTGTCTTGTTCACTGCAGGGTCTCACGTGTTTAAAAAAAGGTGAATGCATGAATTCAAATCTGTATGGCTGGATTTCCAACCCAAGTTTTGACTTTTGAAGTAGGTGTTAAATTTTTTGGCCGTTTTGGCAGGAAAGTAGCTTTATCTTTTTGTTTTTAATTAACTTTTTATTGGAGTGCAGTTGCTTTACAATGCTGTGTTAGTTTCAGCCATACAGCAAAGTGGCTCAGCCACACGTATACATACATCCCCTCCCTTCTAGACTCCATTCCCACATAGGTCATTACAGAGCACTGAATAGAGTTCCCTGTGCCATACAGTAGGTTCTTATTAGTTATCTTTTGAAAGCAGCTTTATCTTACATAATTTTATCTTATATAAATTTGATTACCTGGTTGGCGTCAATATCTTCATCAACATCGTGAAATTTTTGTAAACAAATCGGTTGTTTTTTACTCTTTCTGTTTCACCATTAGTTCGCAGCAGCATTTGTTCACCATGGTGATCTAGTACATTAAATTCTCCGAGTGGATACAGAGGGATTCAAGATACAGTCCCTCCTGCAAGGAGCTTGGGGTCGAATATACAGAGTGTAAGGTAGTTAGAGATTCCAACGATCCGCCCTGGGTGTTTGGAAGGGTGGTATGTTCTTCAGCAACTCGGGGCAGTTACTTATGGCATCAGGTATGAGGCAGAGGACAGAGCGTGGAGAGCTTAGGGGCTGGCGAACCAGCACGGAAAATGCAGGCCACAATCCAAGTGATACTGACGTCACCTAATGACCTGATGGCAGTTTCGGTGTGAAGTTTCTTCAGTTATAGGTGTAATTTCGGAGAAGGCAAACGTGGAAAAGTAGATGAAAAACTTTTTTTTCCTTAAGGAGAAATCTTACCACCTCATTGTTTAGGACCACTTTGTTGCTTTGTCACGGCTGACTGTGGGAATGATTCTCTAGGACGGTGGTAGAAGCTTCAGGAATGACAGCTTCTACACAGTTAGCGTTACGTAATCCTCTACGGCCTCCCTCAGCCTCTGAGCTCTGAAATAGCAGCGCGCAGAAGTGGGTGGGAAAAACTGTCTAATAGCTGCGAGGAGAGACTAATTTGCATTCAGTTCTGTTTTGCCAAATTATTTCGGGAGAGGAGTTTTAATTGACAGCGTCCTAACTTTTAGCTGAGTTTAACAGCCACTCCTGTGCCAGCCAGACCTTTGGCTTTACAGCCCAGGCTGGATCCCCTGGGGTGGAGACGCCCATGCCCCCGAGGGCCTGTCTCCTGCAGACCCCCGGCTGCCCGCCTGAACCCTACTCGCCAGGACACCTCTCCCCTATGCGGCTTTATCCTGTTAATCATTGCGTGCCTCCAATGTCCCCAGTAAACATGCGGAGTCAGATGAAATAGCTGAGTGTGTCTCACTGCCGACCTGTTCACTATCGCCAACTACTTACAAACTAGAGAGCAAACTGGCTGCTTGTGAGTCAGGAGAAAATACCCAGAGAAGATGAGCTCGCCTTGGAACAGGTAAGGAGAGTGTGTGTAAGTGTTGAAACCCACACGCACACACCCACACACACACACGTGCACACAGCCACCCACACTCACACGCACCTCCTTAGGCACAGGTTGGTGACTCTCCATCTTACCCGGGATGTCTGTCTGTTGTAGTTTGAAGGATAGAACCTCCTTAATGAGGGTTTCCCTTAATAGTAAAAGATGTGATCGATTTCAAACAAACTAAAGGGATTCCTACTTTATATAGTGCAATAATTAACAATAACACAAAGCTTTAATTGAAGAAAGTGACAAAAATAAAATTGTGTAGACATCAAAACACACAATTTATTGATGTTGTTACCTGTGAAAATAAAGTGACGTTTAGAATAAGCTTTGGAGAAATAAAATTACACAAATAAAATTAGACATAGTATGAACCTATCTTGATGTGTTATTCCTAAACTGAAGCTTGTTTTTTTACACAGGGTTAGAAAGGATTTAACTCTAAGTTTTTCTCAGCTTATGTCTCTATTCCTTTTTTACAATGTTAGAAATCTGGCCATCGAAATATTTTTTTCCCATAAAATTGTTTTCTGCTACTTTTCATATAAGCCTTAGACCAAATTTGCTGTAAACTGCCTGGGTCCACTATGGATTTTGCCTCCTGCAGAAATAAGAGGTAAAGGGCATGACTAGCTCTTAAAATCTTTCTCAGAGTTCTTCCTGTGGAAATTATGTCAGCTGTGTTGGTTTTCCCTTGTCCTGAAGTTGGAGTCTGTAAGTTTCTAACAGACGCTTAAATGTTATTCCTTAAACCCATTCTTAATTTTCTAGAGGTTGGTTCTTGAAACTGCATTCATAAAGTGCTCTTTGGGTCCATAATATAACGCTTAATGCCCATTCAAGCAGAACTTATAAAAGTTTGGAAAATGGTTTTCAAAAGTGAATTCATTCAACTAACATTTATGAGTGTACAATCCTTACAATTTCTTTAATTTCCAGAAGAGTATTTTTAGATTCTGAGCAACTTGCCATCGAAACTTCATCGGCTTTCATGTTACTGCTTCAGACCATAGCACTAGCTTTACTTTTATTCTAAACTAATTTCCCTCAGAATGATGGTATTAGGAGATGGGCCTCTGGGAGATGACTAGGTAGATGAGATCGTGAAGGTGGAGCCCCCATGATGGGATTAATGGTCTTACAGGAAGAGGAAGAGAGACCAGAGCTTCCTCTCTCTGCAGAAAGGCAGCCATCTGCAAGCCAGGAAGGCTTTCACCAGAACCCACCCACACTGGTACCTGATCTCAGACTTCCAGCCTCCAGCACTGTGAGAAACGTGTCTGCTATTAAAGCACCCAGTGGATGGTACTTTGCTTCTGTTATAGCAGTCCAAACTAAGACGACATCTTTACTCAGACATCTAAGCAGCTTTACAAGAGACCTAAATTCCAGTTGCAAGGTCCTTCAAAGGAGTATGTGTCAAACACGGAAGAGAGCCTTCTTCAGGGAAGCATGCATTCTAAATTGAATACTGTCCTTATCAACTCCACAGCTTCCCGTAACAATCTACTCTTTAGCCAATGGCTGCAGCTGTACATTTTGAAAGCAGGCTCTTTACAAAAGAACCACGTGACAGGAGGCGCTCTCAATTCTTAGTCATATTTTTCTCCATGATAAAAACCCTCACAGCCAAAGAAATCACCGGCTACAAAGAGGAACGATATCTGTCTGTGCCCTGAGTTTTCCTGTGTGGCATATAAAAAGGCTCTCATTACTCATAGGTCTAATTTATCTATAGCGTGGACACATCCCACTTAATTCTTCCTTTATTCAGAAGGCATATTAATGTAAGCCAGGTCGAAGTGGTTTAGGGCAGAAATAATAGTGATTTGAATATTGATGTTCGTAAATATTCTAGGTCAGCCTTTGGGCTATGGATTTCCAAATATGAGTGGATTATAGTAACTGATCTTATTAATACCCATCATACTTGGATTAAGAAGGCATCATTTTCTGTGTTTTCAGTTGGGGGGGACAACGTGCAGAGGTTAAGGGGCCTCCCCAAGGCTACACGGAAAATCAGTGGCAGAGCCAACTCAGTGTCATAAGAGGGCCTGAGTCCTGTGCAGACACGCAGAGCCCTCCCGTGCCAAGAGGCCACACAAATTGTTACCTGCTCCCGATTGTAAAAGCTTTGAGTATTTTACACACGTTATTTGGACCTCATACCCCCAAATTATAAATTACGCCTTACAGCTAAATGTTATTAAGAACTGGTACAATGGGGCAGTGGCTGGAGAATGAGGAAAGATTTTCCAATTGGCAAGTCCGGCTCCCTAAGCAGGGGCTCCAGACACTTATAAGAAGGTGGGGGAATTTGTTCCTCAGCTCCAGTAGTTCCGAAAAGAAAGTGAGACAATAGGTACTATAAAAAGTTGCCCGTAGAGTATACTAAGGCATTCTAAACTGTGGCAGTGGTAGCCCGAGATTTTTGCCCACATTTTGAAACTTTGGAATTGATTTAAAATCATGAACTAGAACCAGAATCCGCAATGTTTTTGTTTCTCTTCTATAAATAGAGTGCTATAAATAAATTGGCTGTGCTTTTAAGTCTTTGAAACTTTAAGTGTATTTAAATCACAAAGCATGGGCAGGCTGTATGAACTGTTCTAACCCAATTTTATGATGACTCCAAAGTGCACGAGTGTTAGCTCTTTTCTTCCTGAAGCACATGGACGGTTGTTGAGGCGAAATGAGCCAGCAAGTTCTGGGACGTTTAACTTCACTCCTTACGTCGCTGCAGCATGGGTCAAAGTCGCCAGTTGCTTGACTCATCCACCCATATGATGTCATTATTTTTTCCAGTCTTGCATTTTGCTTTGACAGAGTTATATTACAAAGCAGAATATCTATATGATAACGTCCCTGCTTAGTGACCCTCTAACTTATGTAGAGGGTTTCCTAAATAACCTTCCTCTAACTTATTTCATGTCATTTTTTTCTGATCGGGCTACAAGGAAATACCTTCCTTTTCTACCTTACCTGCCTCTATCGCAGCGGTTCTCAACTAGGGGACAATTTCATTACCCAGGGGATATTTGGCAATGCCTGGAGGTATTTTTGATTGTCAGAATTTGGGGTGCTACTGGTATTTAGTGGATAGAGGTCAGGGATGTTGTTCAACACCTTTCAATGCACCGGAAAGCTTCCCCAATCAAGAATTATCTGACCCAAACTTTCAATAGCGCTGAGAGTGAGAAGCCCTGTTTTGTAGCTTAGAATCTACATGCAGAATTAACTGCTGTCCTAAATAAGGTGAAAATGGGAATGCTGACACATAGCTCAGCTACTTAGGCAAGTATCCACTGGACTGACAGTTATTTTTTGAGGTAAAGAGCAAAGAGGGTTCCCTGAAAAAGGTACTTAGGTGTAGGGACTCAAGCTGTTTTCTTTCTCCAAGGCTAAATGGCCTCGTTTGGTTTAAAGACATTTTCTTTGCACTCCCAGTCTGTGTTCATACTCTGGCTTTATCTGTTGAAGTAGAGATTGGAAACTTGAGTGAGATCATCATTTTGAAATTGGGTTTATCTACATGACAACTAAATCTAGCAAACGCTTATGGAGCATCGATTATGCAATAGGTATTACGCTGTGCTATGAGGAATATATATATCAGATATCATCCCTGGGCCTGGAGGAGAGAGAGAGAAGCATAGCAGGAGAGGAGCATCTTCACCTTCCAAGCAACCATGACTTTGGGGGTTGTGTCTGTTAAAGTTTCAACAGTGGTTCAATAGCGAAGCAACGGGAGAAGCACGAGCTCTCTGGGCTTTGGAGGGTGCTGCTTAGAGAAGCAGGAACCCCTTTTATGCTTGGCAAACCGCACCCCAGATTTCACCATCTTATGAAAAAGCTGACGACATCCTAGGTGCTTGGTTGATGGTGGGAAGTTATCCACATGTGTCCTGGCAGAAGATAAGAACGGAGAAAGTCAGCAGCTCCTGATTGGTGAAAGGGTTAATGACACCAGCTTTATAATCTTCCAGCTACAGTTTGCTCGATGTGAACTGTTATATATAGACATTTTAAAATGAGTCATGCTATAAATATTCTGGGTCACAGCTGATACTGCCAATTTATACACATTGCTTTATAATAAAATCTAAGGATCATGCTAGCTTTAACAGTATTAAATAAGTTAGCCATAGAAAGAGATTAAATTATGTGTACACATTCCACCCTGCTGATTCAAGTAACACTTTTACCACGACTAGTTGCCATTCTGAGTACCAGGAGTCTAAACGAAGCATTGAACCTTGAGTTTCATTAATCTCTGAACTGATTGAACTTCTGTCAAATTTGGTGTATTATTTAGCTAGTACTTCAATAAGAAATACCACAGACTGGGGTGGGGGACGGCTTAAACAACAGAAATGTATTTTCTCCCAGTTCTGGAGGCTGGGTGTCCAGAATCCAGGTGTTGACGGGGCTGGTGTCTCCCGAGGCCTCTCCCCTTGGACTGCGGATTTCTGACTTCTTGTCACGTCCTCACGCGGTCTTGCTTCTACGTGCAAGCACGTCTGTGTCTTCAAAGCCTCTTTTTTAAAAGGACACCAGGGGACTTACCTGGTGGTGCAGTGGTTAAGAATCCGCCTGCCAATGCAGGCGACATGGGTTCGAGCCCTGGTCAGGGAAGATCCCGCATGCCGCGGAACTGCTAAGCCCGTGCGCCACAACTACTGAGCCTGCGCTCTAGAGCCCGTGAGCCACAACTACTGAGCCCATGTGCCACAACTAGTGAAGCCCATGTGCCACAACTTCTGAAGCCCATGTGCCTAGAGCCTGGGCTCTGCAACAGGAAAAGCCACCACAATGAGAAGCCCGTACACAGCAACGAAGACCCAACGCAGCCAAAAATAAATAAATAAATTTATTAAAAATAAAAAAAAGGACACCAGTCATGTTGCCTTAGGGCCCATCCTGATGACCTCATTTTATCTTCATTACCTCTTTAAAGGCCCCGTCTCCAAATACAGTCATATTCTGAGGTCTGGCGGGTTAAAACTTCAACATATGAATTCGGGCGTGGATAAAGTTTGGCCCATAATGCTAGGTAACCGAAAAGAGAATATCCAATTGTTTTTACCCATCTTTCCTTAGCTCCCTGGCTCTGATGCCGCTGAAGCAGGTAGCTTATCATAGTCTATTGATCCCTGTGAGAATTCTGATGGGTTTTTCTGGCTCTTTCTCTATTTTTTTCCCCTCTCTCTTTTTGGTTAGTGTCTACCTTGGAAACACATTATCCACGTCAATCTGACTGTGGTTCAGTAGAAAAATTCCCTAAAAAAAATCATATCTCTTCCTTATTTGGAAGGTTTTAAAATATATAATGACACTGTTCCTACATTTAATTTCTAAAGACTGAGAAGATAATTTAGTTTTGTTTGAATTTTTTTTTTTTTTGCACTGATTCTAAGACTATTTCAGAAACTCTTTGGGCCACTTAATTTTAATTCTCAAAACTTAATTTTCTCAAATTAGAAAGTTTCTTTTCTGTGACCATATATTTGAATTAATTTTAGGCCAAATGACTCTTTACTTATTTAAAGAACATTCGTAAATGTTTATTAAGTTCCCAAACCAGTATAGCTGATTAAGAGGGTAAAAAGTTAGTACTATTTGTCCTTTCATCCTCATCTTCTTTGTGCCCTGGGTCAAATCTCTTGTCCTCTCTTTCACACGTGTGTTTTATAGGAAATTAAGGTCAATATTTATTCAATACTAATTCGATCTTACACCAAAAATAGTGATTTCTCTGGCTACATGTGTATTTATACTATGTGAAAGGAAGTTCAATGCATGATGCCTTATCCAGGCTAGTCTCAGGACTGACTAGCAGTTATTGCATGTAGTTGCTGTTCTCTAGTCTAGGTCTAAATAATGCCAAAATAAAAGGCTAAGTTGAAAGGAGAAATTTTGCCTGTTGGTGGTGTGGTCTGACCTGTGTGATACTCAATTCGATTTTCTCATTATGAAGCTAATACTATTCATCCACTATTGGAGAAAAGATCTATTCTTAGGGGTTTTCCTCGTAGTGGCAACCTTCTATTTTTTTTCTTATCAATACTCAGATTTATACACGGCTTCTTTGAATCAAGGGTTGATTTTTTTGTCTGTTTATGGATGAACTCGTAGGTAATTGACCGTATTAAAGTTAAATTTTGGCTTTTTAAGGATGACGGTCTAAACACGTTAAATTACATCCATCTGGCAATAAGGTTTACAGGCTTTTATTAATTGTTTGAACTGATGAGCGTTGAGTATCATGTGTGCAGTTATTGACTACCGTTTTGCACAAAGCCTTGTATGGGAGAGCAAGAGAGAGAGAGCTCTCACTCCATATCGCTGTGCACTGGGTGGCCACTCACACAGCTTGTATTTGGGTACATTGCTCTCAGCTGTACTGCTCTTCACTTTCAGCACCTTTCTTCTGTCTCTTCCTTGACCCTTTCATTGACTGTTCTGCACACAGCAGTTTGGAGCCAGGATGACGCATATCTTAAGTAGAGCAGTCTTCCAGATGCCGTGAGAGGCTCACTTCAGTGTCAGTACAGCCCATGCATTTCACAAACCCGGCTTGAGTGAGTTTGTCTTGACACAATGTCAAGTATGGCTTAGACAATGGTGATGGGATGGTTTGCAAACATAAATGTTTTACCTCAGTGGGTTCTGGCGGCAGAATAAATGGAAAGTTGAAGTGAGGCTCCCTGCACGTGTCTTCAGCTTTCTCTGAATCTGCACTATGTTGATGCCATCTTCATTCCACGCTTCTGGAAGAACGTAGCTGGGTCTTGTGGGTTTTGTCAGTTGGACCTTTACTAAGGAGATGGCCGCGTCCATTCTGCTATCACATGAGAGACTCTTCATCGTTATTATGTTTCCTTAATAGCAGCTCACATTTCTTCCTGTATTTACTCCTTCATCCGTGTGTACATCCATGCATACGTCCAGCAACGGACCACCTGCCACCCGTGAGTCACTCTGTGAGCACCGGTGATCCCAGGCTTAATAGCGCACAGAGACACCGCTCTCAACAGGCTCACAGTAAACTGGGGAGAGCAGCACAGACAACCTGGTACATCTGATGATGCAGTCATCCCATCATGCACTGGTGCAATAATGAGATCACGTCTCAAGGGTGGAGTGGAAGGTAGCCCAGTAAAGTAATGGAGAAAAGATCTTGTGGGCAACAGAAGCATAAGAGAAGGCACGTGGTGAAAGATAATATTGTGTACTGGAGAATTATTAGCAGTCGGTATTACCGGACTTAATCGTGAAACAAGGAAGATGGGCTGGTGTTGGTAAGAGATGAATCTGGAGAAGGAGGTAGCTGGCTGGTCGTTGGGGGCCTGTGTGCCTTCACGAGTGAGACAGAGCTTCTCATCCCTGCCAGACACCATGCTGGCTGTTTACAACAGGTGTTTAGTAATGCTCCTTTTACTGTCCTGAAATCTGCAGATCCTATAACCTACCTGTAATCTTAATTTTAAAAATTGATATAATAGGAAGAAAATGTAAAAGAAAATTAATTTGTAATAAAATAATATGTAAGTGTATAAACGTTTGAATATATCCTCGTTAAGAAACATGATGATGCTGTGAGATGCTTAAATTAAACAGAATAACGGTACACATGACAGCTCCAAATGCAGACTGGAACACGTGTGTCACATCGATGACTCAGATGCGGGGAGAACACTGCAGTGATGTGATTTTCTAAACTGTTAAGTAACATTTGCTATGTTTCAGAATAAAGCAAAGTGCAAGGTAGATAGATGCACTCCTGGAAAAATCAGCATATAGTAAAACCTTGCAAGTACTTTGTGTTTATGGGCAAAACAGCTCACATGGAGCAAAACGTCTGGAACGCCTCGCTCTATCACTAAATGCCATGGCCATCTGCCCCCATCGTTGTGACAGCCATCGATTCACGCGCACATTTCCAAACAAGCAGGTACACCTCTACCGAGAAATATCACTTTGGACAATGAGAAGGAAGAGTGTTTAATCAGGAGAATATCATAATTAGATTTGGGTGTAGACAAATCATTCTAGAGTCTTTTTTTTTTTTTTTTTCTGGCTGCATCACACGGCATGTGGAATTTCCTTGGCCAGGGATTGAACCCGTGCCCCCTGTAGTGGAAGCTCAGAGTCTTAATCAGTGAACCACCAGGGAAGTCCCCTAGAGTCTTTTGGACTTCAGTTTGAGGAGCACAGGTGGGAGGTGAGGAGACCGTTATTGGACGACAGCAGTAATCCAGGTGAGATATTATGTAAATGTGGAATGAGGACAGTGACAGAGGAAGGGAGAGGAGAGAAAGGACCTGGAGATATTTGATCTTGAGGCCGGAAAGTTGCAAGACGCAGTGATTGACTAGGCAGAAGGGAAGGGGAAAAAGTTCTCCAGTGGGAGTTCCGGAGCCCGTCCTGGGGCTGGTTTTGGAAACCGAGGAACAAAACGTTAGAAGAATAAATACAGAGGAAAGAATGAGAATAGTTTTGGTTGACTTTGAGTGCCCATAGATAGATAACCAGGAGGGGGCATTCTACAGACCTCTCTCTCTCTCTCTCTCTCTCTCTCTCTCTCTCTCTCTCTCTCTGTGTGTGTGTGTGTGTGTGTGTGTGTGTGTGTGCATTGAAAATTCAGTGGATGGGTCAGGGCTCGAGATAAATATTTAAGAGTCACCAGCATACGCTGAAACTCTGAGACTATTTCCGAGAAAGCGTGTGTGACATTAGATGAGCAGAAAATCAAGGGTGAAATGTATTTTAATGTGTTTTCATCTTTATGAGATTAAAAATTCATTTAAACTCTTGATCTCTCCAGAAATAAAATCTTATTGTACTACATGCAAGTCATCTGAATTGTTTGGGTAACAAAAGGAGTGAAGAATCCTGTTTCTTTCACACTTGCCTGAGAAACTACTTTTCTTAAGCTGTGCACTTTGAGACTTATGAAAATATGTGTCTAGTTTTAAGAGTCAAAAATCATTTTAGAGAAATCTGTTTACAAACTCTTACTGCAGTTGTAAGCATGGCAATGACAAATACCACTATCCCCATTTTACGAACGGAGATCTGGATACTTGGGAAATTAAGCAGTTTGCACGTTGCCTAGAAAGTTCAATGCATCACCAGTCACTGTTACTGAGCTCCCATGGTGCTTTATTGAGCCCAGCAGGTGCTGGATTCTGAGAGTGTTTTAGGCAGAAGATAAGAGACAAGATATCCACTTCCCAGATCACACACACGGCCTCATTGCCAAGAGGGCTTCGTGCTATGGAGACACATCATGTTTGCAGAAATCAGTTTGGAAATGTAGTGTCAAATTTCATTAGCACCAAGACTCCCCATACCTTTAGGTTAATTCATCACGATCAGTATTAGCTAGAATGGAGCCTAAGGTTTTCCTTGCAGTGAAAGAAATTCACCTTGTCAAACTCAATAATTTGGAAAACATTGAAGACAATGGCATCCCTAGTGCATCTGACACCCTGAGCAGATCACTTTCTAACAGGTATTTCTCTATACAACAATTTGCACAGCTGCTAAATCATACCACAGATGAAACATTTCATTTTCTTGGTTCATACATTTTTTTTAAAACAAAGATGAACAGTTATAAAGGAAGACTCACTTTCGGTTATAAAGGCAATATTTAAATCCAGTGACATGTTTTCTGAATGTTTTATGCTTATACTAAAATTTGCACTTAGGAAACAAAAATATTACACCTTACACTGAAGGCTCTATTACACAGTGTTAAAAATTTAAACACAAACAAAGATCTCTTAGTGGTCACAGAGAATGAGAAAGTGGAAGTAATTCACTTCAGTTTCTCAGTTTACCATCACCGCGTTATAGTGGTTTTTTTTTTTTTTCCTGTATACTGTTTTCGCAGCATTACTCTGTACCCCCAGTGTCACAGAATGACTGTATAATGGGGAATCTCTAAATTTAACTTTCATGGAGACCATGATGTTTATTAAAGAAGAGGAATAAAAATGTGTAAATTTGTAGCTTGCATATGTTATTAAAATTCACTAGTAACCACAGAAACTCTTTAGAACTTACATCAACAAAATATCTGTCGCTTTTCTCCAAGGATGTATATTTTATCACTGACCTTGTTTATTTTTTTATTTTTATTTTTTTAATAAATTTATTTATTTTTGGCTGTGTTGGGTCCTCGTTGCTGTGCACAGGCTTTCTCTAGTTGTGGCGAGCGGGGACTACTCTTCTTGGGGTGCACGGGCTTCTCACTGCGGTGGCTTCTCTTGTTGCGGAGCATGGGCTCTAGGTGCGTGGGCTCAGTAGTTGTGGCTTGTGGGCTCTAGACCACAGGCTCAGTTGTTGTGGCGCACAGGTTTAGTTGCTCTGCAGCATGTGGGATCTTCCTGGACCAGGGCTCGAACCCATGTCCCCTGCATTGGCAGGCGGATTCTTAACCACTGTGCCACCCGGGAAGTCCACTGACCTTGTTTAGAATTGCCAGTTCATGGTGATAATAAAAAGCAGACAGATTTAAGTCAGCTCAGTTACTCATTTCAAATTTTCTGCAGTCAATGCACTTCCTCCCTTTACCCACTGCACCTCAGTCAGATTATGTCCACCTGCCCTGTGCATCCTATAAAATGAATAATGAAATAGCTCTACAAAGTATCTTAATGTCTGCTGTAACTATACCCAGTAATCCCAGATTTAAAATATTTATGTATATATGAATCAATGTATAGTTGAACACTATCGTGTATGATTATTATGGGCTTGTATGATAGTTATGGACCTGTATGAACACTATCTTGTATGAGTGTAATGGACTAAATGTTTATGTCCCCCTCAAATTCATAAGTTGAGACCTTATCCTCAAATGGGATGGCGTTAGGAGGTGAGACATTTTAGAGTGGATTAGGGTTAGATGTGGTCATGAGGGTGGAGCCCTCGTGAATGGGATTAGTGTCTTTACAGCAGTCACTAGAGAGCTTACTTCCTCTCTCTGCCCTCCGACAGGTGAAGGCACAAGGAGGAGATGGCAGTCTGCAACCTGGAAAGGGTTCTCACCAGAACTTGACCTTGCTGGCACCTGGATCTAGCACTTCCAGGCTCCAGAACTGTAGGGAATAACTCCCTGTTGTTTATAAGCCACCCAGTCTATGGTATTTTGTTATGGAAGCCCAAACAGACTAAGACAGCAGTGTTGTTGTTTATTTTTATTTTATTTATTTTTTTAAAATAGAAGCTGCAGCTCAACCTTCACTATAGTGGGTGAATGTTCCCGTGTAATAGTGATGCATGCCTTCTAACAAGAGGGTGTTTAAAATAAGACTCATGGGGCCCAGAAAACTGGAGTTAGCCTTGTATTCCAGGCAACAGTAAAGGGACTAAAGTAATGAAGCTTATGAAGGCTTATGGAGAAAAATAGACACAATCAGGCATTTGAAACTACGACCAGCTCTGAGGAAATCATGTAATTCCACCTTCCTCATCAGTGCTCTGTGTGTTAATGTCCAGCATTTTGCCAAAGGCCTTAATCATGGCTCAGTGAAATCAAGACTACTCCCTTACTACCTCATCAAAAAGACATTTGGGCATTTGAATAACCAAGGTTAAAAGCTCAGGCATTTGTAGACTCTGCAGCCATAAATGTCAGCCCTCGCTGGGTTCGCCGCGTCCTCATTGGAGCCACTGACCAGATAAGAGCCCTACGGTGCGCTGCTGGGTGTGTCATAACCCTCTCCTTGGGGTCCCAGTGTTTTTCTCACAGATGACCCTCAGCCGTTCTGCAAACACCACCAGGAATCTGGATGTGGCTGCGATGTACCGAAGCTGACCTGCCCCCACGGCAGGTAAGAAAGACAAGTGGAGAGCTCCAGAGTGACTGCAGAGCCTCCTTAGCCATTGCCCGGCCATTGAACACATGGCCCGGAAGAGACACGACCGCTTGGACCTTGCTCGGATGTGTGTCTAGTTTCAAACTAGTTCTTTCCCTAAATGTTTGCTTTTCTTTAATTCTCCAAATATTTACGGGTAAGGAGAGCGTTCTAACTCTGCAGATATTTATCTGCTATGTGAGCAAGCATGTTATTTGCCTCTCTCAGAGTCTTAGCTTAACTCTTCTGGTTTGAAAGGAAAAAACTGGGGAGAGGAGGGTCTTTTTGAGGAGTGTCCTCTTCTGAGGACAGAGTGATTTCCCGAAATGCCACAGACCTTGACAGGTGAGCTAGGACACCACGTTACCTTTCCCCCAACGAAGTCAAACTGTTGCGGATTGAATTGTTGAAATTAGAGTCCTTCTCTCACTCTGAAGGCTACACTTGACCTTAAGGATTTCTGAGAATTTGTGTGTCCTGCGTGGTGGGGAATTTCCTCCTGGCATCCTAGCTGATTCCTCTTTGCTTCAAGTGTTTCTCCTGCTCTAATTCAATCGAATTTAACAAGTTTGAGACCATGATGTCCAGCAGCTGTTCAGGCAGAAACACACAGAGAGATAAAGGGCACTGAGAATGGCTACATTAAATGAATCTCTACGTTAGAAGAAAAGGTATTGATTATGTTTCTGTTTTTCAAGAAGTAGAACTAATCAGCTGCTGTGGGAATTGAGTTAGACAATTCTGCCTCTTAGGAAATCGTGGAAGAATAAAGAAGCTGGCTTTGCTGCAGACGTGGTCCTCGGCTCATTGGACATGGACCTGGGCATGTGGGGTGTCAGTACAATGCTGACATGAAGCCATGTCACCAAGGCTGGCGGGTCCTTACTATGTCTGGTACTATCTGTCATTATTACTAGTCTCTGCATTTATAGCATCCTGAAAGCATTTATAAAAATGATGTCCTGTGTGGTCAAAATAAGCCTTGTTTTATTAGTGGAAGATGGGGCTCAGATATGTGGGATGATTCACTCAAGTCTTTCACGGGGCACAGGTAGAAAATATTATCTCTGCATGGTCAAGGGCGTGAGCTCTGCACTCAGCCCGTTTGGTTCAGTCTTAACGACATTTGCTACGTACAAGACCTCAGCCAAATTACACAACCCTCTGCTTCAGTCCTCATTTGTAAAGTCGTTGAAAAGATTAAATGAGATAATACAGGCACAGAGCTAACCAGATGCCTGACACGTAGTAGGTTTTCCATTTTAACTGCTGTCTTGATCATCCCCAGGACAAAACAGGAGATGGAAGAACTGGGTAACTGGCATTCTGAAGCCACTGCTTTGAGACAGTGAATTTGATGCAAGTGACTCTTGCATCATATTTGAAATACAAAATGATTTCAGCTTTTTAAGTTTTATGTTATTTTATTGCAGCGAGAACTTACCATAAGACCTGCCCTCTTCACAAGATGTTAATCGCACAGCCCAGCACTGTTAGCTGGGCTAAAGGTGAATGGGCTAACTTGAAATAAATTTTCAAGTCATTCTAAAGCTAAAATCCCATATTTACTTGAATTATCTCAAAGCTTGTAGTTGAACTATGGATGAAGAACTGCCTCAAAGGAAGATGCACACAGTTCAGTTTGGAAGAGTTGGCCCAGATCCTTATTTTCCTCCAAAATCCTGTTCCAATTTTCTGTGATCAAAAAAAAAAAAAATCTAAAATCTACAGTCTAAAAATCAGGCACAAAAGCATTGAATACCCTTGCTGACAATTAACACATGCTTCAAACAGGCATACTTCTCCAGGTCTAAGTCCTTACTTTATCTCTATAATGCTCCCTTCTCTGAATTTTTCTGTTGAAATCCTTCTCTTTCTTTCTTCTCGACCCATCTCAAATTCTGGTCACATATGATTCAAGAGAAATTTTTTAAATTAAGGAACTTAGAGTAAATCTTGTAAACCAACATATCCCAACTCTATTCCTCTAAATACTAGTAAGTCTACTAAAAAAAAAAAAAGGATTTGGTGGTCAAATAAAGTTTAGGAAACATGGAGCCTTATTTTTTCCTGCGAGGAGACTGCCACCGCCCATTCTCACATCACACTCTAAAAGTCTGTAATGAAGTGACTCTTTATGTTTGTCATGATGGCCTCCTGAAACACATGCCCACAGAACCCAGCCCTCCTTACTTTCCACGAAATATCTCTAGGCTTGGTTTTCCACACAGCACAGTGCTTGAAAGCACTTCTTCAGAGCCCAGGGGAGAATACACAATATTGAGGGAGGAACCTCACCGACTGTGTTTACACTGAGATCACAGCAGGGTGGGGTGGGCCGTCGTCCACTGGTGGGGAGCCATTGCCAGTCCAGGGGTCGGTGAGAAGGACATGGAACAAGGCAGTGTCAGTGGACGTGGACAGAGGAGAACAAAGCGGTGAAATATTGCCAGGTCGGCCACCGAGTGGAAGGATTACAGCTGAGTTTAAAGTCTCAAGGGCGGCTGTGTGGGAAGAAGGTTGTGCCATTTCTTTTGTTTTGTTTTGTTTAACTTAAATAATTTTTCATGTTTATTTTTTCATGAGTCCCATAACAAAAATATATACATTACCCATTACCCAAATATAAATTTGCATTGACGATACTAACTTTTAAAAAAATTTTTTATTGGAGTTGATTTACAGTGTTGTGTTAGTTTCTGCTGTACAGCAAAGTGAATCAGTTATACACATACATATATCCACTCTTTTTAAGATTCTTTTCCATTACAGGCCATTACAGAGTATTGAGTTCCCTGTGCTATGCAGTAGGTTCTTATTAGTTATCTATTTTATATGTAATAGTGTGTATATGTCAATCCCAATCTCCCAATTTATCCTCCCCCCCCATCCCCTGGTAACCATAACTTTTTCTCTAAGTCTGTGACCCTACTTCTGTTTTGTAAATAAGTTCATTTGTACCCTTTTTTTAGATTCCACATGTAAGCGATATCATATGATATTTGTCTTTCTCTGTCTGGCTTACTTTGCTCAGTATGACGGTCTCTAGGTCCATCCATGTTGCTGCAAATGGCATTACTTTGTTCCTTTTTATGGCTGAGTAATATTCCATTGTATATATGGACCACATCTTCCTTATCCATTCTTCTGTTGATGGGCATTTAGGCTGCTTCCACGTCCTGGCTCTTGTAAATAGAGGGCAGGATGATTTCAGTGGTTCAGGACAAAGTTTAGAAGAGAGGACGAGTCTGGGAAAACAAAGGTTGGGCCGTTATTTCATAAAATAATAATTAAAACAGATTGCTGGCTATGACCACTGTGTTTGGGTTAAGGGATGTACAAATTTCCCTTTTCAAAAAATTCTAATTGTTTATGGTTAACCGTATGTGTTTGTCTTTTGAAATTTATCTAATTTTTTTTTAGCACTTTTTGTTTTAATTGCACTCCTACCACAGTTCTTTTCTTTAAAAAAATAGTCATTTTTATCCCTATTATTTTTTTCCATCTGGCTTTTTTTTTAGGCTGTCAGAAGCACAAGCTGCAGTGGAAATGATAGGAGAATGATGGGTGAAATGCCAGTCCTAATTAGAGACTTGATTGCTCTATAATAAAAAAGCTGCTATTCGATTGGGATGGGGCTGGGTTGTCAGGTGGAATGAATCAAATATGTCTGTACTTTCATTTCAAAATGTGAAAAATATGAATGTGCATTATGTATATTGTATTTCGTGGCTATAATTAATTATGTGTCTCTGGAAATGATGTCCCCAGAGACAGTTGATTTTATGTTCAATCTGTATGTGCATTTGTAAAACTATTTTGTTCTCATTAAAATTTTTAAGGGTTTATTTGAGCTAAACTCGAGAGATTTTCCTGGGTTTCAAACTCACAAAATACAAAGCAAAGTCTAATTTCGGTTTTTACTAGGGAGTGAGATATTCAGTGCCTGAAGCATTGTACCAGATATTATTGGAGTGAATATGGTTGGGCTATAAAAAGAAAGAGAAGACAGACTTCCTTCCCGGAAAGTGCTTTTAAGCTTGTTTGAAAGACGAGGGTATAAAACAAATGAAAATAATACAATGTGAACTTCTATCGCTTAAGAAAAGGACGTGATGTTCGGTCAATGAAATATTAAGCCTGTCATGATGAGCTGACCAATTTTTCTTGTTACCCTACAGAGATTTGCTTTTTTGGGGGGTTGGGGAGTGGAAATTGCTTGTCATTTCTTCCAGTTTTTACTTGCACTATTTGCTAAGTATGTTAAATACTGATGTTAAAGTTTCAAAGGTACTGTCTCAAGTGGTATAAAGCATTTTTTCTTTGTCAGTGTCAACAGTAAGTTGATTTGCTTTCAAGCCGACCCACAACTGAAATGTAATATTTCACATAATTTATCCCCCATTCACGATAATGAGATCTATTCATTGCTGTGGGTATAACTGCAGTTATTAAGGCAACATTTACAAAAATTTTTTTCTCACTTTTATTTGCTCATATGATTGTAAATCCGTACATTCTCCTAGTCAAGCTGTAACTAATTGTTCGATGTTATATGTTAGGTAGTTCACAGATATGTTAGAATTAGTTTAATTTTTTTAAATATTATTATTATTATTCAGTGAAAGTACAAAGAATATTGATGTCTGAAATGAATAGGCTGACTTTCCTGGGTTACGAGAGCTCCATTCCTTTGTCAGTATTCTTTTGCTAATTTTCAGCATGACGATGACGGTAAAACAAGCTGATTCCTCTGTTTTATTTTATCCAATTTCAGAGCTCACTACCCTCAACAAGATGAAGCACTTATTTCCCTCTTTATTTGGTGTTTTCAGAGACCATTAAGCTTATTTTGTCCACACTGGGAAACAAAGTAATTTTCTCTTAAAGGTATTTCTGCTTCTCAACAATGCATTTTTCATTAGCATCAATCCTGTTCTCCTGGAAGTCAGACTTCTCTCCTGGAAGTCAGGCCCAGCTGTGGCTAGAACATGGGCCAGAACTTGGACGTAAGAAAAATAAGGGAAAATATGGGCTTCCCTGGTGGCACAGTGGTTGAGAGTCTGCTTGCCGATGCAGGAGACACGGGTTCGTGTCCCGATCCGGGAAGATCCCACATGCCGCGGAGCGGCTGGGCCCGTGAGCTATGGCCGCTGAGCCTGTGCGTCCGGAGCCTGTGCTGTCATAAAGCCTCTACGATTAATCCTGAGGGTGATATTCAATTGCTTCCAGGTTTCAGCTTAGAAGAGGGTACATGATTAGACGCAAGGAGGGGATTGCATTTTGAACCAGTGGTAGTTGGAGGAGACAGAACTTGATCACATCAAGGCAGCACCAGCAAACGGGATGAAACTGTGAGACTAACATGGGATCGCCCAGGACTCTGTTTTGTTTTTGTTTTTGTTTTGTTTTGCGGTACGCGGGCCTCTCACTCTTGCGTTCTCTCCCGTTACGGAGCACAGACTCCCGACGCGCAGGCTCAGCGGCCATGGCTCACTGGCCCAGCCGCTCCGCGGCACGTGGAATCTTCCCGGATCGGGGTACAAACCCGTGTCCCCTGCATCAGCAGGCGGACTCCCAACCACTGCGCCACCAGGGAAGCCCCAGACTCTGGAATATAGAGAGGGGCAGTGGAGCCAGAGCAGGGCACTTAAGAACACCACAGCAAAGGAGCAAGAACCTTCAAAGTACCTGCACAGGAGACCAAGGTGTAGACACCAGCTAGGAGGAGACCAGGGACCAAGGAAGTGAGAACATTTCAGAAAGACATCAATGGCAAATGCAGCAGAGGGGCTCCGCAAGAGAAAAATTGGCCTTGAATTTTATAACACGGACATCAGTGCTAACTGCTTCCAGAGTTATCACAATGATGTGACAAGGGTGAAAGGTAGATCCCAATAAGGAGAAAAGTGAGGATTAGAAAAGTAAGGATTGATAAACAGCAAGGACTTACTGTATAACATGGGGAACTAGATTCAACATCTTGTGATAACCTGTGATGGAAAAGAATCTGAAAAGGAATATATACATCACTTTGCTGTATGCCTGAAACTAACACAATATTGTAAATCAACTTCAACTTAAAAAAAGAAAAAAATAAGGATTAGAGACAGCAAGTATGATCTGATCTTTAATGAAAATTCGTTAAGTTGTGCTTATGTGCTGTTGGCATATACTAGATGCTAAATAATTGGAAATAATTAAAATAGTTACTATCATCAGTAGTATATGGCTCTATGTACAGCAAGAATTAGACCCTAGGTTTTTTCTTACATCACTTAGAGATACTTTGTGATATTAAAAGTCATAAAATTTCTCCTCTGTCTCGTGAATTTTAGGCATATAAAAATTCTAGAATTTCACAGAATAGCTATTCTTGAGAATTGTTGATTTTTTTCTTATTCTGTCATCTCATCAGGCTTTACCCAATTTAAAAGTTTTCCACTCTTTCTTATTCCATCTTCTTTCACATAACCAATTACTTGAAAGAGACAAATCTCTATTTACATAGGACATGATTGTCTATGTAGAAAATTCCAAGGACTCTACAAAAAATGAAACCTAGAACTAATAAGGGAGTTCATCAAAGTTTTAGGGTATAAGATCGGGAGACAAAAATCAATCACATTTCTATATATTAGCAATGAATATATGAAAATCAGAATTAAAAACAATACCACAAGGAACCCATCAGCAAAATGAAAGGCAACCTATCAATTGGGAGAAAATATTTGCAAATCATTTATCTGTTAAGGGGTTAGCCAAAACATATAAGGAACTCATAAAACTCAATAGCAAAAAAGACAATCTAATTAAAAAATGGGCAGAGGATCTGAATAGACATTTCCCCAAAGAAGACATACAGATGGCCAACAGTATGTGAAAAGCTGATCAACATCACTAATAATCAGGGAAATGCAAATCAAAATCACAAAATATCACCTCACACCCTTAAAATGGCTATTACCAAAAAAAAAAAAAAAACTTGGATGAATCTCCATGTAATCACACTGTGTGAAAAAAATTCAGTCCCAAAAGTTGCACACTGTAATTCCATTTAAATAACATTTTTGAAATGACAAAATTTGAGACATGGTGTTAAAATTAATGGTTGCCAGGGATTAGACTGAGGGTGGGCGGTAGGTGTGGTTATAAAAAAAAAGTAACAGGAGAGATCTTTGGAGTGATGGAATATTTTGTATCTTGATTGTGATAGTGGATACAGGAACATACACAGATGCTAAAATTGAATAGAACTAAACACACAGTACAAGTAAAACTGGGGAAATCTGAATAGGAGTGGTAAATTTTGTCAATGTAAATTTCTTGGTTATGACAGTATTCTAGTTTTTTTGGTTTTTTTTACAAAATGTTAATATTGGGGGAAATGGATAAAATGTACACAGAATCTCTTTCGTATAAACACATAATGATGGCAATAAAATTTTCAATTAAGTTTATGCCCTTCTCATCACTTGAACAAATAGAGAGGTTGTCATTTTGTTTCCCATCAAAATCTAATAAGCACGTCATGCACATACATTCGTAATCACAATGACGGCTGTCTTTCTTGTTTTGCTCCCTCCGAATACAGGAAAGGGGCCTTGCCACTTATATTGTAAATAGCTATTGCACTGGGCCAGTTCTCTCTGCTGTTGTGAAATCCAGAGATTTTAAATTATTTAAAATTTTAAAAAATGTACGTTTTGTCTGGACCCAAATCAGCAGTATCATTATTCTCTCTGGAGATTGTCTTTGAAATAATCTCCAACCTAAATCACTACTCAGCTGCTGTACAAAACAACTGAATTTGGCTTGGCAAACTGGGGTTTCCACTTTGTTATTTTTCTCAGGATAACTCTGAGTCTGCCTGCTCTCTCCCGTGTGGAGTTGGCAGCTGGAACCTGGATTTTCTTACCCACTGTAACGCCCTTGCAAATCCTGCATATCTGTAATTGAGCATGGCTACAATTTCTTGATGTGCCCATGTTTGAAACTTCAGCTTTTGTTTTCATTGTTTTGACAGTTTCTTGACCACTGTATGGGTCAAAGGTAATACCTTTCCATTTTCCCCTTCCACTTATCCCGGCTACCACCTTGCCCTGCTAATGCCTCAGATTTCCTGTATAGCTTTTCAATTTCAGCGGGCACTCTGGTAAAATGTGTCACTTAAGTCTTAGGAAGCCTTGTCAGGTAGATATTTTTATCCCCGACTTACAAGTATGAAACGGAAATTCTGGGTAATTTTCTAAGCTCATAAGCAAGAGAGCGTGCCTTGAATTCCAGGTATTCTAATTCTAACTTGAGTGTTCTTCCCCTGACAATCACAGCTGCTGGGGTGAAACAAAGCCTGGCTAGCTGGCTGGCTGGCTGGCCGACCTTAGTGAATAGTGAATATTCACCTTAGTGAATAGTGAATAGGGCAAGCTCTTAGAGGCCCACTGCGGGCCTCTGGTCCCAGTCAAGCCTTTCAATATAAACAGCATAATCCAGGATGGTTAAAATACTGCCTTGAAAAGCACAGACTTACCTTAAGCTTTTCCTAAGACTTTCTTTATTGGCTTATAGATTTTCAGAAACAGTTACTGAAAGTATTAGTTTAAGATCATACTTCCTGAGTTATTGACAACTAGGATAATTAGTTCTGAAAAAGTGCCCTACTCAGCGGTGAGACAAGACTGTCCTCCGAAGGGAAGGAACAATGACCTGAGGCGTATTGAACAGATGAGCAAATGAATGCGGACATGAGGACCCTGCTGTTGTGATGGAGGCTATGGCATTAAGTCGTTTTAAAGGGAATTTGCTTAAAGGTATGATTGAGAAAAGCAAATTATGCCAACTACTTTGAATAGTGTGTATTCAAAGATGATTTTCTTCATTTGTTGCATCTTTGAACATTTTATATCCTTGTTACAGGTACATGTATTTTCCTTCCTGAGCACTTGACACGTCTCTGCTGATAAGGTCCCTCTAGAGAAGGAAGGGAGGAAGGCCAATTGCATTCCCTTTTGTGGATGAACTAAATCGGCCATCCAGGTTTGTTTTAAAAAATCAGGCTGCTGGAAGTTTGTCTCTGCTTCCCCGCAGTTACCACCGTCTTAGATAGAACGAGCTTAAATGAAAAGATCATGAAAAGTCTGAAGAAGCGTAGTGCTAGTTTGCTTTCACTGTTGTGTTTAAATATAAGGTGAGGGACTTCCCTGGCCGTCCAGTGGTTAGGACTCTGCGCTTCCACTGCCAAGGATGCAGGTTTGATCCCTGGTCAGGGAACTAATGTCCCACATGCCTCGCTGCGACGCCAAAAAGTTTTAAAAAATAAAGATAAAAATAAATAAACATCAGGTGAACTGTGTACTTTGTCCATTCACGTTGAGGGGCCTCAGGCTGGGCTGCCCACCAGCAGGCGCCTTGAAACTGTAGTATCTGAGCGGAGTTCCTCTTCCAGCCCTGATCACCCGGGAAACAAGAGCTGCAGAATCTGTAAAAAATGGGAACAACAATAGGGATTCACAGGGCTTTTGTTACTCGAATTAAACAAAATAGGAGCTATGAATACTTGTAGTCCAGAATTTGATTTATAGTAACCGTTTAAGTTATTGCCTATTTACAATTTAAAAATTAGATTATGCATAAAGAATAAATAATGATTATATAGCTAGCACCCAATATCTACCCCATAATTAAGAAAAATAATTGCTTTTGCCCTTATTCTTACGATACAGAGACCATCTCCTTCCCTCCTATTCAGAGGTAACTATGTCCCTGCATGTGGTATTTATCAAGACCTTCCTTTGTGGATATGTCACTATTTACATATGTAGTGAGACAATATGTTTTTAGTTTTATTTGCGTCGAATTTTACATACATGGAATTATATTTCATGTGCTATACAACTTGATTTTTTGCTCACAGTTATATGTTAGACGATAATAATTGTAATGGAAAAAAATAGAAAGACCACAGCGGGTAGTGGGTAGTGGGTGTACCAGCCTTGAGGAGGTGAGGAGTATGCTGGTGGTCCAAGTGTCTCCCACGGAGAATTGTCATAAAGCCTTTATGGTTAAGACCACGGGCCAATATGGCATTGGCGCCGGGATAGAAGAGCTTGTCAAGTTTCACCCCAAATTCTGTTTAGGATTTCCAGAAAATTGCTTTGAATCTCTATAAAAAGTTGATAAGTTTTGATAAATATTTATAAAGTTGACAGCCTCATGATTTTGAACCTTGAAATCCGTTAGTTGGATATAACTTTTTAATTTATTCTTTAATATAGTTCATCAAAGTTTTACAATTTTCTCCATAAAATTCTTTGACGTTTTTTAAGATCTATTTTTATGTAATAATTTTTTATTATTTTTTTGCGGTACGCGGGCCTCTCATTGTTGTGGCCTCTCCCGTTGCGGAGCACAGGCTCCGGACGCGCAGGCTCAGCGGCCATGGCTCACGGGCCCAGCCGCTCCGCGGCATGTGGGATCTTCCCGGACCGGGGCACAAACCCGTGTCCCCTGCATCGGCAGGCGGACTCTCAACCACTGCGCCACCAGGGAAGCCCATAATTTTGATCTCTTTTTTATTACGTTTTCTTAACTTTTACCTGTGTACAGATTTTACATAGTGGTTTTGATTCCAACTTATAGCTTCACTCATTAATTCTAATAATCTCTCTATATGTAAATAGCGATACTTTTTATTTTTCTTTCAAATATTTATGTTTTTATCTTTTTTTCTTACCTCACTGCACTGGCAATATCCTTCAGAACAAAGCTGAATAGAACTGCTATCAGGAAATTCTTGACTTGCTCCTAATCGTAATCATTTAAACATTAAGCATGAAAACTGCTATATATTTTTGTTGGAGGATTATTACCTTGAGAGTCACTTTTTCTTTTCCAGTTTCATGATGAATGTCTGTTAAATTTTCTCAAATAATTTTTCTGCATCTAATAAGATGATCATGGAATTTAACACCTTTTATATATTCATGTGATAGAATTCAATTGATTTTGACTATTAATTTTTCTATTAAAACTCCTGCTGTTTTATCCTTTTCATACATCGTTGGACTTGGTTTGTAATATCGCTTCGGCTCTTGTATCAGTGTTCACAAGCGAGGCTGGCTTGCCATTTTCTTTCTTGTGTTGAGCCTGTCAGGGTCAGCATTATAAGCTCACGCCAACCACATCTGTGGAGTCTTTTTCTGTGATTGAAATGGTCTATGCAAGAGGCATTTGATCCTTGAATATTTGATAGAACTTTTGGTGATCTCTCTGGACTGGTGTTTTTTTGGAGGAAAATCTCTGATAAAGATCTGACAGTGATTATGGGACCGTCTGGGTCTTCTCATTCTTTTGGAGTCTTTGGTTTTCAGCTCTCCACTCTGTGCCAAGGTTCAAGAGGGACCGTTGTTCTTAGTCTCCTCACAATCAAGACTGTCCCCTTCAGACCTTGGGTTTACTTGCAGGGACGTCTTCTGTCATTGCCCCACCCTGAGCAAACCCTGGCTTGTCCCCTGACTCCACAACCCACAGGCTGCCGGACCTAAAGTGGAAATGTATCCAGTTCTGTGAAGTGTCCTCGAGGGAAAGCTTGGTTTCCATGCTGTGTCTCCCTCTATGGAGTTGTGCTCTCAGGGGTTCTGACTACTCCTTAAATTCTTGACAGAAAGTGAAGGGTATTTAAATAAATGTTTCTATTTTATTCCACAGTTTTGGTTGTTTTTAGCCAAAGGATGGTCAAGGTATATTTGGATATCCATACTGCTGGAAATAAAGGCTTCTTTCTTTCTTAATCGTAAGAGTCATTAAATTCTTAATCTTAATTCTTATGATAGTCTTCTCTACTTTTCATTTCCTCATTTGTTTCTTTTTATCTGGACAATACTCTAGCAATTTCTACCTCTGTCTCACTAGGTTAACTGCTTATGTTCTTGTGTTTTTGATGCATGTGGAGCAATGACATTAATTATAAAAATGTTTGCTGCATTCTTTTCTTTGTGGTAGGGAGCATGGTAGGTGCTGGTTGTAATATGAAGAATAGGAGAGGATGAAGCGTGGAGTGTTGCAGTGGGGATGGCCAACCTTGAGCAGAAGTGGGCGCAGGAAGGAGGCTGCAGGCTGTGGTAGAGGGAGCTCCAGACAGATTATTTCATATCTGCGAAAAGAAGTGGAAAGCAACAAGTTAAAGTAGAATGTTGAAATATAGCCTTGTTAGCCTGGCCACAGGCAATTTATTTCAGTCAATTTGATTAAATCTTTTTATTTCAAACCATGTCATTATTCTTACTGTAGAGTACTTGAAGCGCATTTCTGGCCAGGCTTTCATTTCTCATCAGCTCAACCTAATACCACAAATATAATCTGAAATAATTTTAGGTATGTGGACATTTAAAGAAAATGTTCCTACTTGATGTTTGATTTTGTTGCATATAACTGGGTTATAGGCAGACGTGAAGGAGGCAACCGGGGTGGAGAGAAAGTAGCAAGAAACCCCGGATCAGAAGGTCTCAGACTCAGTACTGTCTCCTTCTCTGACTCTTTGAATTTCATGGACAAGACACAGCCCTCTCTGAGCCTCAGTTTCCTGGTGTTTCAAATAGACGCAGCAATGTATTTCCTCCTGCAGTTATGATTGGAATAAAAATTATGAAAATGCAATGCTAAAATGATGCTTTCAATTTTGAATCAGTTCATTTCACTCTCCTGCTTAAGACTCTTTAATGTCTTGTGATTTTACTTGGAATAAAATCTGATGCCCTCACTAGCAACCTACGTAACCTGGTTCCTTTCCAGCCCCTTCAATGTAATTTCTGCCCCCGCACCCCAGTCCCCCCATTGCTCATCCTGGCTGGAGCCAGCACCTTCCCCAGCTGCCCTTCTCAGACCTGTTGCTGTGACCAGGCTTTACACTTGCCCCTCCTTCTGCCTGACATTATTTTTCTTTCTTTCTTTTTTTTTAAGAAGATGTTGGGGGTAGGAGTTTATTAATTAACTTATTTATTTTTGCTGTGTTGGGTCTTAGTTTCTGTGCGAGGGCTTTCTCTAGTTGCGGCGAGCGGGGGGCCACTCTTCATCGCGGTGCGTGGGCCTCTCACTGTTGCGGCCTCTCTTGTTGCGGAGCACAGGCTCCAGACACGCAGGCTCAGTAGTTGTGGCTCACGGGCCTAGTTGCTCCACGGCCTGTGGGATCCTCCCAGACCAGGGCTCGAACCCGTGTCCCCTGCATTAGCAGGCAGATTCTCAACCACTGCGCCACCAGGGAAGCCCCTGACATTCTTTTTCATCCTCCATGTCTCAACTCGGATACTGCCTTCAACAGTCCCTGATGGTAGGGACTGAAGGAGTCTCTTCCCCCGCCCCATGCAAGGCACTAACTCATAGCCTTTCAGGCCCGGATCCCAGCTGGATTGCATTGTCCACAGTTCCTCAGATGGCTCTCTGCTGGCTGACTCCTGCTAGAATGTAAGCCCCTTGAGGGGTGAGGATTTTGTCTGTCTTGGCCACTGCTGTTGAGTTTCACATAGTCCATAGCAGCGGCAAGGCATTCAGTTAAGTGCGTCTCCAATAAATGAATAAGCAATGGCTGTGAATGCATATTTAAAAGACTAAAGCATTATTCAAATTCATGGCAGTTTGACTGTATTTTTTTTTTGTGTGTGTGGTACGCGGGCCTCTCACTGTTGTGGCCTCTCCCGTTGCAGACCACAGGCTCCGGACATGCAGGCCCAGCAGCCATGGCTCACGGGCCCAGCTACTCCGCGGCATGTGGGATCTTCCCGGACCAGGGCACGAACCCGTGCCCCCTGCATCGGCAGGCGGACTCTCAACCACTGCGCCACCAGGGAAGCCCCTGACTGCATATTTTTAGTTTACTCTTTACATAGCCTAAGACTGTAAACAAACAAACAAAAAAAAAGTGAGATTATATCATCATTCAGATTCAGGGCTTGAGGCTCAAGGGGCAGAGACCCCATGCTAACAAGTCACTGGGTCAAGGGCAAGTCCTGTCACAGCCTGGGCTGCTCCCCATGGTACGGCTGGAAAACCAGCCCTAGGCTTTGACAGGTGAGCGTTTTCAGCCATTTTCAGCATATTTTCTAAATAAGAATAGTTTACCCATCAGTGGCTTCAGTCTTCTTTCGGAATCCTAACTCCTAAACTCAAAAGTGCATTTTCAGAAATCAATACTGAGACAACATTGGCATGACAGCAAACACGGCAAGTTCCAAGTCTGTCAGGCGCAGAGCCGGGTACCTGCTCAGGAATGTTTTATCGGAGGCAGCTCTCTTCTCTGTGTAATGATGTCAGTAGGAGATGCTTTACTAACACACTGAAGTTACAGAGCCCCTTTCATGAACATAAGGAGTTTCCTTTGGTACTGTCCATCGCATTTCTCGTCATAATTATACACAGGCCCAGTTCTGACTTATATAATCAGCATCAGATAACCAAGCAACCATATGGCACTTGACCATTTACAGATGCCCAGAAGTGGAGCATTTTTGACACTCATTTTTCTAGAATATGCCTTAGGATGTTCAATCATATGCTGTTCTTGTATTGTTCGGATTTTTGAGGAGAGGTGGCAGAGCAGTTAATCTGTATATGCTCTAGATCCAGATGATCTGGATTTGAACCATCACTTGGCCTATTACTAGCTGTGTGACCTTGCTCAAGTTACTTAACCTCTCTGTAACTCAGTTTCCACGTCTATAAATGAGAAGAAAAATCACAATAGTAATATATACTCAGAGGCATAAATAAATGTGATGGGCTTAGAATATTGCCTGCATATAGATTTAGGTGTTGCCTGTTATTATTTTTCATCATGAGTGTCTTTTATAGCCCCATAGAATTTAGTGTATTAACATCAAACTCCAAACACTGTAATATCAATTTATATAACTTACCCTTGAGGTGTTAGAAGCAAAGCCATGGTATAAACATTAAGTGATAAATATTCTGAGTTTCATGTATTCAACTTTGCCTCAGGTCACACTCTCACCCCAGCCCGATGATGGGCTGCCTCATTCTGGGTGCAGTAAATCACTGGGGTTTACTAGGATTCAACAAATTGTGGGTGCTTGACAAGCGCCTGCGGCTTCAGGAGCAGTTCTGATGGAGCCTTGCATGGTGGGTGGACTTTTATACCCTGGCCAAGTCAGGGCGTGTTGTCCTCAGCCCATTAGCTTGGGCTGGTGTGTCTGACGCTCTGTCCTCCCAGGCCGAGGATGGCGCTGAGCTGGGCTCTGGGTCCTGTGATCAGTCCTGAAGGCTGCCGCCCTGGATCTGTTAGGGGCTTAGTCAGTACTGAGGTTATTATCTCACGTTTTCCATCGTCCTGAAACAGGGTGGTATCAGAGTCAGCGCAGCAGCTGTGCAATCTTGTTAGGGACTCAGGGTTTTTTTGTTTTTGTTTATCTTTGTGTCTCTGCTACATTAAGCCCATCAGTCTCTGATCTGGCTGCAAGAGGGATGCAGCCGTCCGAGGCAGACAGGATGACACCCCATAAAGAAGAGAGGGGTGTTGTCTTCCTTTTGATACTTCTGATGAATAAGGAAACATTTCCCCTGAGGCCACTTTAGAGCCCTTCATATAGGACTGAGTCACAGACCCACACCCTTGCTGGATGATGGGCTGGGAGAGTGTCTGCCTTCCTCGGTCTCTGAAGTGGGAGACAGGCACTACTGCAGGGGAGAGGGGCATCAGCCTTGAAGAGGGTCAATCCCTTGGTGTCAGGAACTGCATATCCTTCTGGAAATATACTTCAGCACAAAATGTAATATGCAATCAAAGAGCTTACAGGCTATGGGGAAAGGTAAATTCATAAACAGCAAATTGCACTCAGTATGATAAATGAGACCAACAGTGTAGGCACAGAAAACTGCAGAAACATTTCAGAAGGGAACCTGGCCCAGGTGCATGGCATGCAGTTGTGGCTTCCCAGAGAAGGTTGATATCCAAGGAGCATATAGTTCTCAGCTAAAGGAGGGAAAATAGCGTGACAGCATTAACTGGGAAAAAATATTCACCTATAAAGAGGCCACAAGAGCCCCGGCAATGACAAACTATAATCCAGTTTGACTAGAGGTCGGTAGTCTGCTTATGGGGTCAGAGGAGGCCGCGTGAGGAGTCGGAGGGCAAGGTCTGGCAGGCAGGATCTCCCTCCCCAAACTCTTTTCTGTTTATCGAATCACACTTGCCGTTAACAGGCTACTCCTCCCAAAAGCAGGATCTACCGCATGGCGCACAGTCAAAAATACACGTGTGCGGTATCTATAGCTACCAATATTTGTGGATTTTTAGAAGTATTTTTTCCGTCTTTTATCTATGAAACATTCACCCACACCTACCGTGTGTTAACAAAAGAAAGGGCTAGAGGTAACAGAGCAACACGTGTGGGCTCTCACTTTGAGAAGAGTGGTTCACTAGAGAGAGCAGACACAAAACACAGGGAACACAGTGCAAACGACATAAAAATAAAGGGAGTACGTGGGGCTTCGCTGGTGGCGCGGTGGTTAAGAACCCGCCTGCCAATGCAGGGGACACGGGTTCGAGCCCTGGTCCGGGAAGACCCCACATGCCGCGGAGCAGCTAAGCCCGTGTGCCACAACTACTGAGCCTGTGCTCTAGAGCCCGCAAGCCACAGCTGCTGAGCCCATGAGCCACAACTACTGAAGCCCACGCACCTAGAGCCCGTGCTCCACAACAAGAGAAGCCACCGCAATGAGAAGCTCACACACCGCAACTAAGAGTAGCTCCCGCTCGCCACAACTAGAGAAAGCCCAGGCAGCAATGAATAACCAACACAGCCAAAAAATAAATTAAATAAGTTAAATAAATAAATAAATACAAGGAGTACAGAGTATCACTGTATCAGTATGAAGCCTTTAACTCACATTGTCTCCATATTTGGTTCCATAGTAGTAAATAGGCATTTGCTCAATTAAAATGCAAACACTCAACTTTAGAAAATTTCACACTCCATATATTATAGGTAGAAAAGTTCCATATCCTTGCAAACTCTGTGAAAGAGGATTTTCAACAATTTTAAACTGTTCAGCAGCCTTATAATAAAGTTATTCTCTGAATCAGCTGACAAATGTATCAACCTTGACTTGTGTTACTCCAGATACTTCAGAATCCTTTTTGACAATGCTTTCCCTCTGAGTCTCTAAGAGTAAAAATTTCCAGTTGTTTCCAGCATCTACACACATTTTATCACCTCTATTCAACTCTCAAACTTTACTTCATTAATGTACCTGGATAATGTTCCGTTCTGTCACATCTTATTAAGAACTAATGAAGCTCTTCTAAACTTAATTTTTGGACTCAGTGGCTGTCTAGATTTCCTTGTATCAGCATTCACTTTTGTCATCACAAGCCTTGGTAATTTCTCCTTCCCACCACAGCCAATTTCGTGAGTCACGATTGCCTGAAGGCTTCCTCCCTCTGCGGGATTCTGCTCCTTTCAGGCACCGTTTCCCCATCCCAGGGACCTGAAGTTCAGTAAACACAACGGCAAATTTTATCTTGCGCTCATCAGGAGCATGAAAAAGGCTGTGAATGCACCCTGTTACCAAACACATTTTCTCTCGTTCTTTATTTTTTTGTTGTTTACCATTGCTGTTTTAAGGACATGCTATATCTCCTTTGAGGAATGAATTAACACGCTGAACAATTAAGTACATTTTTAGAGTTTGAGGGTTTAAAATTCTATGTCATAACATTGATTTGCTGTCTAATAAAAGGAAGTAATGATAATAATAACAGCAGTGCCACTAACAACAGTAGTATTCACAGCACTACTGATTGCAAAGTACCTGGGGAAAGATTATAAGCCCTTTAATGTGAATTAGTGGATTTCAGGTACTAACCAACTTTTAATCTTCCTTTTCTTTTCATATAGACACTAACTGTTAAGGACCATGTAACTTAACAACTGTTTGCGAAAGGTGATGCCTTTCTCCTAGGGAAAAGGAGATATGACATTTTGGTAAAATATCCTAATTCCAGTGAATCCTTCTCTAACCTTCCTTTTCCGAAATCCTAACCTCTCAATATCAAGTTGCAGTAGAAGCTTGCAGTTAATTGGCCTGTATTTCGAAATTGTACTTGATAGGAGTATACAATTCAGAAGTTTTTACACGCTTTCTGAAAATGAACTGCAAGTCAGCTAAGGTATTTTAAACAAAGGAAAATGAAGTCTCTTTTTACAAGGTTTTCAGGGTGATTCATAGACTTATTTACCTGCCGTATTTACCTTGTGAAAGAATCAACACCATGTCTGCATGTTCTTTTATGTTAAAGCGTTCCTAAGTCAGGAGCTAAAAATCAATCCTCCAATATATGCATCAAAAAATTCCTGTGGAAGACATAGAGAACAAACTTGTACTTGCCAAGGGGGAGGAGTGGGGGGGGATGGAGTGGGAATTTGGGGTTAGCTGATGCAAACTAGTATATATAGAAAGGATAAAAAATAGGATTCTACTATATAGCACAGGGAACTATATTCAATATCCTGGGATAAACCATAATGGAAAAGAATATTAAAAAATTATATATATGTATAACCGAATCACTTTGCTGTACAGCAGAAATTAACACAGCATTGTGAATCAACTATATTTCAATAAAAATTTCCAGTGGAATAATAAATCCCATTAATTCCTCCATGACATCGATTTCAACCTCATTCTTTCCTACATGCATTTGTTAAACGAATACCTGTAAGAAACTTCATAGTACTCAAATAGGCAGAGAGATTTTTCTCTTAAGGTATTCTGAAGTCAAAGCTCAAAGGGCTCAATACAAGCAATTAGCATGAATCCTAATTAAATCCTGCAAAGCTGATCCTCTTCTTCTGCAGCATCTCTTAGAGTTACAAGAAGGGAAGGAAAGTTAGCCCTATTTTTTCTGGCCTGTGTACTGTCACTCTTGAACTATACAAGTAGGCTTGATATTAAATCTTGCAGAAAGCACTGACAAACCATTAAGATGTAGAGGGAAACATTCCATTTTCCAGACGTTCCTGCACATTCATGACAGATTTAGTGAAATCTGTTTTGAGTTCCCTTCACAAATACGAGTGTCCTCCTTGCCTCCTGGACTTGATTGGGGGACGGAAAGATTCCTACTTGGTTGGCAAAAGTCAAGTTAACTTGTGACATGTCTTCAGAAGGTGGCGACTGCCTCTAGAAAAAGGTGTGCATTTGGGAAGCATTGGAGCCAGGAGGAGTCTGAGAAGCGCGTATGAGAACATCTTAGCTGCTGGTACCTAAAAACGAGTAAAGAGAAGCTCCCGGCATATATTATATAAAAATCATTTATATTCTGTATATGCATATAACATTTAAAAATATGTAATAGTCAAATGTGCTTGAACATATTCAACTTTTAAACATTCGTTTAAAAGTGATCATTTTTATTCATTGAATTGTACTGCCAATTAGTAATTTATGATAAATGAATTAAAGCTGTGTTTTTTTTCTATATTACCATGGGATGATTTATTTTTTTAAGTGCTTTTGTCTCCAAAGCAACTGTCATACTATTAATTTATCGGGTTCAAGTAGACCTTCTGAGGTTCATTTGCACCAACTAAATCCCTGCAAGTAGAGCCACTGAATGCTCACAGCCTCTCTGCAGGCATGTCCTTTCATGTGTACAATGAGCTTGAAGTGAGCAAAGAAAAACTCCAACAAACACAAATCGGCAAAGGAAATCTGACTCATTTGAGGGAGCAGCATCTTGACAACTGGCCCACGGAGGAAAGCGACAGGAAAATAAACCACAAGAAAAATGAACTGGGCTATTACAAATGGTGGATAATTATCTAATGGAAATATGAAGTTGTAGTTGTATTTTTTCCTTTCTGACTTCAATGAATGGTGCAAGACCAGCAAATATGTATATAATTTTATTAAGTATTTTCCCTAGTAAATGCCTCATTGAGACCAGTCATAGAATTACTCAAAAGTTAGTCAGCAGTGACCCTAAAAGGCGTGAATGATCAAGTGTTGCTGCAAAGAGATGAGATATGAGCTCTTTGTAGAAGCGCCTGGTGATGAGTAAAATATTCATGTTTCTTTATCCATTTTACAGGATGCCGCTGGGTGACGAAGAGACATCTTATCCCTTATGGTTTTGTGGTTGCCTTTGAGCCAGTATCATTGCTCATGTCAAGAAGAACTGACATAGCTGATACTTCCCTAAGTTTCACCTTAGATCAGACAGGTAGAATTGACGATATTCACAAAGACACACGCCAATTGTTTAAAAATGGTGAATTATAGCGAGAGGAGTGTATCAGAATGTACTGATGTGTGTATGTCAAATATTGCTGAGCTGGAAGAGGGGCTTGTCACAGACACCAAGTCAAAACCCTTGTGTAGATTGTAACAGCACTATTTCCTAATATTTAAATGTTCAGGAAAATACCCTGTTCTCTGCACTGCGGCATCGATGCAGATTAACAAGACAAGGGAGAGACTCTCTTCCATTTTGTAAATTGTCCTGTTTTCTTTCTTAACAACAATAATGAAAACAGTGATGCTCATCACAGTGACATTATGACTTTATACCTACACACACATCTTTTCAATTTATTTATACCAAACCTTGTGGGTCGAATAAGGCAATCCTAAGTCGGCCAGCAGAATATCAGAAGGAGATTGAAGGCCTCTGTTAAGTGTTCACAGAGGGAAGTTACATGGGCATATAAATTGGTTACAAGGAGATTTGAGTCCTATTGCTAACGTCATTTCATAATGACCTTGGTAAGGTCATGCAGTTGTGGTTGTGTCTTTGTTTCCTTATGCATAGAAATTGAATCATAAATCATTATTGGTCTTGTGTGACACTATTTAATAAAGGACTAGCCCACAGATAAACATAACACCACTTTAAAAACCATTTAAAAACGTAAATGTAATTATAAAATAATTTGAACAAATAGCTGTGACATACAACTGCCTTAACAGTATATTTTCTTAAATCGGTAGATTTTTTTGCTGATATATAGAGGGGATGAATAGTATAAAGATTAGAGACCCAGATTCTGGACCCACACTTACTGGATTCATAACCCAGCTCAGCTGTGAATCTCTACAGAAGTTGCTACATATTTTTGGACCTTATTTCTCTTCTCTGTAAAATGGGATAATTAAGGTACATAAGTGAAAGCATGAGGATGATATAAATTGATATAAGCAAAGTAATTAGAAGAGGGCTAACACATGGTGATCACCATATAAGAGTTACTTATTAAATTCTGGCACGTATTTTAGTAGCAATTGACCTATCTTGAATTATCATGAATAATTTATTCACTTATGCGAAACACTGAGCCTTCATTTTACTTAGCCTTTTCACACCTTTCTTTCACATAATAAATTTACTTGAGTTATATTTGTACTTCTAGTCACTTCTTTGGGCAATTTTGAGAGTAATATGGTTTGTTGGCAATAATGAGGTGTCAGTCTTCCTGGGATATACTAATATTTTCATTTGTAATTCTGATGATGTATATGAAAGCATTATTATTCTGATTTGTGGGATTTTAGTTTTGTGCCGTATCATTTGATAGCTGAACCTCTCTTACATTATCTTAAAACATTTTTAAGATAACATAGATGCGAATGAATGATGAGATGAGAATTCCCAGATGAGAATGAATGCCTGGATGGCTGAGAAGCTACCTGGCTTGCAGCAAGCTCAAAATGCTTTACCTTAAAACCTAATTCATTGATTAGTCAACTCCTTAGTATTTGTTTGATAATTTCTGAGTGCTAGAAAATGTGCGCAAATTTTGCATTCTATTCCATAATAACTTTGTATTAATATAAATAGTGCATTAATTTATATAACATGGAATGATACAGCACCATATATCCAAGAAGATAGGAAGCCCAGTTTGAGAAGCATACACATATATATTTTGATGTTCCTAATATCTTAAACATTAATTAGAATGTGTATGTGTGTGTGTGTATTGACTGTGTCTATGTCTCTATCTGTGTGTATATTAGACTGAAAGCAGATTGATTATAGATTTTGGTGACCATACATAGAACCAAACATTTTAACAGATTCTTTTCTTTTGTTAAATGTTCCTTTATTTAATTAAAAAAAGGAAATTTTACTGGGCTTATATTCTGTAATATCTTTTTCATTTTAATAAAAGTATAAAGACCCTATGTTGGAACCAAGTCAGTCGTAGCCATATGGTCCGTGAAGTTTTTTCTGAGTTCATTATTTGCTAACACAGCTTGCCGAACTTAAATGGAACGAAGTAGAGGGGTTTGGATAAAGGCCAAATAGGGATAAATTTGTCATATTCTCGTTGACTCGCCTCGTTTAGGGATTTCAAAACATTGCAAAAGTTGCCGAGGAAATAGGATTTGTTCCAAATATTGGACCAGTGATAGAAAGTAAATAAGAGTTAAATCATTTGAAACTAATATAGAAAAATAAGAAAAGTTGAGACCGTACATATACTGTAGACCAGTTTCAATAACTTAAAGAGTCTATCACAGGCTGCCGCGCGGGGAGGCCGCAGCTTGAGGGAGGCCCCGGCCCCTCTGCTCCTGCGTCTGGCAGAGCCGGTGTGAGACCAAGAGACAATCCCTCCAAGACGCCGGGATAATCAAGAGTTTTGCCCGGAACTTTGAACACACACCGAGATAATGAGGGGCCAGACGAAAAGCACAGACGATGGTGCTGAAACGGATGAGTAAGGAGCTTAGCGATTTGGCCCGTGACCCTCCAGCACAATGTTCTGCAGGTCCACTTGGGGATGATATGTTTCATTGGCAAAGCCAGAATTATGGGACTTAATGACAGCCCATGTCAAGGCGGTGTATTCTTTTTGACAATTCATTTTCCTACAGACTACCCCTTCAAACCACCTAAGGCTGCATTTACAACAAGAATTTATCATCCAAATATTAACAGAAATGGCAGCATTTGTCTCGATATTCTAAGATCACAGTGGTCTCCTGCTTTAACTATTTCTAAAGTTCTTTAATCCATTTGTTCACTGCTATGTGATCCAAACCCAGATGACCCCCTAGTGCCAGAGATTGCACGGATCTATAAAACAAACAGAGATAAGTACAACAGAATATCTTGGGCACGGACTCAGAAGTAGGCCATGTGATGCTACCTTAAAGTCAGAATAACCTGCATTATAGCTGGAATAAACTTTAAATTACTGTTCCTTTTTTGATTTTCGTATCCGGCTGCTCCCCTATCAGACCTCATCTTTTTTAACTTTGTTTTTTGTTTACCTCCCTCCATTCGTTCACATGCTCATCTGAGAAGACTTAAGTCCTTCCAGCTTTGGACAGTAACTGCTTTTAGAAACTGTAAAGTAGTTACAAGAGGACAGTTGCCCAGGATTCAGAATTTTTAAAAAATGGAGCATGTGTATTACGCGGCCGATGTCTTCACTCTTACTTGGTTATGAGACTAAAACCATTCCTCACTGCTCTAACATGCTGAAGAATCAGCAGAGGGGGAGGAAGGTGGAAGCTGAGTTGTCACATCAAAGAAAGCAGCATTATTCTAGCAGCATCTGTTCTTGTTTAAGTCTTCCACTGTTAGAGATTTGAGGTTACCATGATATACTTTATGCTCATAACTGATGTGGCTGGAGAATTGGTATTGAATTGATAGCACCAGCAGAACAGAAAATGTGATGTATTTTATGCATGTCAATAAAGGAAAGACCTGTTCTTGTTCTACAGAGAATGGAAATTGGAAGTCAAACACCCTTTGTATTCCAAGAGGGTCTCAAACATTTTGTAATTTTCATTTAAATTGTTAGGAGGCTTGGAGCTATTAGTTAATCTATCTTCCAATACACTGTTTAATGTAGCACTGAATAAATGTTGCAAGTTGTCAATGGATGAGTGACCAACTAATAGCTCTGCTAGTAATTGACCTATTTTTCTTCAACAAAGTTGCATAAACCAAAAAAAAAAAGTCTATCACATTCCAGTAACCATTTGAACTTGTCATATGAGTCCTTGTTGACAGCTTCTGTTTTTGCTCGTGGTTAATGAATAACGTGCAATATGGTATGTAATATAATGATTTGCTTATTCTATTAAATGGAAGAACATTTATTTTTAGATTATTTTCAATTAATTACATAAGAATTTGAAGTTCCACAGCAAGAATGGAGTTTTGAATGTCTCCAAGAAGTAGCTCCGACATTCAAACGGTATATTCAGTTTTATGTCGATGGTGGTGGCCAGTGATGCTTTTCCATTTCAAGCATATGCTTTCAACTGTTTTATGAGAATTACTACTTACAGCAACGGTATGAGACCATTGATCCATAATCTACTATCGTATTTTCATCCCCTGAAAACTTTTCCATTGATGACACTCTATGTATGTTCCTCAAATTATTCTAGGAGCAGGATTGTACAATTCTGGCTGTTTCGTGATCTTCACTCACTATTACAATATCTATACTGTTATAGTTTGTTCTCTCTAGGGACACATAACAAAAGAGGAATCTTATGGTGAAAACTATCCAATGTAATGAAATGGATAATGTAGTTGGCACTTTTTCCAGCATAGTGATTCTACAATATTTAACAAAGGTGCATTTTACGTTGACTTTCTTATTATACGACTTCTCTTTTAACTTTTTCCAAAAGTTCCTTATATGTTTTAAATACTTAAAAATGATTTTAATTCCAAAAACAGAGATTTTAAGATATTTGAATCATGTTAGGAGAGGACCTTTTTAAGAATATTTTTGGTTTATGATTAAAAAACTCAAGAAGCTAATTGAGGGACTTCCCTGGTGGCGCAGTGGTTAAGAATCTACCTGCCAATGCAGGGGACACGGGTTCGAGCCCTGGTCTGGGAAGACCCCACATGCCACGGAGCAACTAAGCCCGTGCGCCACAACTACTGAGCCTGTGCTCTAGAGCCCGTGAGCCACAACTACTGAGCCCATGTGCCACAACTACTGAAGCCCATGCACCTAGAGCCCGTGCACCGCAACGAAGAGTAGCCCCTGCTCACTGCGACTAGAGAAAGCCCAAGCACAGCAACAAAGACCTAATGCAGCCATAAATAAATAAATAGAAGTCCATAAAAAAAGAGAATCATTTATATATATATATATATATATAAGAGGCTAATTGATACCTGTGTTCACTTAACATTTATCCAACAAATACTTATTGAGGACTCGCTACATTTTTGGCTAGGTGCAGGATAAAATTTTGAGCAAAAGGAAGAGACTGTTCTTCTGAAGATAATAGTCAATTGGATGACCATGCCCCCTAAAATCTGTTCTTTCATAGAATGAAAGCAAAGAAATCTCTACCTGGTAAACTTATACTTTGTATAACCTAATGGTCTATTTATGACGGTACTGCCAAATATGTTATGTCAAAAAATGTGTCAGTTGATTTACATGTTATTCTCTAGGATCAGAGTCAAAATTACTTACTAAGTCAACAAACACTTACTGAACACCTAGAGTATACCTACATCTAAAAAGTTTTAAATTGTTCAATACTTAGTGTTGTACAGTCCCTAGCAATGCTCAGTAAATATTTGTGGAATTAATACATGGATAATTAAATGCACATATCACTATCTGGAGATACAGACTTAATTCCTGTCCTCAGGGTTACATCCTTGTGGAAGAAATAGACAAGCACCTGATTATTGCTCTTTATAATCAAGAGAAGCCCAGAATGTCACGAATGCTCAGAGATGGAGCATCTCGTATACCCTTGGAGGGTTAGAGAAAGCTTCCTGGAGACTCAGATTGCTTTGAGGTGTTAGCTAATGAGGGGAAAGATTTAGTTTAGTGATCCATGGAGCATACATTGGGTGGATAATTGAAACAGCACCGTCTAACAGAAAGTTTTGTGATGATGGAAATGTCTTAAATAAGTGCTGTCTAGTGCAGTAGCCACTTGTCACAGGTGGTCAGGGAAACCAAGGAGCTGAATTGTAAATTTTATTTAATTAGAACTGAAGAGCCACACACGACTCTGTATGGGGCAGCGTTGGATTGGAGGCTGGCAGGCCAAGAGCCTGAGAAACTAAGAAGGAAGCTGATGAAGCAAGCCAGCCACAGGTGACGAAGGCGTGGTGTTAGTCAGTGGCCGTGGGAATCAATATGAGAGGATGTGTTAATGAGATTTTTAGGGAGAGGAAGAGATCCAGGTGACCGTCACTTTCTGCGTGAACAGCCTGGTACTTTTGGTGTCATTCAGTGACACAGGGAGTACGGAGGAAGAGCAGGTGTGGGTCAAAAATGAGTCATTATCTTTTTTTTTCTTTTTTTAAATTTATTTCTTTATTTTTGGCTGCGTTGGGTCTTCGTTGCTGTGCACGGGCTTTCTCTAGTCGCAATGAGCGGGGACTACTCTTTGTTGAGGTGCGCAGGCCTCTCTCTGCGGTGGCCTCTCTTGTTGCAGAGCACAGGCTCCAGGTGCGTGGACTTCAGTAGTTGTGGCACGCGGGGTCAGCAGTTGTGGCGCCTGGGCCTAGTTGCTCCGTGGCATGCGGGATCTTCCCGGACCGGGGCTCGAACCCGTGTCCCCTGCATTGGCAGGCGGACTCTCAACCACTGTGCCACCAGGGAAGCCCGTTGAGTCATTATCTTTAAGATAAAGAAAAAGAGAGACCAAGATGGAGACCTAGGTGAACAGTGACACTTGAGGGGCAGACGTGGGGAGCATACTCAACGAAGGAGATTATTATGTAGATGATAGACAAGGAAGCTCAGAAAACTGTGGTGTTACTAATTGTAAAGGCGTTTCAGGAAGGGTGAAGGTTTAAAAGTTTCAGAGTAACAGAGAAGATGAGTAAAGACCAAGCAGCGATTCCCAGTGGACTGGGAATTTATATGTCATAAATGACCAGAAAAAGTTGCATTAGTGACATAAGATCTAGGTGGGTTTTAATGGTTGAGAAATAAGTTCTTGGTCAGGGCCGACAATGTAGGCTGTCTTCTAATTTCAACTTTTAACTTTATATTAAAATAATTAAACAACTTACAACTCAATCACACTTTTATCTCTCAAACGAACTTCTGTACTAACCCATTGTCAGAAAACATACCAAATATACATCAGAAGCATGAGAGAACCTCCAGGAAATAACTCAGATAAGGAAGCCTTGTTTTTATTTGTACAAAAATGGTATATCGTCATTGTTGCTCCTTTAAAAATTGCTTATTATTTTTTTTAATTTTTATTTTTTTAACATCTTTATTGGAGTGTAATTGCTTTACAGTGTTGTGTTAGTTTCTGCTGTATAACAAAATGAATCAGCTATACGTATACATATATCTCCATATCCCCTCCCTCTTGCGTCTCCCTCCCACCCTCCCTATCCCACCCCTGTAGGTGGTCACAAAGCACCGAGCTGATCTCCCTGTGCTATGCGGCTGCTTCCCACCAGCTATCTATTTTACATTTGGTAGTGTATATATGTCCATGCCACTCTCTCGCTTCGTCCCAGCTTACCCTTCCCCCTCCTAATGTGCTTAAGTCCATGCTCTACATCTGCGTCTTTATTCCTGTCCTGCCCCTAGGTTCTTCATGACCTTTTTTTTTTTTTTTTAGATTCCATATATATGTGTTAGCATACGGTATTTGTTTTTCTCTTTCTGACTTACTTCACTCTGTATGACAGACTCTAGGTCCATCCACCTCACTACAAATAACTCAATTTCGTTTCTTTTTATGGCTGAGTAATATTCCATTGTATATATGTGCCACATCTTCTTTATCCATTCATCTGTCGATGGACACTTAGGTTGCTTCCATGTCCTGGCTATTGTAAATAGAGCTGCAATGAGCATTGTGGTACATGACTCTTTTTGAATTATGGTTTTCTCAGGCTGTATGTCCAGTAGTGGGATTGCTGGGTCGTATGGTAGTTCTATTTTTAGTTTTTTAAGCAACCTCCATACTGTTCTCCATAGTGGCTCTATCAATTTACATTCCCACCAAGAGTGCAATAGGGTTCCCCTTTCTCCATACCTTCTCCAGCAAAAAAATGCTTATTATTACTTTAAACCTACACATTGTCTTCTGTATATGTGTGAACCTTTAGAGAGAGAAAGCATTTCTCATCTTCAGGATCATAAAAGACTAATTTTCCTGGCAGGGCCAGAGTCTCATTCAAGTCAGAATGGTTTAAATGCTATAGACCGATGTAGCTTAAGACACAGTACATCAAACCATTTTAAGTCATTTTACAATCCTTGATCTGGCTGACTCTACCATTTCATTAAGTGACTGAGCTCAGGGCTCCTGTGGGTTTGTAGAGGACACTACAGTTTCATAAAGAGGTGGGCGAGAGGCGTGAGTCAAAGAACAGTAACAAGACACTGTGATGTAACTCTTAAACTTCACCCCCATAACAGAGGATGACTGAAAAGGACAACCTACTTCAGAGCACAGCTGGAGAGGTTTATTCTAAGAAGCTATGTCTCTGCTCTGTGCTACGAGTATTTTCCCCGAACCTTCTCAGTGGGGTCGGTCTGTCTGCATCACTACTTCTCCATGGGAAGAAAATGTCTGTGTACTTTGGGAAGAGCTATCGCACTGACACCATCGAGGGCAAAATGAAGGAAAAAAATCAAATGTGGTTAAAGTGTTTAGAAAAGAATCAGTTAAGCTGAAACAGTGCTCAAAGGTTTAGTAACTCCTAACACCCAGGGTGTAGCCTCTGTCATTTCCCATTTAAAGGGAGAAGTCCTGAGAGAAACAGCTAATTCTAGGTCCAGTGTACAAACGAGGCTGGACAGCTTGTTATATCAGAAAGCAAGGTAGTTATGAAAGGCTACCAGTCTTTGTCAGTTGGACTTGACCATGAATAAAGATGGTTATTGCAGTGGATCGAAGGACATTAAATGTGTTTTTTTCTATATGAAGTGTACCTCAAGGCAAGCAGACAGTTGGTTGCTGAGCAAGGCTTTCTCTTCATGGAATTATTCCACATAATAAAGGAAGAAGAAATGACAGATGTAGAACATGGCTTTTTTTGTAACACTTAATGAAGTAATGAATCTACGTAATTCGTAGCCATCATCAATGGCTAAAAATCTCATGAAAAGAAAAACAACAACACATATTGTGACCCCGATGAGTGTATACTACGCTGTCTATGGAGTATTATTGCCAAAAAAGTCAAACCAGTCTGACCAATTGTCTACCCTAATCTACCAATTTACTGGAAATACAAAGAAGAATATGTTAAATAAAACCACAGTGATAAACATTCTAGAGAATTTGGCTGGAGGAAATTCTATGGAGCAAATAGTCTGGCTTCTTCAACAAATAATTTGTGAAAAAAAGCAAAACCAAACAGAATAAAACAGTACAAATGAGAAGGGAGATACTATGGATTGAAAGTAAGCATATCAAACAACGAAGGTTATTTGGATCTTAAACTGTATAAATTTTTTTTCTTTTTTCTTTTTTTTGCAGTGGGGAAAATTTGAATACTGCATGGACATTTTAAGGATAGTATGGAGTTAGTTAATATTAATTTTAAGAAGATAATAATATTTCAGTTATTTTTGAGTCCTTATCTTTTGGAGATGCAAATGTAAAATTTAAGGTTGAAATGATGTGATGTCTGGAATTACGCTCTGGGGGAGAAGCAGAGTAGGTGGAGAGTGTATTTTGTTGGACAGGAGAATTGTGCAGATAGCCACCCACCCCTGCCCAGCCAGAGCTCTTAAAGGTCACAACTTGGAGAAATCAGGTGGTGGAGAAGGAATCCAGGCTAATGTGAAGTGAAGGAAAACTGTGTGGCCTCACTTTCATTTGGATAGACGAATCTTCCCTTCTATTCCTATCTGTCTATATATTTTTGTTCACATCTTTATTGGAGTATAAATGCTTTACAATGTTGTGTTAGTTTCTGCTGTACAACAAAGTGAATCAGCTCTACATATACATATATCCCCATATCCCCTCCCTCTTGCATCTCCCTCCCTCCTACCCTCCCTATCCCACCCCTGTAGGTGGTCACAAAGCACCGAGCTGATCTCCCTGTGCTATGCAGCAGCTTCCCACTAGCTATTTTACACTTGGTAGTGTATATATGTCCATGCCACTCTCTCACTTCATCCCAGCTTCCCCTCCCCCACCCCCATGCCCTTGAGTCTGTTCTCTATGTCTGTGTCTTTATTCCTGCCATGCCACTATGTTCATCAGTACCACTTTTTAAAATTCCGTATGGATGCATTAGCCTACAGTATTTGTTTTTCTCTTTCTGACTTACTTCACTCTGTATGACAGACTGTAGGTCCATCCACCTCACTACAAATAACTCAATTTCATTCCTTTTTATGGCTGAGTAATATTCCATTATATATATATATATGTGCCACATCTTCTTTATCTATTCATCTGTTGATGGACACTTAGGTTGCTTCCATGTCCTGGCTATTGTAAATAGTGCTGCAATGAACATTGTGCTACATGACTCTTTGTGAATTATGGTTTTCTCAGGGTATATGCCCAGTAGTGGGATTGCTGGGTCATATGGTAGTTCTGTTTTTAGTTTTTTAAGGAACCTCCGTACTGTTCTCCATAGTGGTTGTATCAATTTACATTCCCACCAGCAGTGCAGGAGGGTTCCCTTTTGTCCACACCCTCTCCAGCATTTATTGTTTGTAGATTTGTTGATGACGGCCATTCTGACTGGTGTGAGGTGATACCTCATTGTGGTTTTGATTTGCATTTCTCTAATGATTAGTGATGTTGAGCATCCTTTCATGTGTTTGTTGGCAATCTGTATATCTTCTTTGGAGAAATGTCTGTTTAGGTCTTCTGCCCATTTTTGGACTGGGTTGTTTGATTTTTGTGATATTGAGCTGCATGTGTTGCTTGTATATTTTGGAGATTAATCCTTTGTCAGTTGCTTCGTTTGCAAATATTTTCTCCTGTTCTGAGGGTTGTCTTTTCGTCTTGTTTATGGTTTCCTTTGCTGTGCAAAAGCTTTGAAGTTTCATTAGGTCCCATTTGTTTATTTTTGTTTTTAATTCCCTTACTCTAGGAGGTGGGTCACAAAGGTTCTTGCTGTTATTTATGCCATAGACTATTCTGCGTATGTTTTCCTCTAAGAGTTTTATAGTGTCTGGCCTTACATTTAGGTCTTTAATCCATTTTGAGTTTATCTTTGTGTATGGTGTTAGAGAGTGTTCTAATTTCATTTTTTTACATGTAGCTGTCCAGTTTTCCCAGTACCACTTATTGAAGAGGCTGTCTTTTCTCCATTATATATTCTCGCCTCTTTTATCAAAGATAAGATGACTATATGTGCGTGAGTTTATCTCTGGGATTTCTATCCTGTTCCATTGATCTATATTTCTGTTTTTGTGCCAGTACCATACTGTCTTGACTACTGTAGCTTTGTAGTATAGTCTGAAGTCAGGAGCCTGATTCCTCCAGATCCATTTTTCTATCTCAAAATTGCATTGGCTATTCAGGATCTTTTGTGTTTCCATACAAATTATGAAATTTTTTGTTCTAGTTCTGTGAAAAATGCCATTGGTAGTTTGGTAGGGATTGTATTGAACCTGTAGATTGCTTTGGGTAGTAGAGTCATTTTCACAATATTGATTCTTCCAATCCAGGAGCATGGTATATCTCTCCATCTGTTTATGTTATCTTTGATTTCTTTCATCAGTGTTTTATAGTTTTCTGAGTACAGGTCTTTTGCCTCCTTAGGTAGGTCTATTCCTAGGTATTTTATTCCTTTTGTCATGATGGTATATGGGATTGTTTCCTTAATTCTCTTTCTGATCTTTTGTTGTTAGTGTATAGGAATTCAAGAGATTTCTGTGCATTAATTTTGTATCCTGCAACCTTACCAAATTCATTGATTAGTTCTAGTAGTTTTCTAGTGGTATCTTTAGGATTTTCTATGTATAGTATCATGTCATCAGCAAATAGTGACAGTTTTACTTCTTCTTTTCCAATTTGTATTCCTTTTATTTCTTTTTCTCTCTGATTGCTGTGGCTATGAGTTCCAATACTATGTTGAATAATAGTGGTGAGAGTGGAGGTCCTTGTCTTGTTCCTCATCTTAGAGGAAATGCTTTCAATTTTTCACCATTGAGAATGATGTTTGCTGTGGGTTTGTTGTATATGGCTTTTATTATGTTGAGGTAGGTTCCCTCTATGCCCACTTTCTGGAAAGGTTTTATCATAAAATGGTGTTGAATTTTGTCAAAAGCTTTTTCTGCATCTATTGAGATGCTCATATGGTTTTTATCCTTCAGTTTGTTAATATGGTGTATCACATTGATTGATTTGCATATATTGAAGAATCCTTGCATCCCTGGGATAAATCCCACTTGATCATGGTGTATGATCCTTTTAATGTGTTGTTGGATTCTGTTTGCTAGCATTATGTTGAGGATTTTTGTGTCTATGTTCATCAGTGATATTGGTCTATAATTTTCTCTTTTTGTGACATCTTTGTCTGCTTTTAGTATCAGGGTGATGGTGGCCTCACAGAACGAGTTTGGGAGTGTTCCTCCCTCTGCTGTGTTTTGGAAGAGTTTGAGAAGGATAGGTGTTAACTCTTCTCTAAATGTTTGGTAGAATTTGCCTGTGAAGCCATCTGTTCCTGGACTTTTGTTTGTTGGAAGATTTTTAATTACAGTTTCAATTTCATTACCTGTGATTGGTCTGTTTATATTTTCTAATTCTTCCTGCTTCAGTCCTGGAAGGTTGTACTTTTCCAAGAATTTGTCCATTTCTTTCAGGTTGTCCATTTCATTGGCATATAGTTGCTTGTAGTAGTCTCTTATGATCTTTTGTATTTCTGCGGTGTCAGTTGTAATCTCTCCTTTTTCATTTCTAATTTTATTGATTTTCATCCTCTCTCTTTTTCTCTTCATGAGTCTGGATAAAGATTTATCAATTTTGCTTATATTCTCAAAGAACCAACTTTTAGTTTTATTGATTTTTGCTATTGTTTTCTTTGTTTCTGTTTCATTTATTTCTGCTCTGATCTTTATGATTTCTTTCCTTCCACTAATTTTGGGTTTTCTTTGTTCTTCTTTTTCTAGTTGCCTTAGGTGTAAGGTTAGATTGTTTATTTGAGATTTTTCTTGCTTCTTGAGGTGAGCCTGAATTTCTATGAACTTCCCTCTTAGAACTGCTTTTTCTATGTCCTATAGGTTTTGGATCATCGTGATTTCCTTGTCATTTGTTTCTAGGTATTTTTTGATTTCCTCTTTGATTTCTTCAGTGATTCCTTGGTTATTTAGCAGTGCACTGTTTAGCCTCCATGTATTTGTGTTTTTTACTGTTTTTTTTCCTGTAATTAATTTCTAGTCTCATAGTGTTGTGGTTGGAAAAAATGCTTGATATGATTTCAATTTTCTTAGATTTTCCAAGGTTTGATTTGTGACCCAAAATGTGATCTATTCTGGAGAACGTTCCATGTGCACTTGGGAAGAAAGTGTATTCTTCTGCTTTCGGGTGGAATGTCCTAAAACTATCAATTAAGTCTGTCTGGTCTATTGTGTCATTTAAAGCTTGTGTTTCCTTATTTATTTTCTGTCTGGATGATCTGTCTATTGGTGTAAGTGGGGTGTTAAAGTCCCCCCTATTGTTGTGTTACTGTCAATTTCTCCTTTTATGGCTGTTAGCCTTAGGTATTTGCCTTATGTATTGAGGTGTTCTTATGGAGGGTGCATAAATATTTATAATTGTTATGTTTTATTCTTGGGTCAATCCCTTGATCATTATGTAGTGTCCTTCCTTATCTCTTGTAGCAGTCTTTATTTTAAAATCTATTTTATCTGATGTGAGTATTGCTACTCCACTTTTCTTGTGATTTCCATTTGCATGGAATATCTTTTTCCATCCCCTCACTTTCAGTCTGTATGTGTCCCTAGGTCTGAAGTGGGTTTCTTGTAGACAGCATATATAAGGGTCTTGTTTTTGTATCCATTCAGCCAGTCTGTCTTTTGGTTGGAGCATTTAATCCATTTACAATCAAGGTGATTATCAATATGTATGTTCCTATTACCATTTTCTTAATTGATTTGGGTTTGTTTTTGTGGGTCTTTTTCTTCTCTTGTGCTTCCCACTTAGAAAAGTTCCTTTAGCATTTGTTAGAGCTGGTTTGGTGGTGCTCTATTCTCATACCTTTTGCTTGTCTGTAAATCTTTTGATTTCTCCATTGAATCTGAATGAGATCCTTGCTGGGTAGAGTAATCTTGGTTGTAGGTTTTTCCCTTTCATCACTTTAAATATGTCCTGCTACTCCCTTCTGGCTTGCAGGGTTTCTGCTGAAAGATCAGCTGTTAACCTTATGGGGATTTCGTTGCATGTTATTTGTTGCTTTTCCCTTGCTGCTTTTAATATTTTTTCTTTGTATTTAATTTTTGATAGTTTGATTAATATGTGTCTTGGTGTGTTTCTCTTTGGGTTTATCCTGTATGGGACTCTCTGTGCTTCTTGGACTTGATTGACTACTTTTTTTCCCATGTTAGGGAAGTTTTCGACTATAATCTCTTCAAATATTTTCTCAGACCCTTTCTTTTTCTCTTCTTCTTCTGGGACCCCTATAATTAGAATGTTGGTGCTTTAATGTTGTCCCAGAGGTCTCTGAGACTGTCCTCAATTCTTTTCATTCTTTTTTCTTTATTCTGCTCCCTGGCAGTTATCTCCACCATTTTATCTCCCAGCTCATCTACACGTTCTTCTGCCTCAGTTATTCTGCTATTAGTTCTTTCTAGAGTATTTTTAATTTCGACTATTGTGTTGTTCATCCCTGTTTGTTTGCTCTTTCGCTCTTCTAGATCTTTGTTGAATGTTTCTTGTATTTTCTCCATTCTGTTTCCAAGATTTTTGATCATCTTTACTATCACTACTCTGAATTCTTTTTCAGGTAATTTGCCTATTTCATCTTCATTTATTTGGTCTTGTAGGTTTTTACCTTGCTCCTTCGTCTGTAACATATTTTTTTGTCATTTCCTTTTTTTCCTTTTGATGGCTGGGGCTGTATTCCTGTCTTACTGGTTGTTTGGTCTGAGGCGTCCAGTGCTGGAGCTTGCAGGCAGCTGGATACAGCCAGGTCTTGGTGCTGAGATGAGGACCTCCAGGAGGCCTCACTCTGATTAATATTCTCTGGGGTCTGAGGTTCTCTGTTAGTCCAGTGGTTTGGACTTGGAGCTCCCACCATAGGAGTTCGGGCCCGACCTCTGGCCTGGGAACCAAGATTCTGCAAGGTGTGTGGTGTGGCCAAAGAAAAAAAGGAGCAGTACAATAACAAAGAATGGTGGTGCACTTTCAATGTCACTCACTCTTCAATGTCGCTCACTCTTCCGCTTCTACCCCACTCCTCAGCTGATCCTGACATTTTTAGGGGACCCAATAATACCAACTTCCATGAAGCCAGCGGGGGGCCCTCACTAATTGCAGACTCGGCTTTTCCATCATCTTCAACACAGGTGAGCACTGCTTTCTCTCTTGGCTTTTGTGACTCTCTTCCTACCACGCTCTCCCTCCCTCTCCCCCATAACCAGGTGATTTGTCTCTGTCCATTCGTTAGACATTGGTGTTTTTCTAGATTTGGTTTTAGGCTGCCTTTTCTTTTCATTTTACCCTCCTCTTAGGCAATCTCATATACACCTACAGCCTCGATTACTGAAATACAGAGTACTTCCTACTTTACTTTCCTGCAGAGATTTTTATTCTGAATGCTGGGTCAGTGTTTTTGATACATATGTAGTATTTCCCATGAATGTCTTAGAAGCAGCTCCATCCCAGTATCCTAAAATTGAACTCATAATATTACCCTACATGCTTAAAACCCTCCAAAAATTTCCCCTTATTCATAATCCATCAAATTGCCTTAATTAGTTAAAAATAGTTTGCCTCAGGTTCATTCATAGTAACTATTACATTCTTATGAAAGTCTCAGGAGATGTCTATAAAAGTGGAAATTGAATTCTTTTTCTATTAAAACAGAAACAAAATCTCTCCTTCAAATCTGGCTGTCCTTATGTTTTAGTGGAATGCTAGATGATATGGATTTCATTTTCAGTCAAATCAAATGCAATTTATATTATTTATAAAATGACACATTGTGCCCAGCAAATATTAATCATAAAAGACTATGCTCTTATCTTTGGAATTCATCAATAAGGTAAATCTTACTTTGAAATTGATTTCCTCCATTAGCCACTTGATATAGCCAGCAGTTACATTAATTTCACCTCTACCCCTCTACCTCTGAGAAGGATGCCAAAAAAGAAAAAAAAAAAAAGAATAAAAAGGAAAAAGGGTAGCAGTTTGGAGCTGCTTGTCATCTTAGAAAACTTCTGAAGGTCAAATTTCATTTCTTTGCCTCCAAATAATCGGGGTTAGATAAAAGCAAACTCTTGCCTTTTAAGTAGTCAGAATATTGGGGTGTTCAACAAATACCCTGATAGACTTTGTAAATGGTGGGTTGAAGGTAGAAGGAAAGGGTAAGGAAAAAAGTTGAAGTTTATTACACAATTTATTTCAACTTGAATGTGAATTGGCTAAGATGTAATGAAAGTGAAATTGGATTGAGGGAATCAAAATGTGTGAATCTGAGTCCTAACTCTGTCATGAAACCATGGCTCTGCTAAGTCACATAGCAGCACTGTGACTCAGTTTCTCCAGCTCAGAAATGATGACCCAATGCCCCCTGACAATTCATGCATGTGAAAGTAGTTTTTAATTACAGCGTTATAAAATTGAAAGCTACCATCCATTCTTTTAAAAAGTCCATAGATTTCCAGGCCATCAGATAATCAGATTTAGCTCCACTCAAGCTTAACATTTTTACATCTTCTTGATATGAGAAACCTTCCTTCTGTGTATCCTGGGGGAACCCAGGGAGTGATCAAAAGCCCTCCTGAATTCCTGTGCTGCTGACATCAACCAAGGCAAGCAAACCCACAAAGGCAACCTGGGCCTTTGTGATCGTCCTGTGGGACTGTTCACCACAAGTTCATTCCAAGACATGTGTTTATTTTCATTTGTCATCTTATTTTCATTTGCTGGTTCTTATAATTTCACTTAATGCAAGCATGTCAAAACATTTGCTAGGAGGTGCTTAAGAAAGAATGTTTATTTTCGCCTAGTTGAATATTTTCTAGATGTATAAAAATTCTGTAGAACAAAGTTGTTACTAATTAAACAAACTTTAAAGGAACAATTGTGGCTCCTTTTTTTATTTTTGAGACAATTTATTTAGTCTGTTTTATTTTTTTCTAGTCCTCTGATTTCATAGCAACTGGATAGAGCCCCTGCCCTTCCCTTACCTTGAGGGGCTGGGCTGCCCTTGACGCTCTTTACTTAGGAGCTGATGGTGTGAGCCCTTCCTCAGCTGGTCTCCTGCTGTCTGGTTTACTCCATTGTGGCTTGGGCATGTCAAGTATTGAGTCCTGCAAGCTGCATCCTTATCCCACTTTCCACAGCACAGCAGATGTGATATTTTTTTGCTCTTAATCTGCTAGTCTTCCTTACTTGGTTAAGAATTGGTTAAGAATCCTGAAAAAATGTGCCGAGAGAACCATGAATCTTCTCCAGCAGATGCACCTGGAAGTATTATGAGGCTGGGATGACCCAGTCTTTCAGCTGCTCGCCTAGGTGGGTCTCCATTCATTGATCAATATTTTATTGCCTTTCAGTTTATAAATCCGTTTGATAGGGAGAATAATTGTATTTTGTTCAGCTGCACATCTGTTCTTTAAACTGCTAAACATATGTGGGGGGTGTCTATGTTTTTGTTGCCAAAATGAAATATATTTTAACATAATTTTGTCACCTAATAAAATTGTAGGCTCTGTGTTCTCTTATTCTTTGGTGGGAAAGAGACCCTCAGTATGCTCACCTACAATTAGAGGACAGTCGCCCACATATATGCTACCAGATTCTTTTAAACTCAGTGGCTAATAAATACCTGCAGTTGTTCCAGCTTACCTTTAGGAAGTGAAAATGAAATGTAAGAGATACATTTTACCTACAAAATGGGGAAGATTAATAAGAATACTAAGTATGTCGATAAGGATATGGGGATGTAGGACTCTCTTATGCTCCTGGTAGGCATATAAATTTGCAATAACTTTCTGAAAGCCATTTGTCCGTATTTATTAAGAGATGGAAATAATTGAAGATGTTCATACAATAAAGCAGCTACAAAGAAAGCGTCGCCATCTTTTTGTGATAGACTGCAGATGGGAATGCTCTAAGGGTTTAACAATAGACGGACGGTTGAAGAAATCCCTGCCAAGTTGTACAACGTGCTCATTAAAATGCAGGGATAGAAATAAATTTTCTGACTTGGCAAGATATTCACAATATACTGTTAAATAGAAATATAGAAATTAAAAAGAATGGGCAGTATTTTTATTTTCATGTTTAGAAATGGTTTTCTCTGGCTAGGCGGATGCTGGGTGACTTCCTCTTTCTTCCCTGCTATTACTCTCTTTGTCTATCTATATTTTATTTTTTAAACAATAAACACATGATTTTTTAAAAAACTAAGATGTTAGTTGAATAAATCTTTTAAAATAACCTCTTTATATGACGCCCACAGGAAAACCTCATCATGCATCTCTTTCTTCTCCCCAGTTCCCTCCAGGGACAGCCAAGGTGCTCAGGGAAGGAAATTCTTGTTGTTGTGGCTTGTCTGTTTCTATTATTATTTTAAAAGAATACAGTTCATTGATTCCCTCACTCTCTTCACAGAGGCAGACTTTGAGAAAGGGAAAAGGAGCGATGAGAATAGACTACAATATTCAGATTGGGGAGAATCAGTCATTTGACTAATATATAAGCTTTTTGTTTACTTTGTAAAGAAAACGTGAAGATGCCAACACCTTTCTAGAGTTGGATTTGTATTACAAATGCAAATAAATAACAGTCACCCATTAATTTAATAGGAAACTCAAGATTAACACCTAAGCAAGGTCGTTGTGGACTTCTTTTTTTCCCTCACTCAGTAGCTCAAATTGCTGAAATAGATGTTTGAGTAAAAATGCTTTACCATTTCACTGTACTTAAAGTTCATTAAATTATGTAAAGTCACAGTCTTGGCGTCAAAGTTGCTGAATCATTTTTTGGCTTATTTGGGGCGGTATGTGAGATTGTTCTTTAACCAGCCTGTCTTAGTAACATTGTTTAAAGAGTCCCTTCAAATAGTTTACTTTGTTTATATTTTATCTAGATTCCCTCCTCCCAAATAAATAACTTAAATACAAATAACGTTTATTTTGACCCATTTTTACTCCTGAGACGGGACAAAGCCTATGGTCTTCCTTGGATCCATGGGGCAGTTCTGGAATGTTGAGAGAAAGATATTCTTAATTATTCGTTATGTTCTTTGAATTAATTTCCAACGATGGTTGTACAATTTTTATTAGCGCTTTCCAGAATATTTCAACAAAGTTAAGTATTCTCAATTTAGGAAACCTTTATTTGTGTAAAGTAAATTGCAAATAGAAAGGGTGGCTATTGTAGCTGGGAAAAAATAGACTCAGCATGACTTCTTAGTGCGTGCATTTAAAAGTGTCGGAGTACTGCGAGGTGAGAGAGTAGCACTGACATATATACACTCCCAAATGTAAAATGGATGGCTAGTGGGAAGCAGCCGCATAGCACAGGGAGATCAGCTCGGTGCTTTGTCACCACCTAGAAGGGTGGGACAGGGAGGCTGGGAGGGAGGCTCAAGAGGGAGGGGATATGGGGATATATGTATATGTATAGCTGACTCACTTTGTTATACAGCAGAAACTAACACACCATTGTAAAGCAATTATACTCCAATAAAGATGTAAAACAAAATGTCAGAGTATGGATGCAGAGATAACTTTGAATTAAATGTCTTTGCTCTTCATCATAGCTACATCAGAGACAGCTCCGAGTCCAAGGAAAACCAGCCAGTGGTAGGCCCTGGAGGAAACTAGCTCATGGTCCTTCCCCAAATTAAGCTCTCCTTTTCCCAACAGTGTGGTTTTAACTCTGTAAATTCAGTTCTCTAGCTGGGCATGAATTCCTATGGACCTTAACTAGAAAAGCTTACCCTCTTCTAAATCCCTTCAGAAACGTGGCCGCCTGGGCCTTAAAAGTGTCGTTTGAGATTTTCGGCATCTTTCAGCTGAGAGACCTACACACGAACTCTGTGACTAAAGGGCAGTAGATGGATTTGTCAACATCTCTGGAGAATTTGGTCATGAATGATTTTTTGTTTGTTTTTACTGAGCACATATTTCTTTTTGTTTTAATGGTTTAAATTACTATAAAGTTGAGAATGATTTTTTTTTACTAATTAATCTAGTTTTCTTAATGAAAATGACAGTTAACTCCTCATTAGCCTGAACTGAATTATCTACCTTTCTGATATGGTTTTAGCAAAAGCTTTCTGTGTCCAGAAAGAACAGTAAGCAGATATACGATCCAGGATCCTGCTGACGGTTCTGTTGTGAAGCCCAAGCATTTGCGAGCTTCTGTAACATACTTCACTGTAATTACGATGCCGGTTTAATCAGTTCTACTCATAATTCATTGATTTGTTCAATCCGTTTTCTTGACAGGATATGGCTAATCAATTTGAATTTGCAGCACACCAATACAGGCAAAACAGCACCTTCTTTTTTTTGTTTGTTTGTTTTTGGGGTTTTTTTGTGTGGTACGCGGGCCTCTCACCGTCGTGGCCTCTCCCGCTGCGGAGCACAGGCTCCGGACGCGCAGGCTCAGCGGCCGTGGCTCACGGGCACAGTCGCTCCGTGGCATGTGGGATCTTCCCGGACCGGGGCACGAACCCGTGTCCCCTGCATCGGCAGGCGGACTCTCAACCACTGCGCCACCAGGGAAGCCCATCACTTTCTTTATAGTTGTGGTTTATCTGTTCATATGGCCTAACTCCTTTTTCTGCTGCCCATTTAGGTGGGGTTTTATATATTTTAATGAGCCAGGTTTACCGTTCCATTTGCTTCCTTCAGGTACCAGTTTCACTCTAACTTTCTATTCGTGAAAATGGTCTGGCCTTTTTAGAAAGAAGACTCAGAATATCTCCTAATGTATACAAAAATATGACGTTGCAAAGGGCCTGAGAGTCTTCTTTAAGGGGAGGAAAGTGAGCGAAGCCAGGGAAAAAGGGAGTTATTCTTTCAAATAAGATCAAAAACATAAGGTTTGACGCGTTGTGTTTGTGGTTTAAACTCTCTTTTTTTTTTTTTACTAGGATCTAGAATCCCATTAGTGCCAAGGTTCTGAAACTCACCCAGTACGTGTAGGAATGGTTCAGCTCACAGGGGACCAGCAGAATCCAAGAGGAGAACTTCCTTCATTTAGTTGAAACCATAAAGTGAAATGATAACCCACTTGACAGTGTCGTAATTTTACAAGCAACTGAAAAGCATCTCATTCTATAGTTTGTGACAAAGCCAAATCCCTTTGTATTCGCCATTACTTCCTGAGTTAAATCACCCTTAGCTTAATTCCTTGTTGCATTTGCTCCATCCTGTCTCCCCTCCCCGGAGGATCAATCAGGATTGGCTGGTGGTGCAGTGGATTGTTAAATGATGCCTTGAACAATGTCTAGGGCTGCAGGACATTGTTGCATGGCAGGGTGGACCATTATGAACTCCAGTGACTGAAGTCTGATGCTCAGATGAGCTCTAATAGGCACTGGTATCCATACAGCCTCATACACTAAAGCTGCATGTTTCTTTGGTCAAAAATGTCCCCTGGGGCTGTCCAGATCTGGCATTCATATTCTCCCTGGGATTGGATTTCACATCTCTTTTATGGACATAGGTTTTACTTCTTAGGTCTAGTAATACCCAGTTTCTTGATGGGAATTCCCTGCAAGGCATAGCTCTTCAAACACAACATTCTCAGCTGGATTTCTACTGGGCGTACAGTAGAAAATTATAAGAATCAATTAGATGAAATAGGCAGTAATTATAGAGTTGGAACTTGGCCTCAAAGTTCTTATCTTCCCGTGAAATGGGCCAAATACAAGAACAGGCAATTTACAAAGAAGGAAATACGGATGGCCCATAACCATGTGAAAAGATGTTCGCCTCCTGCAAATCAAATAAATTCACATAAACTCATGAGCCAATGCCTATTAACAGATTGGCCAGATTTAAAAGATTGATAAATCCTAGGATTTAGTGAGGCTGTAGGGAAACAGAAATCTGAAGCACATTAGAGGTTATATAAGTTGGTGCAAACATCCTGGAGGGTGGGTTTTGAAATATACAGTAGGATTTTAATTATAGGTGTGGAAATAGATGGAGACCAACCAAATGAGAAAAGGCAAAAGCTGTTCAGGTTCGCTATGGCAGGGGAGTCAGCTACCCATCCTTTGTGTTTTAGCAGACTCAGAAGAGAGGAAAAGCTGTCTAATAAAGGGAAGGCTTCAGGTGTGCCCTGCTTAGAGGCTGTTGGCTGTGGAGCTGGGGGGTGAGAACCAGTGGTGTGCTAGCTTCAAGGAGGGCATCCTTTGTGATTGGTTAGGGATGCATATTTGGCTTTCTCTCATTGGTCCAAAGTTGGGAGCTGGGACAAAAATTAGGGAAGCTGTCAGTTATTAATTAATTCCTGGCCATTTTAGGCTGACTGTTCCAGGGATTATTCTTTGCCTTCCTGGACCATATTGCTAAAATGGTCTGATTCCTACAAGTCTTACTTCTGGATTAGAGGCTGGCTTCCTGGGATGGTTACCATAGACAATGGGTTCATTTCCTGCAATAGTAGCTGCCGATTGTGGGTCAGATTCTGTCCTTATATACGGCCTGGATATTGTTTGTTTGTATATTCAGTCTCTCAAAAGATCCATTGAAGGAGGTAATTGAACAACCCTTTTATTAGAGAAAGTATTTGTTAGTTCACAAAATGGAAAGAGGTGAGAATTATTACTTCCAATCTACCGTTGCAAAAGACTGAAGCAATGGTTCTTTGTTTTTCGCTTCGTTGCTGCACCCGGGCTTTCTCTAGTTGTGGAGACCGGGGGCTACTCTTCGTTTCGGTGCGCGGGCTTCTCATTGCGGCGGCTTCTCTTGTTGCGGAGCACGGGCTCTTGGCACGTGGGCTCAGTAGTTGCGGCATGTGGAATCAGTAATTGTGGTGCGCGGGCTCAGTAGTCAGGGCTTGTGGGCTCTAGAGCGCAGGCTCAGTACTTGTGGCACCCGGGCTTAGTTGCTCCACAGCATGTGGCATCTTCCTGGACCGGGGCTCGAACCTGTGTCCCCTGCATTGGCAGGCAGATTCTTGACCACTGTGCCAGCAGGGACGTCCCAAAGCAATGGTTCTTGACTCTCACAGAGACCCATGTATCCCTCTACAAGTGAAGTTACAAAGGGGGACATCATTCCTTTAGTAGACCACAAGGATGCTTCTCATATAAACTGTCATGTGACAGGAAATTTTAGAATCCATCTGATAAACCCTAGTGTCCAGAGACCACCAAAAACACACCTGCAGCCAAAGCTAGGTCTGTTAACGTGCTCATACACTGTGGGCAACCATAGGGTGTCTCAGGAAACGTGTGGTGGTGGGCTTGTCATTCAGTTTGAAATTTTGATTTTGGGGGAGAATGTCAGGAAATTAATTTTGGATTAATTGCCAGGAAGCAGTGGTGATTTGATGATTGGCATCTTAGCCTTGTTTACGTAGGAGGGAGGGCAATGAAGTGGAGCTTAAGGTGTCACGGGCGGTAGGGCTCGTACTGGTCAGGAGGGAGAGATGTTTGGTCGCTACTGTGGGAGCAGGGTGTCCTGGGTTTAGTTTTGTCCCAACATGGTCCTGGAGTGACTGTGTCTGATGTTCATATTCTGTGAAATTGTTCCCATTCAGTAGGGGATCCCATGACCTGGCTTCATGGGTCTCTCCAGGCTTCACAACACACTCTCAAGGGAACCTTAGCACAGTTTAAACGTTTGAGGGAAGCACAGGGACATCTGTTGAGCATCCCGTGAACATGACTGTATTGTTTGGACCTAACTATGTAGCCCATGGGATGGTTAGGTACTTCTCTTGGCTTAGGGCCGCAGTGAAAAAAAAATAAACCGAGACACCAAGGACACTGTAATTGAGCAAGTTTGAGAAGGCCCAGCCTTGCAATTATTTCACCGCCAGATGCTGGGTTCCAACTCCTGGGCCTGGAATGTCCTTCCTCCATCCCTTTCTCTTCACTTCTCTCCCAGCACAGAAAAGTTTGAAGCTTGAGAACCTGTGTTCTAGACCTGCGCTATATGATACAGTAGCCACTTGACACACATGTCTATTTAAATTTAAATTAATAAACAGATAATATGTAAGTAATCAGTTCTCTGATCCCACTGGCCACATTTCAGGTGCTCAATGGCCACCTCTGATGAGTGGTTACACGTTAAACAGCACAGCTGGAGAACATTTCCAGACCTGGAGCAAGTCCACTGGGCAGGGCTCCTCTAGGGACAGGTGAGAGGGCTCTCTCCTCAGTTCCTTTTATCTGTGCCCGCAAACTGGTCTCAGTCCCACGCGCCCAGTCACTCTACCATAAGAGGATGCCCATGTACAAGCTCTTATTCATACCATTAAAGTTTTAGCCAGAAGCATTCCTAAGCATGGAAGTTGCCAGGCCTCCTCTCCCCACTCACAATTCCGAGACTGGCAGTGATAGCCCCTATCTGTATGGTCCAGACAACACCTCGGCTGATATATTTGCCTTTGTATTAGTTCAGCTTCATCTTGAGCATCACTCCCAGAATGAAAAGATGTCTACAATGCAAACAGATTCTTATTTCCACAGTAAGAGCCACCAGGGCAACAAACAAACAAACACACACGTATTAACAGAGAAACTCATAAACTTATGGTCTCGGCCTCCAGTAATTAAGGGATCAAAAAGCTAGAGCTCAATAAGAGTCTCTCTTAAAGACAGGCAACTAAATTAGTGCACTGCTTCCTACTAGACAGCTGAGAACCCCTTGAGGACCCATGCTGACCTTGATCATCACTGAGTTTCTCCAACTCCTTAGGTAAAGTTGGGTTGGGGAAAGCAGTTAGCTTCCCCTAGAATTAAAGTTCTTCCGGTGATAGAAAGCAGAGTTGTGAGCTTGGATTAGGAATCAGACTGCCTACCTTTGATTCCCAGGTCCTTCACTTTCTGTATCTGAGAACTTAGACAAACCCCTGAACTCTCTGTGTCTCAGTTTACCCACTATAAATTTATAGATTTATAGAGAGGACAAAGGACAGTATCTAACCCAAACACTGGTTTTAAAGTTGAGTAATACATTTAAAAGAAAAAATAAACAGGTAGCTTTTAACAGTGATTAAAAAAAAAAAAAAATGAGAGCCAGTGCTAGTTTTGTAGTACAGAAGGTTCTAAAGTAATCCAGGATGAAGATGACTAAAGCCCGGATCAGGGATTTGCCTGCAGGGATAAAGAGTAAATGAAGATCTTCAACCTTTAATAGAAAAAAATACTTGTGTATAAAAAAAGCCAATCACCTTGAGAATGACTCTTTCTGTATAATACTAAGTTCCATTTTAACTCTGAAATCTCAAATTCCATGTAAAGTGAGTTGTTGTTAGGTTATTTAATCTGCAATTAACTGGCCTTTACCTTCTTTTATTAGAAATGACAGATTCTTGCTTAACAGCTAATATGCCAACCTACTAAACCCATTCCTTATACAAATAAGTACAGTTTAAGCATTTAAGGGGGACAGTATCCACAAAGTGCTGATATCAGATTAAAGCATTTACACATAAGGAACGTCAGCAGAAAGCAAGTGCCTTGACTGAGGGGACAAAAGCCTGCAGTGAAGCACGAATCACCTACAACACCTTCAACCACCTGGCAAACTCCAAGGCAAACGCGTTGCCGTTGGCAAGGTGGCGGGAAGCATTTACTTCCCCTGTTTATCTACACATCCTTGTCTCTGTCATTGTCTAAAAACTAAGAAAATCTCTATTGTGGGGAAACACAAAGCGTTAATTTTATCACAGTCTAGCGTTGTACAGTTCTTAATGTTGAACCATCCTGAGATAAACCCTACCTGCAATAATCTTCTATTGTAATACTGGAGTTACTGTGCTTTATATTTAAGTGGATGATTTGTGCATCTGAATTTCTAAGCTAGATACCTTCTGAATTAGTTGGGAAAAATTGCTTTCCCTTTCATTGTGTTGTGTATTGAATGTTTGTGTCTCCTCAAAATACATAGGTTGAAGCCTTGATACCCAGTGTAACTGTATTTGGAGAAGGGGCCTCTGAGGAAGTCACTGAGATTAAAGGAGGTAAAAGGGTGGTGCCGGACCCCATAGGATTAGTGTCCTTATAAGAAGAGACATCGGAGAGCTTGTGTGCTCTCTCTCTGTGTCTACCCGCTCCCGGCCACCACCCCATCCTTCCGCAGGCCCCCAGGAAAGGGCATGTGATGACACAGAAGCCTGAATCCTTTTCTTGGTGCCCAAGGCGGAAGGGGGCAGTGGTGGGCACTGTACCCCCATCTCAGTCTCTTGTGTAAATTCCACCTGGGCTGCACGTGCTCTGGAGCACCAGCTCCCCCTGGGGAGGCCCATTTTGGTTCCCACTTCTGCCGGGGGCGCAGCAACACTTGGCCCTCCCTTCTCTCTGTCCAGAGTGCTCGTAAACTCCTCTCCACGTGCTCTCATCATCTATGTGTGTCTAATTCCCTTTTTTTCCTATTAAATTCTCGTCGAAACATGAAGAACGAGTTCCGTTTCCTGTTTAGACCTGATGAATACGGGTCCCTTAACCAAATAAGCGCTGATTTATCAGACACAATAAGAAGTCTAGTTAGTAATCTTGCCTTTTGGGTGAGCACATTCTTACTCCAAACAGAATCACATTACTAAGGAAGAAGGGAGATGAAAGTTAGCAGTGTCTGCCACAATTTTGTTTTTGTTTGTAGCTGTATTTGTCAATTTGATAGTTTTCATCTTTTATGAGAAGTCTTTAATATCGTTCATTAATTATTAGAAGTAAAAGAGGAGTTTTGTTTTTACCCTTTCCTATATTTTCTGTTGGGACACATTTCCTTCTCCTTTCTCCCCAACCCCTTCCCATCTCTAATTTTATGAAACCTTCCCTCATGCTGGGTTTCTTCTTTTATTTCCCAGTTCCCAACCGGCAGCTTCTCTTCCTTTCTGCTTTAAGCATAAAGTTTAATTAGATTCCTACATACTTAACTGATAGTTTGGCTGACAGCTAAAACTGTATGTGTGAAATTTGTGTTTCATGGTGATTGTAATTCGTTCATTATGGAAATGCTCTTAGTTAATTTATGAGATTACATTTCTCATGTTTTCCGAGTATTCACACTGTTCCCATTCACTGTCTATATTGCTTTTGCCCTTGAGTAAGAGAAAATCCAACTTGGAGGGTTTCAATCAAATATGGGTTTATTTTTCTCAAAGGTGAGTGTCTTCTGGCAGTGGTTGATAATAGCCTAATGATGCTAGACTGAGCATCTCTATGATTGTATAGGCCTTTCCTTATGGTCACGAGATGGCTGCTGATGCATCCACCGTCACATCCACATTCCAGATGAGAAGAAAGCACCAACCACATGGGTGTTTCTTTTATCAGAAAGACAACAATGTTCCCAGAGCCCTTGCAGGATATATTTGCTTACCTCTCCATGGCCACCCTCATCTACGAGAGAGTGAGAAAGCAAGTATCCCGCCTGGAGATAGTCACATAGCTTCACAAACGCAGCAGGGATATATCATCAGAGGAGAAGGAGGACGTGAATCTTAGGTAGATATTTAACCATATACGTCACACTACATATCTTCAGAAATTAAAAACTATGCTGATATTCTGATTAGAATCGCTGCAAGATTCCCAGTGCTACTATATATTAATTTGAGTTTTTATCTCTTTGCCAGTTTGTCAGGATTGGGGAGAATGGGGTCATTGCATATTGAATGAGAAGTCTGTGTCTTTTTCTAATTTCTCACCTTCAGTCTTTTTCCCACTCCAGTTTCATTTTTAATTGCTCTTGAAATTATTTCCTTGATAAGAAATTGGATCGAGCCATCCCCCGTGTCACAGGACTCTTTGGCATGGGATAAAGGTCCTTCACCCTCTTTGTCTGCCATTTTCTTCATTGCTTCTTGGGGCGGAACCCAGCTTCTCTGAGAGCGTCATGCTTTTCTCCACTCGGGGCCCTTCCACATGTTGGGTCTTCTGAGTTGAGCGCACTCCTCTTCTTGCCTCCCTGAAAAACTCGTACCCATTTTTCAAGGACCAGCTCAAGGTGCCTTTTCCATGAATCCTTCTTCAGCTCCCAGATGGCCTGGGAGCTGCTTCTGCAGCAGTCACGACACCCCGCAGCTGTCCTCACTGAAACTCGGCTCTCTGCCCCCCAGTTGGCACTGAGGGATCAGAATGGCTTATTCCTCTTTTTACCCCAAGAAAAGTGCCTGTAAGCATGGTAAGAACCTAAATACTGGACTAGAAGAATAAATAATAAAGGAGCAAATAAAAACACTTTAATGAGAAAAGTACTTTTTCTGGATTACTAAAGAATAATTTTTTAGAAAATACCAAATAATTTCTTTAAAATAAGAAAATAGTATTCTGGGAAACCTTATTCTGTGCCAGTGTTATCTACTCAAGACCTAATCTCTGAGCATGGTGTGGGGATCAATTGTGAAAGTCCATCGAATCTCTGTCTCTGTTTCTCCTTCATACACACAGGCACAAAGACATACACAAACACACAGACACACACACACAGACAAACTCAGGCAAAACCATGCCCAAACTATCTCATACCTATACATGTTAATTCTGTTTCTATTTTTACAATAGTTTATTTTAAATTATTTATTGGTCTTAAAAGTAAAACATTATTTTTTTAATAAGTGGCACGGAATTAAAAAAATAATAATCCCTTTAGTTGTTACTTTTGTAAGATGTGGCTTCTTAAATATGCTCTTAAAGATAAAAGTGCAGAGAAATGTGGGCAGTGACATGTCAGTGGGTGTAAACTGTGGTGTGCCAGAGAGTTTAAAAGCTTATTTAAAATGTGAAGATAAGCTTGATTCCAAAATTATTCCATCTTTATTTTTCTCTGCTTTTTTTTTTTTTTGACTTGAAAATATTTCCTATGTAAAATGACAGGAGCACCCTGTTCCCAAAATTACAAGTTTGAGAAGAAATTGCATGAAACATTGCCAAATCCCCCCTTATTCTCTCCCTCATTCATGGTAACAGAAAGGTCCTAATGAACCAGATCTGATCATTTGTCTCTCAGAGAATCGGATTTTATTTTGGGCAACACATCTGCCTGAAATGTCAGCCTTTACCTGATTCTCAGACTTACTTTAAGTGGGAGGGAGAAAATAGATGTGATTGTATTAATAATAGCTAAATGTTAATATGACATTAGAATTGGAATGGAACAGCATATGCTTTTTAGCTGTCACTCTGAATGACAGCTTTCCCATAGGTGAGTCAATAAGGAAAAAAATCGTGTCGGAGGATACAGTCCGTGATAGAAAGAAGATAAGGATAAAGTGAGAAATCACATATTTTACTTACAGAAATATCAAAAGCTTTAGGCTAAGTACTATCCACTGTGTATTCACAGTGTGTCAAACCTTGCTTTTCAGTCGTTTTCATGGCGAAACAGAAATCAGGTGTAGTTAAAGCCTTGAACTGGCCCTACTCACTCTCACGTGGTTTTTTTCTTCCTTTCTCTTGTCTTCCTCCAGACCTGTTGAAGTCTCTGGAATTCCATCTCTAATGAACTGTCAGATCAGAAAAGAGATAAGCTTAGACAATTATTCCAAGAGGTGATACTGTCTGTGTTTGGATTGCAGGGCGTAACTATCAACCTGGCCCAGACGACTTACAAAATCTGAAAGAGTCCTAATCAAATAAACTGTAATACTCTTTTCTGGGCCACACACTTCACCATCATGTACGAACATGCTCTGTCTCTACAATCCCGTCGTGTCGACGGGATGTTGACTTAGTGAAATCCCCCCAGTGAAACATAAAAAAAATTATCCAGCTCCCCAGAAATAAGGATAAATAAAATCTGCACATCATTTAATTTTAGTCCCATACTCTTATGTGAGCTCAGTTCTTTACCAGGTTCTCCTGGTATTCTGGAAGATCCTGGAATAATCAGGTCTAATGAATAATGAAGAACCTCTGATCCATGAGGGAAATTAGCTCTTGCTCCAGTAAATCCCCTCATCTTGCCTTTTACTTACTTTAATCTCCTTCCAGCTTTCACTCCTTAGGGCTACCTAGTCCCTTATCTTGTCTGATCAGAGTAGAACTTATTATCTGACCTAAAATATTTGTCGGATTCTTTTTTCTCATCTCTCCTTTTCCCTTCTCTCTTTCTCTCCCTCTTTTTCTTCTTTTCCTGCTCCTTTAAAATATTCCTGGGCACCCACTCGACGACAGGAATTTTGTGCTGGGACTGGAGCTTCAGTGGTGCGCAAAACACGTGCATTTCTGACCGTCTGGTGGGAGAGAGAAGCACGTAATCACACAAATAAGAGATAATAATACAAAGAATAAAGGAAGGATTTAATTTATATAGCTTATATTAGAGAAGACAACTGTCCAGAGGAAAATGAGCTGACAGCTAAAGCACACATAGAAGTGAGCCAGGCAAGTAGAAGAGAGTCCTAGGCAGAAAGCTCAGGTGTGAGAAGGCTCTTGGGTGGCAAATAAGATGGTACCCCGGAGGAACTTAAAGACCCATGTGGTCAAAGGATAGTGGGGGTGGTGGGTGGGTACTTTTGTGAGATGAGCCTGAGAAGGTGGTGTTGGGAGAGATGCAGGATGTCGGAAGCCAAGTAAAAGATTCGGGATTTTATACGTACTGGGAAGCCACGGATGTTCGTTTTCCTATCTAGCAGAGGAGTGACATAATTTGCTTAGACTGAGGCAAGTCAGGAAGGCCATTCAGGAAGCTCTTGCCTGAAACTATAGCTTTCAGAGAATTGCACGTGGAGTAGGGTGATAGCTGTGGAAATGGGCAAAATGGATGGGTGATGATATATTCTGGAATTCAGATTGATACCTGAATTGGATGGAAAGGAAGGGAGATAAACAATTGAAGGGTAGCTTTAAGATTTTTGGTATTACCAACAAGGTTGATGGAATTACATTTTACAGAGATGCACAAGATGGGAAGCGAATCAGATTTTGAGAAAAAATATTAAGGGCACATATTTTATTTGAGACCCCTGTGAGACCTTCACAAAAGGTGATGTCAGCGCGGTCATTGGGCAAAAGGAGATACAAGTTGGGGAGTCATCAGCGTTTGGATGGGATATGAAGCTGTTGGAGTGGTTGGAATCATACAGGACAAAAGTGGATTTAAAAAGCTTCTGGTACCAAACTTGAAGGAACGTCAATATTTCAGAGATTGTGCAGTGGGGTAACAGATTGAGAAGGAGTGAGCCATAAGGTAAGAGTACGATTTCATGGAAAAAACAAGCATTTCAAGAAAGGAGGGGAAGTCAAAATGTTGAATGCTATTGATACTTCGGAAAGGAATTGAAACACGTCCATTGAATAGAACAAGACAGGCATCGCTGATGACCTTCCTAATAAGCAGTCTGATTTCATACATTTTCTCCATCTGAGGTGACCTTTCAGGGCTTCTCAGCTACCTTGTATCTCATGGAGCTGCCTTTCTCACCCACTCCCCAGACTCACTTTTCTGTACGTTTATCCTTCTACCAGTCTCCTGCTCTCAACTGTTTTCCCTTCCCCACGACGGTGGTCCCAGCTTCCTTCTCTCAGAAGAAATAGACACATGGGCGTAAACTCCCCCAGCCATCCTCCCGTGCATCCCTTCTTCTGTGTGTCCGCAGGAGTCTGTCCACGTTTACGCCTTCATCCCTTTCCTCTCTGGGATGTTCCTGCACCAATGATTGCCCTTCCTACAGGCTTGCTCTTCTCGTCTTTTATTTACTTCTCTGCTTACAATTAAGCTGAAGCTACTCCACCCTCATATACCTCTGCCTGATTTTCAGGGTGCCACCCTAGCTTTCCTTCCCCTGACTGATAACATTCCAAGGGATGTTATATACAATATATATACATATATTCCCTAATTCTCCCATATAAACAGCTCTCTTCTCTATGTTCTGTGACACTTGGACTCCACCACAGCAGTGGCATTATTCACTCAGTGTCTGTTTTTGCCACGAAATTCTGAGCTCCTTGAGGGCAAGCGGCCATGTCTTACCCAGCTCTGCATGCCGCTCACAAGACAGTGTGTGACATAGGGAAGTTGCTCCATCATTACCTGAGGAATAAATAAATGATGCCTTAGAACATTATTATAACTTGGAAAGTATTTCTTAATATAAAATATTGACTTTAATAACGTACTGAAGATTACACTTCTCCCCTATAACCCCACTTCCATTGCTGGACAAAATCACGTTAGATTATCCAAGTTAAGCCAACAGAAGCCCTTAGAGAAAATGCATACAAAACCTTTCTTCCAAATTAAGCCAATATATTCAAAATACCAGAAGTCCTTTGCTCACCCCACAGTGATATAGCTGACCTACCAATTATAGACTTTTAAAATTCTAGCCTTTTTCCTTAAAGAAGAATTGTTGCAAACACAGCTCTTGCCAAGTAGAGAGGGTTCAGCATTTCTCATCCACTGATGTTTTAAAAAAACAGCTGTTACAATGACTGTTTAAACTAAACCGAGGATATGTGAAGTTCTTCTTATATTTACATAATTCTTCATGCGTGAGTACTTGCCGGGTGTTTATTTTTCAAAACTCATGTCACATCTGTCTTGCACACCCGATGACATTCTTTTCATCTTAAATCTAAAGATTTAGGCATATTCAGTGTTGTCACCTGCTTGGTATGCTTGGGAGATCGACAGCATTCTGTAGACAGACCATCTGGATCCAACGATTACATCCCGTGGGTTGTTTAAAAGGAAGATTTTAATGGAGAGGAAGCTGCCTGGCCGAGACATTTTCTCTCTCCTGGTGCTTCTGCCTTAAAGGCTAAGTATCAGATTTAGCAGAGTGTGATAGAAATAAACGTAATCAATCTGGCTTCTGAATTTCTACCTGAAAAGAAATGATAGCATTAGGTTTACATGTTTGCTAATATAGCCAGCTGTTTTGCAATAACTTGTGGTGAAAACATTGACGTATTTATAACTTACGCAGAAAAAGATAACATTTCTTTTCTGTGAGATTTTTTTTTTAAAAAATAGCGGGCTTCCCTGGTGGCGCAGTGGTTGGGAATCCGCCTGCCAATGCAGGGGACACGGGTTCAAGCCCTGGTCCGGGAAGATCCCACATGCCGCGGAGCAACGAAGCCCGTGCGCCACAACTACTGAAGCCTGCGTGCCTACAGCCCACGAGCCGCAGCTGGAGAAAGCCCGCGCACAGCAACGGGAATGCAATGCAGCCAAAAATAAATAATAAATTAAAAAAAAAAAAATAGCGATTAACTCTCAAAATGGAAATTATATAAGGCTAAATGAAGAAAAACGCCACTCCCGCCGATTTCATGTTACTTGATTACCAAAAGTTATTACACTGATTTTTTTCATGAATATATCTAAAGAAAATACCAAATACATAATGGAACATATATTGTATGCATATATGTAGAAAATGAGAAATCTTGTTTCTTCTATTTTCTATATCAAAACAGACAGATAGGACTTTCCTAGTGGCACAGTGGTTAAGAATCTGCCTGCCAATGCAGGAGACACGGGTTCGAGCCCTGGTCTGGGAAGATCCCATGTGCTGCAGAGCAACTAAGCCCATGTGCCACAACTACTGAGCCTGCGTGCCACAACTACTGAGGCCGTGTGCCGCAACTACTGAGCCCACGTGCCACAACTACTTAGTCTGCGAGCCTAGAGCCCGTGCTTGGCAAGAAGAGAAGCCACCACAATGAGAAGCCTGCGCACCGCAACAAAGAGTAGCCCCCGCTCGCCGCAACTAGATAGAGTCCGCGCGCAGCAACGAAGACCCAACGCAGCCAAAAATAAATAAATAAAAATAAATTTATTAAAAAAAAAAAGACAGATATTTTAAAAAGTACCCTATGAGTTCCGATGGGCTTGTTAGTAGCATTAAAACACCATGCCTTTTTTTTTTTTTCCTAAATAAGAGGTAACAATTTTCTAAGAGAGCTTGGAAGGCACGCCCAGCAGAGCTTAATAAATTATTTGGAATCGAATAGAATGTCATTTCCCCCTACTTACAAGAAAGCGCTCCTCATATATGTGGGCCAGGACCATCTTATTCTGGGTATTGGAGAAAGCCCTGAGCTGGGAGTTGGAAATTCATATTTGTGTATTAGTCCCATTTCTGCCACTAAATTGATTGGCAAATTACTTCTCCGTTTTGAGTCTCATTTTCTTCAGCTCTAAAATAAGGACGTGGGCTAAAAAATATCACCCAAATCCATTAGTAAAGAGTTACTAATCAAAGGGCATAAAGTTTCAGCCAAGCAAGACGGATAAGCTCTAGAGATCCCGTCCACAACGGGCTGGAGTCAACAAAGATCCACTGCACATTTTAACATTTATTAAGAGGGTAGACCTCGGGGGTTGGGGGGAGTAGAAGGATGGAGTGGAAGCTTGGGGTTAGCAGATGTAAACTATTATATATGGAATGCATAATCAACAAGGTTCTCCTGTGTAGCACAGGGAACTCTACTCAATAGCCTGGGATAAACCATAATGGAGAAGAATATAAAAAGAATGTATACCTAAGTATAACTGAATCACTTTCCTGTACAGCAGAAGCTATATGTTACTACAATGTTACAATATTGTAAATCAACCATACTTCAGTAAAAAAAAGAGGGTAGAGCTCATGTTAAGTGTTCTTTCCCCAATAAGAGGACATTTCAAAAAAGAGAAGTTGAGGGCTGTGTATAGTAAGAATGGACTTCATGAATTTCACTTGGACTTTTCCAAGTACTGCTTTCTGTGCTCACTCTGAGTACCCACAGCCTGAGTTCCTCTGCCCAAGAACCCGTGGGTTTCAACCCAATCCTCAGGCATCTGTGACTTGTATAACCCCTGCCATCTGCACCGCAGGGGCTCTGATCTGGCCCGAGCTGTGGTACTGATGTGAAAACCATCTCTACGCTGGCAGGTTGCCTGCAGAAAGGATGAGTGAGACTCATCCCGGTTACTGATTGTACAGAAGAGGATGCTAAGGCCCTGAAATGACTTGAATAATTGACAAGGTAGTTTTAGGGAAAGAACCACAACTTTTTATCTACTATTTTTGAAGTAAGTGTGTGCCTCTTGGGACACTGAGCTCATCCTTCAAGTGTGTCCGGGGATTGGGAGTGGGGAAGCTTGGAGTCCTGTCTTTCCCTTGCACTTTTTCTGAGACCCTGGTTAAATGCATGCCTGGCGCCTTCAATAAAAAAGCCCCAAAATACCATCTGAACACCATACTTAGTATGTGCTTATCCCATGTGGTTAAGCACCACCAAAGACAACTCCCTGGATGGAGTCATTCAGGAAGAGAGTTGGAGGGATCTCCCTCCACTCTGAAAACGTCTGAAGGAGAAACAGACAAAGACTTTAAAGGCAGTTTTGGTGAAATCAATCATTTAAGTTACTGGCGTGATATCTGGGGACTTTTCGCCATGATTCACGTCCTGGGCAGAAGAAGGTGATGAAAATTGTGGGTGTGTCATCCAAGTGCCTGATTGATGTGATAATAAATAGAGAAGAAACAAGTTGGTGCTGGAGAGGAAAGCACAGGGAAACTATTAAGAACTCAGAGGATAAAACTGTGAATTCGTTTTACCTTTAAAATATGTTGTGGTTGGAATAGCGCAGCTAGTTTGGAGATCTGGGGGTGAGCAAAGACAGAGAGTGATAGCGTGTGGAGGTGAGGTCTGGGTACTGCACCAGAGATTTTTCACATTAGGCACGGAGAGAGGTTAATGTCACTCACCTGCTACAAATGCGACACGAGACGAGGCCTTTGGGGTGGATTCCAGCGTGTTTTCCATCCGCCTGCAGTGTTTAGGTGTGGATGCTGGAATCCTCAAAAGTGCAGGGAGGGGGGACATGATCCAGGAGATATTGGGGGAAAGCGCCCCAGACCTCAGCTTCCCGAAGCCACAGGTGGCCTCGCGCAGCGGGGACGCAGCGAGAGCCACCGACGTGCGTCATGGCTCAGTTTTCGCGACAGAGGAAGAGCTGGGCCACTGATTTAGCAAAATCTAAAATAAATATGCAGAGCAGCAGTGTTCCCGGTTTGGAAAAAAAAAGACAAACGCTAGGTAATTTGAGTGAATAAGAGAAATTTTATCTCAACTCTCAAACCCAGAAGAATGGTTTAGTTAATGTAGCAATTTGACCTTATTTGGGGTTTTCCGTTTATTTTCCATTAACTAATGGGAGTAATTGCTAATCATAGGACAATGAATGCACTTCAGTCTTGCAATGTGAGCAACATCTGGCCGTGGATGCTCGTTAGAGATGAAGAGAGGAGACGATCCTCTGTTTGAAGGGCACTACAGCTGCTTCCTGGATGGCCCATTAGGTCCGACTCAAATTTTTTGTGATTTTCTTTATTCTCTAATTATTGGTCCACAGAGAAGTTATTAACCGTAATGCTACTTTAATTGAAGATTTCTTTTCTCCTAACTCCTGTAGGGGTCCTTTTGGCACCAAAATCCTGACTCTTATCTCCACTGGCTTGTGTGTAGTGAGCTGGCTGTAATATGCGTTATTTATGATAGAAGGATGTTACACAATATTTTTTTCTTACCTCAAGCGATACCGACTAATTTGAGCGTCATGGAATATGGGCCTTTGAAATAGCAGCTCTCTTTTCCAAACAATGCTAATGCAATTTATGAATTGGATGCTGATACAATTCATCAAAAGGTTTTTTGGTCCATAAATAAAATACACTAAACAAGAGACAACTGTTTTGCCAGACAAATACTATTACAAAAAACAAGACACAAAACTCTGATACATATGCATCTAACTATACACTAAATAAACCGAATTGTCTAAAAATGCACAGATCAAAACAAAAGGGCGTGGGGCCTCCCTGGTGGCGCAGTGGTTGAGAGTCCGCCTGCCGATGTAGGTAGGGGACGCGGGTTTGTGCCCCGGTCCGGGAGGATCCCACATGCCGCGGAGTGGCTGGGCCCGTGAGCCATGGCCGCTGAGCCTGCGCGTCCGGAGCCTGTGCTCCGCAACGGGAGAGGCCACAACAGTGAGAGGCCCGCGTACCGCAAAAAAAAAAAAAAAAAAAAAAAACCCAGAAGGGCGATGGTCTTCACATAACATGGTTTAAAAAAGAAAAACTGAAGAGAAAGCAGTGTGACAAGCAGGAATTTAAGTTCTAACACTCTTTGGTAGTGGCCTCCTTTTCAGACTCGAGATAAAGAACTTGATATCAGAGGCTCTCTCTCCTCTTTTAGTGAATAGTGACTAAGCACTTGGGCAATGGAGTAAGGACTACATGGTCATCCTCCACATATGACTGTGCTGGGCACGTGTTGTGTGTCACCGTTACTGCAGAAAGATATGTGATCACCTTTACACTGCATATGTCATAGTAACCCTGGTAGCAAGATGTGCGTAAGTCACGATGCAGAACAGGAGAACTCAGAAGCAGGCACTCATGAAATATGATGATTTAGACCTAGATTTGATTTAGATATAAAATTTATGCGAGAATCTCGACAAATGCAAAATGTTCTCAGTCAAAAAATTTGCAGTTTTTGCCATGGCACAATATCCTTAAAACTTCATCCTTATAATTGGGCACTGATAGATTTAAGCATCTTTTCTTCTAAGCAAATACTTGTCATCCATTGAAATAATAGTCTTTAGCACATATGTTTTTATTAGCCATTAAGCTTTGCAAGTTCTCAGGGTAAAGCTTCTTAATGCAATAATGAAAGCAACATGGTAATATATAAAAAATATTTTAAATTTTAAAAAGAGTAAAGTATTGGAGAGTTTCAAGAAATTTGTAGAATTTATAATGTATATACCACCCATCATACTTACAAATGAAAACTGCAAGAATGTTAGCTATGTTGCATTCCACAGTTAGCAGAAGGCAAGCTGTGTAATAATATTCAGGTCTTCTCTTGATTTCAAGTCAAATGAGTTCAAAATAGATCGATAGTGTCCAAAATTATTTCAGAAATATTACAGATAACTTATCCCAATCTTCTCATTTTGTCTACATAAAATTTTATGTGTCTGTAATATTTCCATAGAGCTTTATATATATGTGCATATGTCAGAACATCTTTATAAGCAGTCCCTCATTTTATCTTCACACCAATTTTGTGGGTTGGGTGTCATTATTATTCTCAATATAAAAATAAGCAAACTAAGACACTGTGACTTGCCAACCTCATGTAACTTTTTAGGGGAAATCAGATTCAGAAAGATAACTATACCATAAAGCTGAGAAGTACAAACATTATGCTTTTTGTATCATAATAGCTTATTTTTTGTAATTCTGATTTTTTTCCATAGCTGGGCAATTGACCCTAAATTTAGTTTTCCTAATTAGACTGATGGCCATAAATATATATATTTTAGATCTGTAAGTTATTTTCTAACTTCAACTTGAATTCCTATGATTTCACATAACTTCCCAAAGGTATTTTCATTTTGGCAGAGATAAGGGGCATAAAATGGATCAGACTCAGATATCACAGTAAGTGTTCTCAGCGGAATTTTAAAATATCTTTAAAAACCATACCTGGCATTTAAGCACTTTCTAATACACATGGAAAGGAAGCAATCATTTTCAAAGCCTCTTCCAATGGAAAGCAGCCAGTTGGGTTATTTTATATGCTCATGTGTGTGATGGCTTTCTACCATTTGAAAATGGTCTGTTATCTCCGCGTGGGGTATCCTTAACCAGTATTTGTAAACAGTCTACAGAATAGTTGGAATCTTGGAAGAGATTCCTTTCGGAACCTTGTGTGTGTTGTTTCTCCCATTTCAGTCACTCCTGTTAGATCTCTGCCAGAACATCCTTCTTCATCTTACTTTAAATATACTCTGTTCTCACTTTTATGACTTTCAATAGACAAATGGCAACAGAAACACCACTACTGTCTCCAAAAACAAACATGCTACAAAGGGACCGATCAGGAGGTGTTTCAAGGAAAAAAAATTTCGGCGTGGGACCTTCCAATGATTTGCCCTGGAATTCTCTAAGAGTAGGTCAGGAATCTTTATTTTTAGCAAGGTCACCTCGTTTACACCAAAATTCGATAGTCAATGGTATAGAACAGTGTCCTGAAACATTACTTACCCTATACTCTTTTTGGTTACCTGTGATAGTATCCTTTTGTTACTTACAAATGATATGCATGTAGGACCATAATAATATGTTTTTTTTTTTTTTTTTAAACCCACATTTGTTTATTTATTTATTTTTTTGGCTGTGTTGGGTCTTCGTTTCTGTGCGAGGGCTTTCTCTAGTTGTGGCAAGCGGGGGCCACTCTTCATCGCTGTGGGCGGGCCTCTCACTATCGCGGCCTCTCTTGTTGCGGAGCACAGGCTCCAGACGCGCAGGCTCAGTAGTTGTGGCTCACAGGCACAGTTGCTCCGCGGCATGTGGGATCTTCCCAGACCAGGGCTCGAACCCGTGTCCCCTGCATTAGCAGGCAGATTCTCAACCACTGCGCCACCAGGGAAGCCCCATAATAATATGTTTTTTTTAAAAAACCACAACTACTGGGCACTTGCAAATATTTAACATTGAGTCACAAAATTTTGTTAACATTGCTGAAAAAACGTAGAGGTTTGTCTTCATTCTGTGCTCTAATTGTGATGGCTTGTACATCAAAAGGTAATAATATCTCACAACATAACGTACATTTAGGGCCCTATCATTGCTAATAATCTTGGATGTAAACCCACGTTTCTATTAGTGATGATACTTTTTGTCAGGATTCTGTATCAGATCTGTTAAAGACTAGGTTGTCACTTGGTTTAAACTCACCGTGGAGCTGATGAAGATTCCCTTTAATGTAGCAGGTCAAACTTTGCCTTTTTCATGCTGCCTCATCTCTAATAATCAATCAAAATGATGCCCGACTTTGCAGAATAGATGTCACACTAGTGGGAAGACTCTGTACTTCCCGGTGGAGCATCAACCTTGCCTAGGTTTCCACTTTTAGTCTTTTCTTCCATGGTTTCTTTTCAAGAATCTTCTAAAACTAAAAATTATTTTGTAGAGATCGTTTTAGTTAAAATTAGGTCAGGGCTTCCCTGGTGGTGCAGTGGTTGAGAGTCTGCCTGCTAATGCAGGGGACACGGGTTCGAGCCCTGGTCTGGGAAGAGCCCACATGCCGTGGAGCAGCTGGGCCCGTGAGCCACAGCTACTGAGCTTGCGCGTCTGGAGCCTGTGCTCCGCGACAAGAGAGGCCGTGACAGTGAGAGGCCCGCCCACCGTGATGAAGAGTGGCCCCCGCTTGCCACAACTAGAGAAAGCCCTGGCACAGAAACGAAGACCCAACACAGCCAAAAATAAATATAAATTTTAAAAAATCATTAAAAAAATTAGGTCATACAAACTCTTAAATCCTCTTAAGTGGCTGCATCTAAACTATAAACTTTAAGGTAACAGACATATGTGGCAGCTGAGCCAATAGGCAGACCCTTGCCCTGGGCGCTCACATTCTTCTATTGGGAAGGATCTTGCACCCGAACGGTATGAGCTTATCTGATACTTAAACCAAGTGGAGGTGCCAGTGTCAACCTATACTCCATGCAGTTGGGAAGCCCAATGTGTGTCTCATATTTCAAATGAAATAATACAAGCAGAGGTTTAACATTTCCTTCCTGTATCTCAGTGGGTCGCTTTGGGCTCTCCCCGAACTGTACAAATACCCTTCACGCTTTAGAGACCACCATGCCTTGGAGATAAAGAAACTGGATCACTGTTTTGAAACTAGGAAGAGAGGGCTGTCAAAGGCATTTTAGAAATGTCTCGCGGGAATATCTGAGAGAGCTAGAGAGATAATCATTGAGACCACATCCAAGGAGGACAGAGAAAAGTTGGAAGTTTTCTTTCTTCCGTATTTCTGCCGTAAGGAGTTCAACATCATTTCTTTAGATAGCCTGGAGCAATGAAATGCCATGCATTTAAATTCAGAATCTGCAACATACTTAGCAAACATTCTAAATGAAGATGTTGCTGCATCTTTTTTTTAACTTAAGTGTGTCTCAAATGCTATAAGTACTTTACATTAAGTAGGGAACTACTATTTTAAAAAGAACTAGACAGATGTTTTATGAGAGCTACAAAAACCAAAGCATAAACACTACAAACAAACTTTGCTGCTTCAAATGCTAGTATCCAGTTTTCTACAGTGAGCAGACCCTCAAATATAACACTCTCATAAGAATAATGCCGTAAGTTCTATTAAATTTTCTTTCAGATGTCAAAGACAACACAATGTAGTAAAAAGGAGTATTTTAACGGTTAAGATGAAATAAATGACTATTTGACTGCTAAAGTATTTACTGTGACTATGGTGATAACTCAGTAAGGAAAAAAATTTACTTCCTTTATAAGTGATAATTTATAAAGTACAAACCAATATTTTGGATAAACTGTTTTAATGATGTAAATTGTGCAATATGTATGTATGCCTTTCTGTTCTCAAATGGGATGTTTAAATAGGTAACACATTTATCAACTTGTGATACATCTAAATTCCTTTTATAAAATATACTTCCCATCTCCATTCATGGCAATTTTCATGCTAATTATTATTTTTGCATTTCCACAATATGAATAAATTAGCATAAATATCTGGCTGTATGTCTAGACTATATTTGAAAATGCTTTAAAAGCTGCAGATAAGTTGCAGAGTTTAGTGTGAGGTGAAAAGCACTGTTTAACATTTGTAGATATATCACTTCTACAATAAGATTTTATTATATAAATAACATTTGTTTAATAAACTGTTTGCTACTGTTATTTGCAGTTTATTAATGACGTTTATGAATAATCTAAAGAAACTGATCAAAAAGTAAAACTGAAAAATCTCTGCAGTTTGTTTCTTCTATAAACTAATATGCTGTGCATTTCTCTGTAATTCTGGTCTCTTATGTGGATGTAAAACAATATTAAAAAATCTAGACCTTCACACTTGCTTAAGTCTGTGAAGAAGAGACGTGTCTACATTTTTAAATGAGTGAAAGATGTTCAAGAAAAATTGGTTGACACAACTGGTTAAGAGTATAGAATGTGCTGTCCAAGAGCCATCTGTACGTTATTCACACAGGATTTGTACATGCTTCCTGGGTGTTTGGTGTTTAAAGCAGGTCATTACTCTGAAGAGCTCACCTTTACCACAGGGGGGACAGTTTTTTTTCTTGGAGAGATTTAGCAAGAGATAACAGTAAGAACACAGATTAGAAGCACAGGTAGATCTATCAGCTGGTCTGGAATTTTCACTTGTATGGCGGGACTTTCATATTCTCCTAGCCTCTTGTATGGCTTAATGGACTACAAGACTTAATCAGTTTACCTGATTCCTGGCTTGGAAGGTCTGAGGCTACCATCCAAATTTTAGCCATCCCACCTGCTGCTCCTGAGCTGTTGGTAATCTTAACAACTTTTATTATTCTAACATATTTATTATTTATAGGGCATTGCTAAAAACAGGCAATCTATCATATAATCAATTTTTATTACATATTTTATATATCTTTTGTTATGTTATGCATTTATCTTACATATTTCTTACGTATTTTCACTTTCTTTCCTTAGATCTTTAAAGGGTATATTTATAATAGATTATGTAACGAGAGCTTCCAGTATTGCTCAGCACTGCAGATAAGTAGCAGGGCCAGGAAAGGAAACTAATATTTGTTGTGTGTGGGGGGGGCAATGTTAGGCAAACTCTACACATTGTATCTTTAAATCTTACACTAACTCTCTAAAGTAGGCATGTAATCTTCGTTTTTACAAATGATGGGACAGAGATACTAAGTAGCGGACCTAGTAGCAGCAGGCTCTCAAAGCTAGAGAAAGGCAATGCTGGCATTTGAGCTGGGTTTGTTTTATTCCGAAGTCTGTAACTTTTCACTATATAAAGTCATCCCCTTTCACTATATAAAGTCATCCCCTTTCACTATATAAAGTCATCCCGTTTCACTATATAAAGTCATCCCCTTTCACACATCTGCTTAGGAAGCAACGGATTCATTTTCAAGATAATTTTACTGCATCCTGGTCATTTTTATAAGCTTGCTCCTCATAGCTATAAGTTTCTGACACTTGAATTCCTAAGTTTAGCATCTAAACTAAGGACTGCTGACTACACATTAAAAGCACGAATCACTGTTAAATTCCAAGTTTTGTTGGTGGTGGTGGTGATGGGGTGTGTGTGTGTGTGTGTCTGTTTATGGTTGAGCTTCATTTAAGATCACAGATATTTATCTGGATGTTTGAAGCATTTTACAAGTGTGTTCGTGTTGGCGTTGTGAAACATATTCTGTGAGTTATCTATAACCATGGGGCAAACCACTACAAAACCTGGCTTAAAGCCACCACCATTTGGTTGTCCAAGATTCTGAGCTGACAGTCTGGTCTGGATTCAAGTGGGTATATTTACTGCTCCAGGTGGCATCGGCCAGGCTCACTCATGCACGTGCAGTCAGTCAGAGTGTAGTCGAGGGATGGCTGGTCCCTCTCGGAGGGTCTGGGACCTTCTTTCTGTGTCTAGAGTGGCTGGGACTGCTGGACCTCTCCCCCAAGAGACCTTTCTCTCCACTTGGTGTCTCATCCTCGTTGACCCTAGCATTCACTTGTTCACAGAGTGAAAGGCAGCATTCCAAGAGGGTGGGAAGGTGAGACCAACACACGAAAGTCACACAGCATCACTTCTGCCACATCCTCTTTGTCAAAGCAGGTCACAGGGTCAGCCCACATACAAGGGAGAGGGATAGACCTCACTTCCTCACAGAAGGAGGTGGAAAGAATTTGTCATTTTTAATTCACCATGAATATAGAAATTTAGAATGCAGTTATCATAATGAAGATTTCAATCTCAAACAACTGCAAAGAGTCAAAATATCCTCTGTTTGAAATAAAAATGAGTCTTGTATTTTCCCTTTCCAGATACAATACGTGCATCTTTACTAGTTCTAGCATTTATGTATTTGTTCAGATAACCTCTTCTAATACAAACGTTCAGTGATATGACTCATCTGATATTGACTCAAGCTGAAGGCGGAACAGATCAAATTTTGACATTGACTGTTGAATGCAGTACACCTTGTTTCCTCTCCATGTATGAATAAAGTGATTGATGTGTCAGCTGGAGACGTGACACCTTTCCTGTTGACCTTGCTACCTGATCAACAAGAAGGGTTCATTCAGAAGGAATGAATCCTAGCAAGGTTTATTTTTGCTTAAATCAGATAAAGGAACGATGTCAGACTCTAGATACAGTTCTAGTGTGAACCTCAGACGCTTTCAAGCAGATGGTTTATTACTCTATAGCCAGTACCTAATACAATCCTTGAAGCCTGCAGGTGAGGAGCTAGAAAAAATGACATTGAGAAATCAGTATTCTTTTAGCAACGCAACCAATCAAAAAAAAATATTGAATTAGGTGATAAAATGCTTCATGGGCTTTTCCCCTACATTTATTTTAAAGAAAAAAATCAACCTTATTATTTGATAAGCATTCCAAATTTTAGTATTTTTCTAGATTAGAAGTTTGCTATAATTAAGCTGCTAAGTAGTTTACCATTAAGTAAATGAGATGAGAGAACTAGAAGGTCTGTGATCATGTGATGATGGCAGTTGTGTTGAAAAAATTCATTAATCAAATACCCTATTCTTTAGCTCTGCTAGCCAAGGTATTACTAAACTGAGTTTTATAAATACATATATTGAATAAAGATGACTTTCAATATTGTTTAGATGGGTTCAGATGGGTACATAGAGAAAAAACTCCAGATTGAAAAAAAAGTTAGTAAATTTGAAAGTATTATTATAACTGATGCTATAACTTTATTTAATAATCACATCACTGTCCATTAAATAATGAAGTAATAGCTCCTACAAGCAAAGGAGGTCTTTTATTGAAGTCATTCTATTATAACAATGCTTCTATCAGCAACTTAACAAAGATCTCCACAGCCCCACGTCTTTCCGTGTTGTTTTTCATTTTCTAGAGTATTGACCCTAGAGTTTACATTTTAACCTTTATTTGCTTTTGCCACAATTTTTGATCACTTACTTTATTACATTTGATGTATTAGTTTCAGAGTTTCAATCAGGGTCATAACATTTTAAACTCGGTGATGGACTCTTAGATCTTTCTTTTAACATTTTTCTATTTTAATTATTTTAAGCTGTAAGAGTGGAGTAGGGCAATTTTAGGAGTTGGTCTAAAATGTATGCGGCACCAATGGTGTTCAGTTCAAGAAGTCACTTAACGTAACACACAGAAAATTATTTGCTTAGTTACTCTTTCTCAGTGCTGCAAAAGGTGTGTTAGTACCATCATTTATAAAAAATTTTTCATATATATATATTCCCAGGCAGAATTTTATTATAGCCTTTTCCCTTTATTGGACTGCTGAGTTAATTTTAATTAGAATCCTGAGATAACCAGTTCTTGAGATTGAAAATGTTATCACTTATCTGCTAATCTCATAAAGCTCTTATGTTTGGTTTAACACGTACGTAAAGGACCCTATATTCAGTATCAGAAATATTGCCCTCTAGGGGACTTCCCTGGCAGTCCAGTGGTTGAGACTCCGCACTTCCAATGCAGGGGGCACCGGGTCAATCCCTGATCGGGGAATTAAGATCCCATATGCTGAGGGGCATGGCCAAAAAAAAAAATATATATATATATATTGCCCTTTGTACCTCTGATATGTGGTTATTGTCTTTACCAACGTACATAATTGATACATTGCTTTTGACTGAAGGGCATAGAATAAAGAGAAACAGTACTTGATAAAGAAGTTAAAAGTCAAATTTCACCCAAAGCATGGAATTCTTTTGTTTGTTTACTTTTCGTTTGTCTGCCAACTATAACTATAAAAGAGAAGTTAAGTAGATGTGATTCTCTTTAGAAACAACATACACATTCATATACAACATGTATAAAAAGTCTAAAAACAAATGCATCAATCATTATATTTTTATAAGGATACTTAGTATAGGGATCATTAATTTCTGTATCCTTGCTCCATTATTTAATCTTTCATATTTTGGTTGTGTAATATACATTTTACATACATAAAATAGAGTTTGCAGTTCACTAAAAAATGTACAACTCATTCAAAGTGGCTGAAGAAAACGCTTCCAAATCATTTGCACCTAGTTATTTATAGTAGTCTTTCTGTGTCCTAAAAGAATATTAATTGTTTAATTAGTATACCCAATATGAGATAAGAATAATTGGATTACAATTAGAAAAGTATCAAGCTAAAAAAAGAACATTTTCCAGAAAGAAAAAGAACACTTTCTCTTCCCAAGGAAACTGATGATTTTACCTCATCACATTTAGTCAGCTGACAAACATTTATCAAGTAACTAGTGAATGCTGACATGCTGCAGTCCTAAACCCTGGTACTTAAAATGTGACCTTATTTAGAAATAGTTATTGCAGATGTAATTAGTTAAGATGAGCTCATATTGGATTAGGGTAGACCCCTAATGCATTACGACCAGATGTCCTTGTAAGAGGACAGGACTATGAAAGCAGGAACACAGAGAAAAGGCCATGTGATAACAGGGGCAGAGATTGAAGTGATGCGTCTATAAGTTGAGGAAGACCAAGGATTGCTGGGAACCACCAGAAAGTGGAAGAGGTGAGGAAGGTTCTACCCTAGAGCCTTCGGAGGCAGCATGGCCCTGTGGCACTTTGGTCTGGACTTCTAGCCTTGAAAACTGTGAGACAATAGATTTCTGCTGTTTTGAGCCACCTAGTTTGGGCACTTTGTACAGCAGCCCAAGGAAGCCAATGTAATGAGTAGCAGAGAAAAGGGAGTGCATCTGAGATGTGACCCAAGGTCACCAGTTGGCCTCAGCTGCCTTAAATACCCCCATTGCAACTCTTTATAATAAAATTGTCACTGTTGTCCTTACCTGATCTTTAATTCCTATCACCAAAGTCACTTTTATGGGCTAGACAAAACTGGCAAGTCCCGTCTTCAGGGAGCCAATGTCTAAATATGCATTACAGAGAAGGGGAGATACAGGAACAAACGAATATAATTTTATACAAGTTAGTATGACGTCTTAGTGCTTTCTTCATCTTGGTCTTACTTTTGTGTTTCATACCTAGCAGAGGGCTTGACATGTATTGTGAGCTCAACGAATATCTTCCTTTGAATGAGAACCCGAGGAGGATCCTAAAGGGATGGTTTAAGTACGGCCAAGGAAACGTACCTTCCCCATCTCCACTCTTGACAAAATCACACTTCCCGGAACTAATGGTTCTAAAATCCCATTTAGACTCTACTGAAAATTCAGTAGAGCTCTGATTCCATGTTTATTTATCTTTATTCATAATTACGTCCTAGGTCTAGGGCGAAATCACACTTCCCGGAACTAATGGTTCTAAAATCCCATTGAGACTCTACTGAAAATTCAGTAGAGCTCTGATTCCAGGTTTATTTATCTTTATTCATAATTACGTCCTAGGTCTAGGGAGCATACAAAGTTCTCCTTTCACACCACATTGCTATCACACTCCCTTTTGTTTGTTTCTTTAAGACACATTCTTCTGTTAGCCTAGCCCTTCAACTTTAACTTGCAGTTTTATGACTTGGAGCAGAATGCTTAATGAATTCTTTGTACCTCCATTTCCTCATCTGTAAGGTAAATATATCGATATCTGCCACATAGGGCTGCTGTGAAGAACAAATAATCATGTATACTAAATAAAGTCAGTAGTATCTTGTCACTCCAAAAAATGGTGGCGCTATGGCAATGATTTAGTTTTCAAGACCATATTCATGCATCACTTATTTTGTAAGTGTTTTCTGTTTTCTCCTTTTCTGTATGTTTATAATGCTCTCGGTACATAGCTTTCACTTTTCTTATCACTTTGCGTTTTTATTGATTCTTGTCCGCATTTCCTGCTATGTCATCCTTTAAGTTAGGGGCTGCAGCAATCAACACCCAATATGAATTAGTTGCTTATCAGTTTGGAATGACTTTAAGGTTAGAATACTTTAAAGAGCTGAGGCAAGAGATCTGGATATCTGTATAAGTGAAGAAGTTAGGAACTTCTGGAGGGTCAATGCTAACTGAAAAAGATGGGATTCTGAAAACAGTAAAGCAATCAAAACCAAAACTTGCCATCTTTATTTTGCCTGGGCCCAGCCCTCCTATTAAACACTTGTGTGTCAGCCAAAAGTTATGTGACTGTGCCTTGGTTACCTGTAGTTCTTAGGTATTCTGAACACTTCAGCTTGCCATCTGGTTTTAGCGTAGTGAAAGAAGAAACGGCGATAGAACATTCCTTTAACTAGAATATGAGCGTTCTTCTTAGTCTTTGCTTTCCTTTCCTTCCTTCAGGCAATTGAACATGTAATGTGTTGTGCTACAAAAGTATTCGCTAGATCAAAAGAGGTTTTGATGTTTCAGTCTTATTTCTCTCTTGGGATGATTTCATAATGGTTTATGGACGGGGAAGGGCTTGGGGGAGGATGGAGGAGGGAGTGAGAAGAGGCTCCCATGTCCAGGACACACGTGCTCCTGGTTCTGGAGAAGACATAATTTAGAAATTTCCTAGTCCTTTACAGGGGATGCAAATTTTTAATACTAAAGAAGAGGACACACATACTTTATGAGAAATGCATTTTAATTCTCCCAGGTCCCATGCAAGTTGAGAAGTGACCAATTTCAAGTGTTTTAACCTTGTATACCTTGATGGCTTAGGGACTGCCCATAACTGTTATGAAGAATTCATAAATAATAATACCATTCTGAGGGATACTTTTGCCCAGGTACTAATTTTCTTGTGTTTATTGTAAACTTCCTATTTGTCCTCTGGACTGAGTGGGAAATGAGGAGCTCAAATTGAAAAACAATCCAAACCCCTCCTTCCTGTTATCCATTTGCCCCATCTGAAATTCAGAGCTATAGTTACCATCTGAAAAGCTCTATGATGGAGGATAAATGGCTTATTTGTTCTCAGTTTATTGTCATCATTGAGGAATGAGAATATTGAGTGACTTACCTCACATAAGGAAACAGCATTCTCTGCTATGGCATCGTTTGTAAGCAATCACTGACTACGGAGGTTTGGTGAGTAGCTTAAATCGTGTGCTTGTTATCTTACGTTCGTTTCCTCTTCTCCTCACCTGCTTTGTGGTCTGAGATGATGTCCTCTATTGTTTACATCACGCAGACCCCCCTACCTTCTGGCTTCTAGTTGAGCTGGTCAGTGGGAGATAGCAGAAGAATTTGAGAAGGAGGAAGGAGAATGAGGTCAGAGAATTCATCATTCTCACTTCTTCCCTCCCTGTGGCCGCAGCTCTCTTTGGATCATGGCTGTCATTCTCTCTGAGTTCTGCAGAAATAATGGCTTCCTACTGTTGCTAGTCCCTGAGTGCTTCATTATTCCTTCTTGGTTCCATTAAATCTTATGTAACTCTGTAAATAATCTCTTACTTAATTAATTGTCCCTCTGAATTAGCCATTTTTTCTTTTGGGCCCATGAATGATGCAGCGTTTGTTACCAGGGGTGGACCTAGGAAACGGATTTCCAAAATGGTAGCTGACATGTGAGATGAGACCCTCTGGAGAGAAAGAGAAACCCCCCAGTCCTCAAACCTTTCTTGGTTCCACCCAAGAAAGCACCCTTCTCTTGCACGATATACATGGAGACATAAACTTAATAGCTGTTGGCATCTGGATGATTAAGGGTTGGATTGGTCGGGAGTATATGTAGTGAGAGACACTGTGGGTTGAAGACAGAACCCACCTGATGAAAAATTCATGAAGAAAAATGATCAGGAAGGTGGGAGAGAACCATTAATGTAGGACAACCTCGAAGAACAAGAGGAAGATATTAAGAAGGAAGAAGAGATTAATCCTGGAGCAATGTTAATGATTCAGGGAAGCCCATTGTTTTGGCAACAAACTATTAATTCTACCTCCTAATTCTCTCAAATCCAGGACATGTCTCTCCAGTCTCCCTGACAGCACACCCACACCATCATCATCTTCCCTGGGTCAGGCCTCATGACTCGGTTTCCCATCTCCACTCATGTTCTTCTCTAATTTGTTCTCTGCAAACAACCCCATTACAGTTATGTGTACTCTAAAATCAGCTGTGGCAATGGTTGAACAGCTCTGTGAATATATTAAAACCCATTGACTTGTACACTGTATAATTGGATGAAGTTGTAGTGTGTGAATTATATTTCAATAATGCTGTTAAGGTGGCTGGTTTTCAATAGCTATTTCCTGGATGAATAAATGAAAGAATAAGAGATAAAGGAGGACTTTTAAATTTTAGGGTAAGTGAGACAAATATGTTTACATTCTGAGGAGAAGTGACGGTTGGGAAGAGACAGCTGAAAAGAAAGGAGAGAAAAGAGATCATTTTTCTTTTTTTACGGTAGTGGGCCTCTCACTGTTGTGGCCTCTCCCGTTGCGGAGCACAGGCTCCGGACGCGCAGGCTCAGTGGCCACGGCTCACGGGCCCAGCTGCTCCACGGCATGTGGGATCTTCCCGGACTGGGGCACGAACCCGCGCGTCCCCTGCATCGGCAGGCGGACTGTCAACCACTGCGTCACCAGGGAAGCCCAAGAGATCATTTTTTAAATCTAACTTCCTAGTAGAAACTGAAACCGATTCACCTTTGTATTTGTACCTGCATGTTCAGAAGTGGCTATGGGGACATTTTTTTCAATGAGGCTTTGTTAAAAGTAAGCACCAGTAATTCATCTGTGGTTTTCTTCAGCACCTCTCTACTAAGACAGTTTATGCACTCATCTGATTGTCTTTCTTCCCAAAAATTATTCACTATTGAATAAAATGCTTTCTTATTTATTCTAGCTTTGTAATTAAGGTATCAATCTCTATTCTGTTCATTTCTTCTGACAGCAAGTAAAATAGTGGACAAGAGGTTTTATGCAGAGCTTTTAGAGTTACATCCTAAATGCCATAGGTTAAGGACTGCTGTTTCTATTACAAATAGCTTATTTACCCCAGGATTTTAATCATTCTCTAAGAATGGGTATGTCACAGCAACTTCTAAACCATTAACCTTGATTTTTCATTAGTGTTTATTCTCTTGTTAAGTGTCTCATGTGAGATTATGTTTTCATGAAATGTTACTTCTAATAGAGATCTGGCATTTGGCAATTACGAGTGTTGCATCTCCAAGGTTACCAAAGATGCTTCTAGAAAATGAGAAAGGAAGATAGAAAATCCTCCAGGGAATATTAGACACATCCCATTGTTCCCTAGACAACTGAAAAAAAGCCATGGTTGATACTGTTATCACATAAGGATCAAAAATATATTGTTCCACAGGCTTGTTTTATGGGTTTTTATATAGGAACTAAACATAAAAATAGTCCAGCACCAAAGGAGGGGAATTAGGAGAAATAGGAGAGGTTGAAGAAAATCAACTGAAAGACTGAAACATCTTTAAAATCATAAGACTCTTTGTGCACTCTTGTAACACCAAGAATGTGGATTTTCTCAAATAATTTTGCATACCTGAATAACTTAGACACCTTTAGACTTTCTGAATTAGACAATTTTTGAAGCAGAAAAGAATATGTTTCAGGAGTTCTCTTAAAGCAAAAATATAGACAGTAAAGAGAAACCAAAAAAAAAGTGAAGCTGGAGAAAGTGGAAAAAAAATAAATAAGAGAAGAAAAAGAAAAGGAAACAATGTTATGGGAAAATAAAGATGAGTGAAGTGTTGCGGGTCCAGTGTTAATAAAAGTTTAAGACAAAATTAAAGGAAAACAGTGAACATCATTATTTATTTCCACTATATATGATTAGATAATAGTATTTACGCATGTTCAGCTCTTTTCCACAAACATGTTTTAACTTTCTTTAGCAGGTGTCCTGTTAGGCTATGAAGGTGAAGAGCTGAATGAAATACTTTGACTTTGAAGGACTGGTAGTAGAAGATGTACCCAAGAGCCTAGATGCTCCCATTACTTCATTTTTCCATGCAATAACAGAGGACTTTTCTAAAAAATTTCCCCTCTTTGCTCGAGGTTGTTTGAGTTCACAGTGTTTTTCAATGTAAATGCTTGGACATATATGTTCACACACATACGCATATGAAGGTACAGTACTACACGTATAGCGTGCTCCTTCCTCTTGTCTGGTTCCAAGCTGTCGTGCGTGAGGAGTGAGACAGGCGGGGAGGCATGATGGGGAGAGAAGGATCAGCCTGAAGATGAGAAGGCAAGACAGCAAGAGTGGGAGTGAGAAGAGAGGAGAGAAAGTGATCAGCAGCCTCGAGATATGGAATTTAGGAAAGAGGAACACAAATTGAATTTTTAGGAAGCTGCCTTACTCCGTTCAGGCTGCTATAACAAAATGCCATAGCCTGGGTGGCTTAAATAACAGACATTTATTTTCTCACATTTCTGGAGGCTGGAAAGTCAGAGATCAGGGTGCCAACTTGGTTGGGTTCTGGTGAGAGCTCTCTTCCTGGTTGTAGAAGGCTGTCTTCTTTCTGTGTGCTTGCATTGCAGAAAGAAAAAGAGAGAGAACAGGGAGGGGGAGAGAGAGAGAGAGACAGAGACAGAGACAGAGAGAGGGAGGGAGAATGAGAACTAGCTCTCTGGAGGCACTTATAAGGGCACTAACTCTATTCATGAAGGCTCCAGCCTGGTGACCTCATCTAATCCTAATGACCTCCCAAAGACCCCACCTCCTAATACCATAACATTGGGGGTTAGGGTTTCAAGATATGAATTTGGGGGGACACAAACATTCAGTCCATACCAGAAGCCTTTTTCTGAGTTGTGTGAGGATGATGATGATGTAGTAATTTGAATATAGTTATTACCTGTGTCAGGAACAATTTATTTTTATTGAAGTATAGTTGATTTACAATATTGTGTTAATTTCAAGTACACAGAAAAGTGATTGATATATATATTTCAGATTATCTTCCATTATAGGTTATTATATGATATTGCTTATATGTGGAATCTAAAAAATAATACAAATGAATCTGTATACAAAACAGAAACAGACTCACAGACATAAAAAACAAACTTTTGGTTACCAAAGGGGAAAAGGAGGGGGAAGGGATAAATAAGGAGTATAGGATGAAGAGATACAAGCTCCTACTTATAAACAGGAACAGTTCTTAATGTCAGGACTACTGGGTATGATTTATATGTGGGGATAGCCATGATTTTAAGTGTGCAGTTCTATGTATTTTGACCAAAGTGCATCATGTTACCAATACCACAGTCAACCCACCAGGAGCAGTTTTAGATGAACTCACTTAACACTCCCACTGATGAGACAGGACCTGTTATATCCTCATTTTACAGATGAGGAAACTAAAGCACTGAGAGGTCAAGTGCTCAAGTGACAGAGAAGGTGTAAGAACCTGGGAAGTTTGATTTCAGGGCTGTGTTTTTTTTTTTTTATTAAAAAAAATTGGTTTGGGCCGCGTTGGGTCTTTGTTGCTGCGTGTGGGCTTTCTCTAGTTGTGGCGAGTGGAGGTTACTCTTCATTATGGTGCATGGGCTTCTCGTTTGCTGTGGCTTCTTTTGTTGCGGAACAGGGGCTCTAGGTGCGCGGGCTTCAGTAGTTGCAGCACGCAGGTTCGGTAGTTGCAGTGTGTGGGTTCAGTAGTTGTGTCTTGTGAACTCTAAAGCACACAGAGCCTGTGTTTTCGATGAAGGCAGGTGCCTTGCTTATCATTCTGTTGGGTAACTTTTAGTAACAAGCTAAATTAATTTTCTAGGCTTTTTGGACTTGGTTTTGTGTTTTTATTGGATAAAACAATATGCTGAGAATAACTCAAGAAGCAGTTTTATTGTAAAGGCAAATGGATAGATAGAAAAGAGAAACAGATGTTAATGAAGTATATAGATATTTACACGAATATGCTGCTCATCAGTTATTCTGTCTACAATATACACTTCTTTGGAATAAGCAACCCTTCCTTACGTACATTTTTCAATCCGAACTTTGGAAGGAAATACAGTATTCTGAGCATCTATTTCTATTTACCAAAATTTACCAAATTGTAATGTGAGCTTCTTACATGTAAATGCATACCAACAGCCACGTGATATCACCACCGTCCGATTCCACCAGAAATTCTGGCAATCATATGATAGAAGCTGAGGGAGGCATGTCCTTTCCTCTAATGCTCTTTTGTCTTCCAAAAACACTGGATAAATCAGATCCAGAGTTGAAGGTTCCAAGGGGTTAGACACAGGGTGGGTCAGTAGCAAGGACACTGGACTAGAATCCAGGAGAGGGAACGGCAACAATCCCAGTGATGCTCCTTCCGGCTCTGGCCATCTCTGAGGCGGGGCCAGGACTAGGTTCTCTCTGCGACGCACCCCAGAATCTTGTGGATGATATAATCATACCATGTATATGATATGGTGCACGGCCGCTAGGAAACGTGTCTTAGCCGGCTAACTGAAGTCCTGTGGAGTCCTGACTAACCTGCAAGGGCACTCCTGTATCCCAGGCCAGACCTACTTCTCCGTGAAATAAGGGAGAGAATGAGCTTTCCAAACATGGTAAGCATAGCGGGTGCTCACACGTGTTCTTGTGCATCGCAGTGTACATCACAGCGAGAAAACTACCCCTTAAGTGTTTACACACTGTTAGGTGTGTTTCTGCGATTTAGAGGTTTGTAGGTTGGAGGGATTATCTGTAATCCCGAGGGCATATCCATCGTTTGTCAGTGAGGTCAAGCATTAAACAATTAAAGCCACTGCAGAAACAGTTATGTCATTTCAATACAGTGCCATTAAAAAAATGCCCAATGGACACAGTGAACATATATGAGGGGTCCAGCCCTCTCAGAGGGGTTGGAAGTCTTTCTGAAGAACTCTGTCTTCTTACTTCCTCATTAGACCAGGAGATTGAGCAGGAGTTAGTCTGGCGGAGGGGCAGGTTTGGGAGCAAAAGGGAGAGGGTCTTAGGGTGCCCAGATCACGAAGTCAGGAAGGACATTTATGTAAAGTCCTGAGGAGCAGTGTGGCTAGCGCTGGGGGCTGCCCAGCCATGGCAGGGATGGGGCTGGTGGAGCAGCTGCAGTCAGCAGGTCCTGCAGTGTCCCGGTGGCCACGGAGATGATTGCGTAGAGCGTGTCATCGTTAACCCAGTAACAGATTATCAAAATCTTTTTAGGTTCATTATCTGACCTTTTATTTTTTTAAAAAATATTATTTTGATGTTTACCTAAAAGCATGGGCTAATTTCCACTGCTGTCCTATGCCTGAGAAATACTTAATGATGAAATAGCAAAAGTTGCGGTAAGCCCACACTTTATACTGGCTTCCTTCATTGTGTAGTAATTTATACTCTTTTCTCCCCAGAGAGAAAAAATAGACCACATTGTTATTTTTAAGGGAAAAAGTATATTATGAAAAACATTCCACAACAATAATTTTAAAATGATTTTAATTATACTCTTTCTAGCTTGTTGATTAAACTCTTCTCTATCTTGGAAGACGTTTAGTGGACCAAGGAACAGGGGAATGTAGTTCTGTGTTCTCATTATTTTGTGACTTTTTTCTCTTTCCTACTATATCTGACCCTGTGGAGGGCACATGCCTTACACATCTTTGAACTTGCATGGAGTCTAGTATCGAATAGAAGGAGTCGACAACTTAACGCAGGTCTAGATAGAAACTCTTTTGAAATAAAAAACGTTCCTCCTATTTGAAACCAATCATATATTGTCTTTTATGAATTAACTAAGATTAAAATAAAGGGCTACCATTTCCCCTAATAAGGCAAACTTAAAAATCATGAGCATTCTAATCTGAATCTTTCGTTAGTTTCTGCAGTCAGGTGGATTGAAACTGGTTGAATTGAAACTTATTTTTTATGTTAGGCTAACTTGATCCTGGAGTTTTAAAGGAACTTGCTTTGATTTTTGATGTTTTTCCGATTACAGTGTTTGATCATTTTGTGTAATGCTATTGAACATAAAAGGGGGAAAGGAAGATCTACTTGCTAGCTGCTCATTACAGACCACCTCATTTTTACTTTGAAAAACAATGTGTTTTTCAATGCTTAAGTTTCCACTTTCATCATTTTTGTGTGAATCCCCTTTAATTCATAGTGTAATATATATACATATAATACATAAATCATAACTTATGTATAATTATACATAAAATATATAACTATAAACGTTTTCTTTAGTACATATTTACATTTTATATATGCATTACATATGTATTCTGTATATGTATATATATATAAATATATGTGTATGTATGTGTATGTAATCGTATATATCTTGTGCTGTTTATTCTCTTCATGGTATTTTTTTTCTTGAGTTGAACATTTATGACACAAGAATTAATGAGTTAAAAGTGTGTCTTTATTAAACAGGTATACATACAAACGATAATAAAACAGTTATGGACTGCTTAATATAAGGTAGATGTATACAATTTCTATAGGTGGGCATTATTGCTATTTCAATTTTATATAAAAGTAAACTGAGCTCAAAGGGGTTAATTTCCTTAAGGCTTCACAGCTAGTAAATTATGGAGTTCGAATCCAAACAATCTGACACCCGGTATTGTGCCCTTGAGGTCACAGTCACACACAAACTCACACACACTCACACACCCACACAGCACACAAGCACAGAAGGGAGGAACCGTCCTCGGTTATAAGGATGACATCTTAAAAAGAAAAATTCATTCTCATGACTATTTCTAATCTTTTGTTGAATGTACTGAGTTCGGCTGAGGAAAGAATACAGAAACCCTTTTCACAGTTAGCTTTGCTTTGTGTCCTCTGACAGCCATTAGATTTGTGTGTGTGTGTGTATGTGTAGTCTTTTTCTCCTAGTTTTACTTACTTTTGCCTCAGGTATTTTGGAGGTTTTTTTTACTAAGTTATACTTGACATACAATATTATATTTGTTTCAGAGGGATGTAATGTATACATAGGAAATAGAGTCAATAATATTGAAACAACTTTGTATGGTGCTTGATGCTAACTGGATTGATTGTGGTGACTATTTCATAATGTATAAAAATATTGAATCTATATACTCTGTTGTACATCTGAAACTGTTAGATTTTTTAAGTGAAAAGTTTTCACTTACTGTACATTCTTAGTTTCCAGTTGTGGGTGCTCAAGACACATAACAGTTAATCACAAGGTGTGAAAACGTCACCTCATGTTCCTTCTGTCATCAGAGGGCTTTTCTCAGGCTGTGGCTGTTTTTAAGACACAAAAGTCACACGTATATTATGCATTCCTTTTCCAGCCGTGGATGTTTGTAACGAGTACCCACGGCTTAGCTTTATAGAGAGTCTGAAATAATAACTCGTGTATATTTTATCTTCTGATTCCAAAGATTAACTGATTATTCCCAGGAAAATTTCGGTTCATAAAGTACTTTTTCTTTTCCTTGGCAAACCACAGTTTTCGTTAACATTCATGCTAGTATTTTTCCTTCACATACAAACTTGGTTATTTCCACTTCATCCTGAGTTCCAAATTCATGGCTCTAGGTAACAGCTAGGTAGCTGGATGATCTAGGGGTAGGTAACATATGGCTCCTCCCCTCCCCCTCTTCTTCCCCTCCCCTCCCTCCCCTCCCCCCTCCTCCGCCATCTCCTCCTTCTCCTGCTTCATTCCCTTCTTCATTGCCATGGGTGCCACCATCTGCTTCAAAGGCCCCCAGCTCCACCTCACCATCATCACAACTACAGTTCACCAAAGAAGTTTTACTATTTCAGACCCGTGGTGAGAACGTAGCCCACGATAAATTGTTTAGTCTTCAAAATAATTCCGAAAAGTAGCTATTTGTATCACAGTTCCACAGAGCAGCAATCCATGCTTCATGAGCCACAGTATACTAAACTTGCAATTTCTAAGGTTTTGCAACCAATGTGAGAATTAGGGAAAAAATACACGTAAGAGGTAAGCAGAGGGGAAGTGGTCTCGATGAAGCCAAACAAGAGATGTAATGGGAGAGATTTTGAGGATCAATTGTTTATGCAAGAGGTGGCTTAATGGAGCTAAAGATTCCAGAAGTGGGACTCTGGAGAGGTGACCAAGGAGCAGCTGTTGCCGCGGAGGGGGTCCCCGGGCGCGGACGAGGCTGGGCTTGAGTGAGGTTAAATGACCCTGCTCATCGTCTTTCAGGATGATCTGTCATCCCCCCTCCACTCTCACTGCTACTGTTTTAGTTCAGGTTGTTATATTCCTTTTTTGGGTTACTCAGTAGTTACCCAATTTCGTCCCTTCCCTCTAATCCTCCTGTTTTAATTCATCTGTTAAACGGTGGCTAGAGATTCCTCTAACGTACAGACCTTCTAGTCTCACTCGGTTACCTTCAGAATGGTTTCACCTCTTTAGCTAGACATTTATCTATTTCATCCATTCTGTTACGTATTTCTTATCCTATCTACTGATAGCCTTATATTCTTTCATCCTCTCAAAAGGCCTCAAAAGAGGCCTTTTCTCTATGGCCTCTCCCACCCACCACTCTACCCTTGACCACAGCCCTATGCACCTGTTTGAGCTGTCTGTAAGCACCACACCCTTTGTCCCACCTTGTCTTTGTTCATGCTAATTTCTCCACCAGGTGCATCCTTCCGTCTCACCTCCAGTGCCACCTCTTCTTGGAAGTATATCCAGGCTTCCTGAAGCTGAGTCAGGCCTCTCTGTTTCTCTATCACCCTGAAGATGTTATCTGAACATGTAAACCGCATTTAATTAATGTTCTACTAATCTTTTTCATTCACAGACTAGAGACCCTTCAGACTATGAATTGGACATTCAGTTTCATTCTCCACTTCACACAGCGCTTAGCATCCTGTAGGTATCAATACATGTTCGCTAACTGAATGAATGACCTGATCACAGGAAAGTAGTGAGAGGCCTCCTGTGGTATTCAGTAGTAAACAATTAAATATAGGAGTTTTTACTACACTTTAAAAAAATTTATTTTATTCAAGTATAGCTGATTTACAATGTGTTAATTTCTGCTGTACAACAAAGCGATTCAGTTACACATATATTCTTTTTCATATTCTGTTCCATTATGGTTTATTACAAAATATTGAATATGTTTCCCTGTGCTATACAGTAGGACCTAGTTGTTTATCCATTTTATACATAATAGTTTACACCTGCTCATCCCTCCCTCTCCATCCCTCCCACAGCTCCCACCCCGCTTGGCACCCCCAGTCTGTTCTCTATGTCTGTTTGAGTCTGTTTCTGTTTTGTAGATAGGTTCATTTATTTGCTACACTGTCTGGTCTAATTGTCCTGGACTCATCATGGTGAACTCCCCTGGGGAGAGGAAGGGGAGCTGCCACTTTTAAACACTTCCATTACTTTGCCTTTCTCTAGAACATGATGGCCTAAAGGGTCAAGGCTGAATCCACCTAACGATTTTGGTTTTGTTTTCGTTTTCAATGTGGTGAAATGAGTGAGTGTGCTGCCTTCTTTCTTCCTTTCAACATTTAACCAATTTTCTAATTCATTTCCACCTAAATTCCCCGTCACATGCTATTTTCCACTCCAGTTCTATGTATGGTACCTTCTATTAATATTCTCTCCCTTTAAACCTACAGAGCACATGTCGCTTCACTGATCATCCGGAAGGAGGTGTTGCTTGGAAAGAGAGATAAATTATTTCTGTGGTGAAGGTGTTGCATGATGAGAGATTCCACCTTTAGCTGGGCTCCTGGCTACTCCATGTTATTGCATTGAAAAACTCGAGTCTCCGAGAATTGTGCATGTATAATGCCTCTCTGTGCTTTGAAAACAGTTCTTTTAAGAAAAATACAGAGCATTCCTCAAGCAGCTCAGATGAGCCAGGAGGATACTGGACCTGGGATTTTCCCAGTACCTGCAGGAGTTTATAGCACAACTAAGAGAAATCCTTATTCATTCAGCCATGCATTCAAACACTTTTACCTAGTGTACCAACTGGGACCATCAGGTATTCCTCACATGTGTAGTAAATCTACTTACTTGACAGTCACATTTCATATACCATATGCCTAATATCCTACCGTTGAGTGTACAAAATTTTAGATGACATATATTCTGACTTCAAGTCATTTTAATTGGCATAAATAGTGTGTACTGACAGAGCTGGGTCATCCATGTAAGTAGCTTTCATGATGCCTCTCGTTTGCCAAGCTTTGTGGTAGACACTGGGTTTGCAAAAGTGACTAAATATATTCCCCCTTGAGGAGCTCACTCTCTAATTTACCCTGTTAAATGGCCACATATTCTGCCTAATCAATTACAATTAGAACGTCTGCAGATTATCGTCCGTTTGCATCCATCCCCAGATCGCTTCTCTGCCCCTTTCTGTCTTGCTCTGTGTATCAGAGGCTGGCTGCTGTGTTATCTCCCTGGGGGTCCCTCCAGAAATACGTGTTCTCCCTGTGTCTTCAGTCCTGGGGGGAGACGATTTCCCTGTTGCTAGCACATCGCGGCCCTGGTCAATTCTCTTTATCTTAACTTTTTTCAGTTAAACCTTTGAGTGTGCATTTTTGCTGAGACCCTCTGACAGGCCACAAGTCCAGGGCTAAAAGAGGCCTTTCAAAAAATCTGGTTTATCTTCTATATTAGTTTCCTGGGTATATGTTTCCGTATCTTGTTCTTGCTTTTTCAGATCCTTCTGTAGCTTACACTCTCTTTCTCTACTTTCTAGATAATTGAGGCAAGGCTAGATACACATTTTTACATTTCTTTCTGGTGCTCACCTATGGAATATAACACAGATGGGAACATAATTGTGCTCGGTATACATGCTTTTGAGAGAGTTTACTTAGAACTCAGTTTAATGAAATATCCTGATAGAAAACTACCAATTGACAAAGAACTTTAAGTGAAGCCAGTAAGTAGTAAGTATAAAGATATATAATATATGGATAAGTATAAGGATATAAGGAAAATATGAGGATATATGGATGGTTCAATTTTATTATTTAAAAAGATAAAAAAAGAAATCCAAATGAGACACACATTAAAGCAGTTGTAATATCAAAAGTGAATATGCAGGAACATTTCCAAAGAGTGTGGAGAATAAGCCAATTCATTTCAATGTATTTTATTCAGCAAAGAGAAATAACTTTTCATCTTTAGAAATAACATTGAGTACTTCAAAAACGATATCTAGATTTAGAAGACAAATAGATTTTTATCATCCTGTATCATATTTTTCCAGCTACTAATGGAGAGAGATTTCAGAACTAATCCACCCTTCCTTTATGATATTTTGATTAAGTGCTATACTTCTAGACTCACATTCTCCAAATGTGGTGCGTTGGAATCACTTGTTAATATGGTTGTTGAATACGTAGACACCTGAGCCCCTGCCTGGAGGTGGCGTATAATTTGAAAAAGGACTTCAGGCAATTCTTATGCACATTCAATTTTGAGAGACAGTATCCTACCCAAGACTATTAAATAGAAATCAGCCAGACGGCAATAAAACAGCTAGAAGATTTAAGATCTTCCTGGACAAGTTCGTCAGCGGTTCCTGTTCTCAGCTTCCTCATATGCAAGTGAGCAGTGAAGGACCAAGGAGAGCCTTACAGAGTCTCTAGGATTCTAGATGCTCAGGGTGCACATGAAGAACCTCACATCTACAGAGACTGTAAAGTATTAGCTGCCATCAGTTACAGTTGTGCAGAGAAAGCTACGCGGAGTTGTTAAAAGTTATCATTGCTCTACGTCTTAGTACAGTTTTCATAGAGCTTAAATTTTTTTTTTTTTTGCGGTACACGGGCCCCTCACTGTTGTGGCCTCTCCCATTGCGGAGCACAGGCTCCGGATGCGCAGGCTCAGCGGCCATGGCTCACGGGCCCAGCCGCTCCGCGGCATGTGGGATCTTCCCGGACCGGGGCACGAACCCGTGTCCCCTGCATCGGCAGGCGGACTCTCAACCACTGCGCCACCAGGGAAGCCCAGAGCTTAAAATTTTAATGATAGTAAATCACTCTCGTGATGGCTCTAGTGTTTTTATTTTATGTTCCACTAATTTATCAGTTTGTTTCCTTAAAGAAAAAGTGGTTTAATTACCCATAACAATGCTACATCATTTCAGAAACTTTAGGATATATTTCTTTTTATTTTCCTATGGGCTTACAAAACTTTGAGTTTTTTCCCCTATAGTAGGAAAACCAATGGGCAAAGAGAGGGAAGGTGGATTGCAAATTGTAATTTAATCTCGAGGTACTGATAATATCATAAACATCATCACCATCTACAGGTTAAATTACAACTTTGTATTCAATCTCTCTCCCTTTCTATTACCCAGCACAGAGCAAATGAAGGCAGGGTATCTAAATCAGAGAATGTACCCAGCACAAGACTGACAAATAAATGTAAACTACGTCTGAAACTTCCCTAAATGAAACTAACATTTACTGGTAAAAATAAATGAATTTAGGACTTTTCCTATTCCAACTGGGGCTAAACCCATCAGTTTTCTTTATGAAGACAAAGTAAGAACTTCAGAACTGGCGCCCCTAGAACTTCTGCTTTCATGAAATAACGTCTAAACTTGAAATTCTGTGAAGTTTTAAAACTAACATTCAGTGCTTTGCTTAAAGACGGCTTTGCAATCTGGGATTTTCCGTTGTCACATAAGCCTAAACCACATCGGAAATAAATGCTTCTTTGTTTTATAGAGTGATTCAAACTAAGATATTGTCTTTGGATCGTGGTTTATAAGTTATAAAATGCCCTGAAGGGCTCTGGGCCTTCACAATACTGGAAGGAAGAAATTCACAAAAGTTAGCAAACTCTTTTTACGTGGTAGAGTGTGGGAATAAACAGTGGACTCACAGAAGGACAGGTAGCTAGATACGTGAGATCTAAGTGCAGACATCAGGCGGTGGTCTCATGTTTCATCTAAGGCATCATTCCATGCCTCGTAGTCACTGCAGAATTATTCGCTGAAGATTTGCCTTGCATTGTACACTTATAATTGTAAACGCGCACCCTTTTGAAGAACACAGCAATTTCCTAAGATGAAGCGCGTTTCTCAGCCCTCTGTAAAGCACTGTAAAACTGGAATTGTCCACAATTTAGTGTACACATGCCCCTGAAACTTTTTAGTGAGATAGAATGAAATCAGAGTAATTTTTGAAAGTAATTACTTCTGAAGTTAAAAAGCAAAACAAAACTCAAAGTTGGGAGAGAGTGTAAGAGTCACCTTTGTTACTTTATGCTCAAATTACATTATGGGTTAGTAAAGTATCTGCAGGAAGATATAAATACTCTTAGAGAGGGTTTATTTTCTAGTTGTATATTTTTTCCCTGATACTAGAAGCTGCTACAAACTGGAACATCACTTTTCTTAAAGGTACTGGACAGTATTGATCAAATATTAGATAATAAGCCCCTGAAATATGCTATGTAAGGTAAATGTATTTCAATAAAGGAAAAGGAAACTCAATGGTCTCTGCTAAACCAATATCACAGTATGTGATAATAAGTAATATCTAGTTGACAATTTTTAGTGTTTTCTACGTGCCAGGCACTTTTTGAAGGACTATATTTTAAGTCATTCAATGTAACAACCATATGAGGTGAGTTCCCCTATTATCCCATTTCACAGAAGAAAATGAGGTACAGAAAAATCGTGTAACTTGCTCGTGAGCACATAACTGGACATTTTGGAGCTGTGATTTAAATGCAATAAATCTGTCTTTAGAGCCAGTGTATCTGTCCACCATGATATTCTGCATCTCACAAACTGAGACTAATGCCACTTCTTATCTACTAATTCAAACATCAAACGCATAAATACCCAGGGTGTTGGCTATTTGTTATTTTCTAATCATTCCAAAAAATATTCTTTAAGACTTGAATTGTTTCTAATTTAAGTATTGTGTTATCAGGGTTCTCCAGAGAAACAGAACCGAAAGAATTTTTTCTTTATCATTTTTCATCTTTGGTTCTTAGTTTTTATTTATCTGTTTGTGTGCCATTTACCCTGCCTGAGCCGGGCTCTGAGCTACTTTTGATATGTGCTTGACATTTTTCATTATATTTGAAGTTTCTCTGCCATTATCTTTTGAATATAAATATTGTTTCTGCCCATTCTCTCTCTCTTTTCATTCTGGAACCTAAATTTATATACATATTAGACCTTTGGATAGCCACCGCCGTGGCTTCTCTGTTCTTCATTGTGCTTTTTGTTTTTTCCTCTTTGGGTCATAGTTTGGGTGATTTAGCTGCAAGTTCACTGACTCAGCTGGGTCCGGTCTGCTGACGAAGCTGTCAAAGCCACGCTACATCACTAGCATTTGCCTTCCACTTGCCTTCTGCCTACTCCTCCACTGAAATCCAGCATCTGTTCCTGTGTGACGTCCATCTATTCCACTAGATTTCAACCTCTGGCCCACTTCTACGTCTGGGTCTGTTCACTGTTTCGTTCTGACAGTGAGTTGTTTTCTCTGCTTTTTGTTATGTCTCATCATTTCTGGTTGAATATCGAATACCATATGGAGCACATCAGAGACTGAGATAAGTAGTATTTACGCCTAGAAATGAGCGTGCGTCCTGTTAGAATTGAAGTGGTCAGGATCTGGGCTAGATCTGGGGTTCACAGTTATGCTCGGTTATGTTCAGTGCATCAGAACCTTCAAAGCCCTCTCCCAGGTCATTGCTTTTGTGCTGTGTTTAAGGAGGAGGCTGTGGCACCTGAGGCTTTGTCTCAGTGTTTCTCTTCTACCCGCAGCCTTTAGCATTTTCTCAGTGTCTGCACTAAGGAGGGGTTTCTTTTCTCCGTGTTCTTATCCATCTTCCATCCGTAGCCTTCTGGGCTGGTGGTGGGGTGTCAGGGAGTTTGCTGTTGTCCTTACCGCGCTGCAGCTCAGGGGCATAGCCAGGCTCCGTGTGTGTGTGTGTGTGTGTGTGTGTGTGTGTGTGTGTGTGTGTGTGTGTGTGTGGCTTTCTCCCCCTTCCTGCCTCTCCTTGCTGCAGTGGCCACCCAGTGATGCCTCTGCTGGGTCTCTCTCAGGGGCAGAGTTTCCTACCCCTGCCCCGTGTCTGCTGGCCTCCTCCTGCACTGAAGTAGAATCCCAGGCACCAGGATGTTTCTGGCCCTCCCGCAGGGTAGCAGGTTTGTTTTCCCCTTACCCGACCACAGGGTAGTTGCCTGCTCCCCCACCCCCCAGGTGGACAGCAGCACGTTCTTCCTCCAGCCAGACCCTGTGATGTCTGGGAAAGAGGCTTTGCTCCCCCTCGCACCCCCAGTTAAGACTTCTTGAAAGAAGAGAAGGTCAGGACATTGTCAGGGTTTTGTACCCTCCACCTCTCCCCTTCTCAGCTGCTGCCGGTCTCCTCTGGGAGCTGGGAGTCGAGGATCTGTTGGGCCTCCATCAGCACCTCCAGGCCTCTGCTCCGGAGGAAGAAAGGGATCCGCAGGGATCCCGGGTAGCACCATCCCCTCCCCTGTTCCTGCACAGTTACAGGAGGCCCTGTCCAGTGGGCCACTCTGTCCACAACGACCCCCTTGTGCATCCCCGTGGTCCAAGGGTAAGCGGGAATTCCCCCTCATGTCTGGGGTTTCCATGGTTTCTCTGCTGGGACTTTATCCTTCACTCAGCCTGTACCAACTCATTCAAATTTAGGAGCATCCTTACATACGTGTGTGGTTCCTTCCTCTTCCTCCCAAGCACAGATGCATACATGATCCATTACACGGGTCCTCTCTCTCTTCACTGGGATCCATCTCCTCTTGAATTTCAGACGGCTTGGTTGCTTTCCCTCAGCTTTCCAATAGGATCAAGAAAAATGATGATTTCCTACTCAGGGTAAGAAGGGCGCTCTCTCTGTCTTTGTACATCCTTGGCAGAAAAAGAATCTCAAGGCTATGTATTTTTAAGAGCCAACCATCAGGTGAATAATATTGAATGTTGTCATTTTCCAAGCTTTTCCAAGTCCATGAATCATAGGAATTGAGTTGACATACTTTAGGATGTGAATTTTGTGTTCTACATAGATTAGAATAAATGAAAAAATTAAGGTAAATGTAAGAGTGACACAGGCAAAATCCATCTTCTTGAAACTAAAGTGTACTTTTACTTTTTTAAAAAAAATTAGATTTATCCAGATGACCCAAGCTTTTAACTGAATTTATTGGTTACCTAGTAGCTCTCCACTGCATTTTTCTTTCATAGACTCACCTGAGCTATAACTGAACCATGTAGCAATACGTAACCCAAGGCAGAGCTTAAAATATTTACTCATAAAAATTGCGTTTCACAGTGGAAATAAATTTAGATCTATTTAGCTGAGGATGTTAGATCATTTATTGTATTAAAATTTGTGTCTTTTGATTTTTCACCTTTTAAATAACTTTGTTTCATATGTCCTTTTCTTCTATTCTGTAACCATCTAAAACATAAAAAATGCATTTTGCACTTCATTAAACTATACTTTAGGATTAGTGAGGTTCAGAATTAAGGTGACATTATTATGAATAAAATGACTGAAGCATAATTATGGCATAATTGCCAACTATTAAACATCAACATAACCATTATTTCTAATTTTTATTGGAGTCATTATTAATATAGTTTACATTTTAAATGACTGTTCTCTCCAGATTATAATGCAATTTTATTGGAAAAATAATAATGACAATTTTAATCTTGTGGTAAATACACATTCTCAGTATAATCTGGGGGATAAGAGAAAGTTTCCATGAACTTTGATGCTTTCTGGCATTAATGAGGGCTTGTGGAGAGAGTATAAAACACACATATAATGTCTCCGCCTGATGACTAGTTTCTTATTCCCTCTGCCTCCTTATAAAATTAGCTAGTGGGCCCATTAGAAGGAAAAATGGCTGCTCCCACCTGAAACTTCTAATTTAATTCTAATCAAGTCAAACCCATTCTCTGAGTTGACATTAGTTATGCCCGATTAGCAAGGTCTAGAGTGGAAAACAGAAGGAAAAGAAGTCTGCAATTCCAAGTCACTCAAAGTAAAATCATTTATCAAGTTTTGCTAATCTACACTAAAATTCTTAAATTGAAAAGAAAGTGAGTCAGGGGGCCACAGTTCCCAGATATCACACAATTTCTGAAGTAATGTATTTTACTTAATAGAATATAAATGTTTTGCTGCCAAGGACAATGATTTGTACGAAGTTGGGATTCAACGCAAGTTCATTTAATGAATGCATTAATAAAATGATACCCTGGATTTTCCGTGCAAAACATACAAGCAGTAATATTTTGTCAAAGTTATTCATTCATCATTCATGGATACTAACTCTCTATGGTGTGAAAGACATTGTGCCAATGCTGAAAAACCCTAATTAAATCTGTGTGTTTGATGCATATTTGGATAAAACTGTGTTTCTGAATTACAGCCTCAGCCCAAGCATCTGAGCCAACATCACCATCATGAGTAAAATTTTAGTCTCTTATTTCCCAGTTTCAGTTGCTGTCTGATGAGGAATGATATTGGACAATGTGAAATCCTGGCTGAATAGCACACTGATGGTTGATTTCCCTGAAATGTTGCACATAATGTTTCAGGGATCTCAGAGAATAGACGGTGTAATGCAGGATTACAAATGTAATAATAAATGTACAATGGAATATTACTCAGCCATGAAAAAGAATGAACTAATGCCATTCGCAGCAACATGGATGGACCTAGAGATCATCACACTAAGTGAAGTAAGTCAGACAGAGATGACAAATATCATATGATATCACTCATATGTGGAATCTAAAAAAAAAAAAAGATACAAATGAACTTATTTACAAAACAGAAACAGACTCACAGACTTTGAAAACAAACTTATGGTTACCAAAGGGGAAATGTAGTAGGGAGGGATAAATTAGGAGTTTGGGATTAAATATACACACTACTATGTATAAAATAGATAATCAACAAGGACCTACTGTGTAGCACAGGAAACTCTACTCAATATTCTGTAATAACCTCTATGGGAAAGAATCTGGAAAAGAATGGATATATGTATAACTGAATCACTTTGCTGTGCACTGGAAACTAACACAACATTGTAAATCAACTATTCTCCAATATAAAATTAAAAATTTAAATTGAAAAAATAAAATTGCTATACATTCATTAAAAATAAAGAAATGTAATAACCCTCAATTTTTAATTTGGGATGTTAGCTGTCAGCAAATAATCTAAAATATTATTTAAACTGTGACAAACTGTTATTAAATATTTTCTATTAAACACAAAGTATATTTAGGATTTTTTGATGAGTTTTTCAAAATCTATCTTTGGATGACTTCTTTTCAAATTATATAGTCATATATAACCTGAATTAAAAACAAAAAAGTTGAAATAAATTAAAAAATAAAAGCGGTCCAGAAGTTAGAGTACTATACTTGGAAATGCATTTTTTGCTGTAAAGTTTATTGCAAAATACTGCTATGGTATAGTGAAATCCTTCCCAATGACATGAGTTGTCTGTTGCCATATAATCTACTAAAGTAGAGCCTTTTGCTGGGGGAATAGGGGGAAAAAAAAAGAAGTTGTTTTTATTTCATTCTACTAACCAAGGTTGTGATAAGCTGATAAAAAAAAGGGAAATTGAATTTCTCAGAAATAATTCTAGTAATAGATGGGTCAGAATGAGATGGAAATGGGGAAAAAAAGACAATACTACTCTACTTTAAAAATAGGAAGCAGAGAGAAATCCAGCATGAACTACTGTCAATCAAAAAGTACTCACTTCCCAGCCTTGCTGTACGTTTCTATTTGCAGAAAGCTCAACTATCTCTGAACTGGATGCTCTAAATAAAAGGTGTGATTTCTAGAGGAAATGTCCTAGCTGTCCTATTTCTTATGGAAAGGGACAAAATTCTGCAGCTTCCATGTTGACTTTCCCACTAGGTAGGAAATAAATCCCCTATTTTTATAATATTTTAAAAATTACATTTCTTTGTAAAGAAATATTCATCTCTCATTAGCTAGTCTTTTTAAAGCCAAAAGAGCATTTTTGATAAAAGAATAACTGTGAGTGTATCCACCTGTGGATGTGTCCCAGTTGTTTTCCCTTAAATACCCTGCTGAAGATTTTCTACCTCATACAACGTGCATTTCAGTTATCTCATAGACACAAGTTATTTTAAAAGGGGGTTCCCACTTGGAATCCATAATTGTTTGTCTGTAAAATGAAAAGCGTACTTTACTAAAAATTTACCTAGTTAGTTATTTCAAAAGTCAAAGGAATAATTATACGAAGATTAAATGAGTCCTACAAATATCCCACTGTGAACACAGGAGTGCGCTAAATGTCCTGTTCTGTGTAGTTCTTCAGTCTAATTAGAAGAGACAAGATGACAACAGATTACATGTATTTTATATAAAAAATTAACAAAATATAGTTTCATACCTAGTAATACTTTTCTGAGAAACTGATGTCCTGCCAACGTTTAATGTTATTGAATTTATTTAAATTCAAATTGCTCCTAAAAACTCAGCACATTTATCTTTTTTCCATTATTGAGGTATAATTGACAAATAAAAATTGTATATATTTAAGGTGTACAACATGATGATTTGAAGTATGTATGCAAAGTGAGATCATTACCACAGTAAAGTTAATTAAGATACGCATCACTGCACAGAATTACCTTTTCCTTCCTTCCTTCCGTCCTTCCTTCTTTCCTTCCTTCCTTCCCTCCCTCCCTCCCTCCCTCCTTCCATCCATCCCTTTTTTTCTTTCTTTCTTTTCATGGTGAGAACACTTAAGATCTATCCTTTTAAGCAAATTTCAAGTATACAATCCAGTTTTGTTAACTATGGTCACCATGCTCTTCTATATAAGATCTTAGGAATTAATTTATCTTGCATAAATGCAGCTTTGTACCCTTTGAGCAACATATCCCCATTTTCCCCAACATCCCCACCCCTGGCAAACCACCTTCAACTCTCTGCTTCTATGAATTTGACAATTTTAGATCCATATGTAAGTGAGATCTTACATCATTTGTCTTTCTGTGTCTGGCTTATTTCACTAGACATCTCGCCCTCCAGGTCCATCCATGTGGTTAAAAATGGCAGGATTTTCTCCTTTTTTAAGGCTGAGTAATATTCCATTACTCACTCCAGTATATATATATCGTATGTCACATTTTCTTAATGCAGTCATCTACCGATGAACATTTAGGTTGCTTCCATATCTTGGCTATTGTGACTAATGCTCCAATGAACATGGATGTGCAGATATCTCTTCAAGACCTTGATTGCATTTCCTTCAGATTTATACCCAAAAGTGGGATTGCTGGATTGTATGGTAGTCCTATTTTTAATTGTTTGAGGGACCTCCATCCTGTTCTCCACAGTGGCTGCACCAATTTACATTCTTACCAACAGTGCACAAGGGTTCCCTTTTCTCCACATCCTCGCTTGTTTTCTTTTGTCTTTTTGATAATATCCATTCTAACAGGTGTGAGGTGATATCTCATTATGGTTTTGATTTGTGTTTTCTGGATGATTTGTGACGTTGAGCATGTTTTCACATACTTGGCCATTTGTATGTCTTCTTTGGTGAAACGTCTGCTCATTTTTCTTTAATCAAAGTCCTAGAATATTTGTTTACACTTCAAAAATGGCTCCAATAATTTAAGCATGGTACCTCTCAGAGGATGTTAGCACTGGCAGTCAATGATGAGAAACCCAGAAATATCTTTAGGACTAAATAACTCTCTTTGTTTAAGCTTTTTTTAAATCCACAATTAGATTTATAGCAATTAATTTCCACATTCTCTACTCATAAGGATGTCCTTATTCAAACATTCAAACCAATACAACTTATATGTAGAAAATACATATTTCAGTACCTTTCCTCCAAAATTATATATAGACATTGGATAGAAAACACATTTTAAAAACTCATACATCTTAAACACTAACAAGTGAAAATTATACTCATTATATCTTACCTATAGAACATAACATTTTAGGATCTTATGTTAGATTCTTCAGGCCTTAGGAAAACAAAATTAAAATGCTCTAGCTTTTATTTTCTTTCCTAGGTCTGGCTACTTTTACTCTCTGTACAAAATCCTTTGAAGTTTCAGGGATATCACTTTCAGATGTAACTCTAATATATACTTGAGACCATTGCCCCCATATCTTCAAGAATTCCATTAACACACATGCACACACACACACACGCACACACACTCCAGAAAACAAAAGTATTAACCAGAGGCACAATATTTTATTTACATATTGGAAAGAAAATTACAGGTGATCCATTTTGTAACCCATACCTTTGTTTCGTAAAAATCTTTTCTTTTTCTCAATCCTCTTCTTCACAGAGCAGTCTCATGCATAACAAATCCTGAAAACTTTGCTAGACAACCAGACAGGATCGTGTAAAGTTCTGATAAAATGGAATGAAATCTTAGGCTGCCCTAGAATTGTTGTAACGGCTCAGGGTCACCACACAACATGGTTTTAAAACTCAGGACCCTCACGTGGGCTGGACAGAAATAAGCCTCTAGATGCATCTCTTGCTTTAAATAGGTTAGAGCTTTCACAGAATAAAATTGTGCCAAGAAGTCACTTTGCTGTCTAGACACACACCTCAATAGTCACAGATAGAGTGGATCAGGTAGGAATCGAAAGATAACCCAAGCTTGTATTTTTCCTAAATCGAAAGATAACCCAAGCTTGTTTTTTTTCCTATCTCGCCTCTCCATCTGGGCTCCTCTTTTTGCCTAAGGATTCTGTAAAATGGTGACTTCTCCCAGTGCAGACTGAAACACCTCCCAGGTTCCTCTCCACTAAGATGTAGACAACTCCAAGGATTATCAGGTTGCGATGACTACTTCCATTTTCAAAGGGACTAAAGCTTCTATAGCCAGTAAAGCTTCTAGTGACGTATATTTAAATAAAATGTAGTAATAGAGATATATTTTGGAATCACCAGAGCCTTCCTCTTCTCACCAAAATAAAAATAAAAGAAATGGAACAATAATTTATATCACACCTATTTTCTTTGGACAATTTTGTGGTAATAACAAAGACAAAATATTACCATTGTTATTATTTTTCCCACATTAACGATGCTATAACAGGCTAAGAAAGATGATATAACTGGCCTGTATTATCCACCTAGTGAGCGGTGGAGCACAGAATATAGACCTTAAGTGTCTGACTGCAACGTGCTCTCCTAAAACTATGTTGCGTGCTCATCCACGTGAGTGGATAGTGAATTTTATACGAGGTTTTGCTTCAGGTGTCTTGTGGTCATTTGATCAAACGTTCCAAACTTTCCTCATTCAGTGGACCATATGTTTCTTCTCAAAGCTAACCTAACACTTGGAGTTCACTGGGTTTAGGGTTGTCAGATCAAATAGAGGAGACCCAGTTAAATTTGAATTTCGGATACACATACGAACAATTTTCTTAGTAGAGCTTTGACCCCAACACTGCATGGGCTATATCTGCAATATTTAGATATAGTCCTAAACATTGTTATCCGGAATTTGAACTAATTAAGTATCACTTGCTTGACTAAATTTGGCCACCCTACCTGGGGCACACCCAGTTATGGAACCATCAGTCGTAAATCCACCATTTCTTATCCTCGCATTTATCCTGGTGTTGGGTATGTGACATTGGTTGCAAAATGTTATTTTGCAATAGGGAAACTCTTATGGGTACATTGGGACATGATATCCTTCTCTCATTGTGTTTCCTAAATTGAAGTACAGATTCTATCTTTCACTTTTTCAATCTGAAGAAAAAGACAAGTGACTGGTGAACAGTATACCAAAGTATCAGTTTCTATATAAACATTATGAACAGTCATGCACATGTTTTCTTTCATTTCAAATTGTCCCCTTGCTATGGAGCTAAATTCAGTGACTTTTTCTATATAGCCTGTGGTGAATTGGTATGTTTGCCATCCATTACTTTTGACAGTTTTAACACACTTGATTGACTGTTTAATGAAAAGGACATTTGATCATATATATTTTCCATAAAGCTTGTAATGTTTTTCTCCTTACTGAAGTTGAGGGCAAATGGACATGTGAGGGGTGATTTTCAACAGCAGGCTAACATCCCCAGGGGTCTGACGCATGTAGAAAATCTGTAGAGATCCAAACTCAAGAATATGTCCTTAACCTTTCCTTTGGTAAGAATAGTTTTACTTACCTACCCAGAAATAATAGATATAGCCAAGAAATTGACATCGTGCTATACGTTTGTCACCCTGTAGCTTACAATGCATTTTAACCTGTTTCATTTAATTCATACTAGCCTAGTGAATTAGATAATGATCACTCCATATAGAGCTGAATTAACTTTACTCGTTAAATAAGAAGAAACCCTCCTGGGTTTGCTCAAATTCTGTGGTGGTATTCATTTGGAAAAGGCAACCATTGCTGAGCAAATAAGACGTCTTTTATGAAAAAAAAGCATCCTGTAGTTTAAACCTGTCAGCATGAGGACTTTCTGACATGCAAAGCATATATTTGGTTTGACCCCCTGCTGGTACATTAGAATGAACATGAATGACACACTCTTTCTTATTCTTATTCTTACATATACCCCTGTGTTGGATTATATGAGATTGGTTCCAAAATGTTAGAGAGAAATAAGGCAACATTATGTAAAGATTGCATTTTTTTCAAGACTTCCTTTTCTTAGAGCAGTTTTGGGTTCCTAACAAAATTGAGAGGAAGGTGCAGGGATTTCCCATATATCACCTACCACAACAGGTGCAAAGCCTCTACCATTATTAACATCACTCACCAGTGTGGTACGTTTGTTATAATTGATTTATTACTATTGAACCTAATCAACCAAAGTCCATAGTTCACTGTAGGGTTCACTCTTGGTGTTGTGCCTTCTCTGGGTTTGGACAAAAGTGTGATGACACGTAAATATCCTTACAGTATCGTACAGAGCATTTTTGCCACCCTAAAAATCTTCTGTTCTCTGTTGATTCATCCCTCCCTGACACCCCAGTCCCTTGTAACCACTGATCTTTTTACTGTCGCCATGGTTTTGCCTTTTCAAGGATGTCATAGAGTTGGAATGGTACAGTATGTATCAATTTCAAAGATATGTAGCCATTTCAAATCACCTTTTTTGCTTAGGAATATACATTTAGAGATTTCTCCACGTCTTTTCATGGCTTAATAGCTCATCTCTTTTTACTGCTGAATAGTATTCCGTTGGCTGGATGTCCTACAGTTTATTTATCCGTTCACCTTCTGGAGGACATCTTGGTTGCTTCCACATTTTAGCAATTATGCATAAAGCTGCTGTAAACATCTACGTGCCTGTATTTTATGTGAACACAAGCCTTCAAACACTTTAGGCAAACATAAAGGAGCATGGTTGCTGGATCATACGGCAAGATTACGGTTAATTTTGTAAGAAACCACCAAACTGTCTTCCAAAGTGGCGGCACCATTTTGTCTTCCGACCAGCAAAACATGAGAGCTCCTGCTGCTCAACACCCTTACCAGCATTTCGTGTTCTTGGCTTCGGGCATCCTGATAGGTATGTAGTGGTGTCTCACTATTGAGTTAATTTGCATCCTCCTGATAGCATATGATGTGGAGCATCTTTTCACGTGCTATTTACCACCTGTATAGCTTCCTTGGTGAGGTGTCTGTTAAGGTCTCTGGCTCACTTTTAATCAGGTTGTTTGTTTTGTTTTTGTTTTTTTGATGAGCTTTAAGAATTCCTTTTATATTTTGAATGACAGTCCTTTATCAGACGTGTCTGTTGCAGATATTTCCTTCCAGTCAGTTTCCTGTCTTCTCATTTTCTTGACATAGACTTTCCTGGCTCGTAGATGGCCAGCTGTCTTCCCTGTGTAAACTCATGTGGCAGAAAGGACAAGGGAGCTCTCTGGCGTTGCTTCTACAAGAGCACTAATCCCATTCAGGAAGGCTCTGTCCTCTTGACCTAATCACTTCCCAAAAGCCCCACCTCCTAAGGTCCCATCACATTGGCTGTTAGGATTTACTTTATTGAAGTATAGTTGATTGACGATGTTGTGTTAGTTTCAGGTGTACAGCAAAGTGAATCAGTTATACATATACATGTATCCACCCTTTTTTTAGATTCTTTTCCCATATAGGCCATTACAGAGTATTGAGAAGAGTTCTCTGTGCTGTGCAGTAGGTCCTTATTAGTTATCTGGTTTATATATAGTGGTGTGTATATGTCAATCCCAATCTCCCAATTTGTCCCTCTCCCCCCCCCCCCCCCCCCCCCCCCCCCGCCCCCCTCCCCCCCCCCCCCCTCTCTCTTTCTTTTT